>NW_028263385.1:15294381-15621048 GCF_051168715.1 Poecilia mexicana
TGTCTGTCTGTCCCTCCCTCTCTTGAAATATCTGACATAAATTCATAGCTAAGGATTATATGCTTATATACTTAGAAAGATCTGGAATTGTGGGGCTTCTGTCCTATTACATTCTCCTTTCCTATTGTAAGTGGTTGCATCCTCCACATGTCGTCCACAGTTTGTTTGTGGCTTGACTCAGTCGCTGTTAAACCAGAACCTTTTCCCAGTGAATCT
This sequence comes from Poecilia mexicana, assembly GCF_051168715.1. Classification (NCBI taxonomy): domain Eukaryota; kingdom Metazoa; phylum Chordata; class Actinopteri; order Cyprinodontiformes; family Poeciliidae; genus Poecilia; species Poecilia mexicana. The sequence continues at coordinate 15,294,598 of NW_028263385.1, forward strand.
TTCCCATGCTATTCTCTTTCCCTCCTTTGCCTTTCCAGTCCAACATGAAGACCATGGAGCAGGAGTTGCATTGCCCAGTGTGCGATGAGATGGTGAAGCAGCCCATTCTGCTCCCGTGCCAGCACAGCGTGTGTCTGCTGTGTGCGGCGGAGATGCTGGTGCAGAGAGGTTATCCTCCCCCGGATCTCCCTGCGGAGCCCGTCTCACCAGCCTCCACACCCAGCGCTCGCTCTCCGCGGCAAGCACGCCGACCCGTACCCAGGACCCCTGACCACCTGGAGCGGGTCTTCAGGACAGGTACAGGAGACCATTTCTTAACGTCCGTGTTTGCGCGGTAGAGGATTTTGACTCATGTCACCTAGAGTGAAACGTTATGTAAAAAAAATGCAGAGATGATGATGCGTTGTGATGTCTTGGTGGTTGTTCCACTGAACATTACACATATTTATTTATTCAACTCATGGTTTATTCATTTTAGAGAAAGGAACACGGAGACTGCAGTAAAGGATTTCCACTGTGAAAATGATCTATTCCTATAATTCCGCAAGCTTGTTACTTGTCAGCCTCATAAACCGTCTCCCTTTCACGCTTCCTCTCTGGACGTCTGTCTTTCTCTTTCATCTCCTGTACACCTGTTTTCCCTCTCCCAGTATGTGGGACATACCCAGGGAGAAGGAGGAGGGAGGCGGCCCCTCCCCCCATGCTGTTCCCCTGTCCTTCCTGTCAGCAGGACGTGGAGCTCGGGGACAGAGGACTCACCGACTGCTTCCGTAACCTCACCCTGGAGCGCATCGTCGAGAGGTTTGCATGCACAACAGCTACAAAAAAACAGAACCTTGCAAAAAGAATTCTTCCCTCTTTTACCTCCATCAAGTTGGAGCTGCACATTTCAAGGCATCTTTGGGGTTTGATTTGGTGATAGCAAGACAATGGATAATAAATGTGAAAGGCAAATCATTTGCAATTTTTAAGTAGATATCGGTGGGAGCATCATTTTCTGTGATTACAGTAGAGTTGGAGACTGAAACTGTGTGTATTTTCTTCCTACAAAAATAACTTAGCAAAGTCAGATTGGATGGAGAACCTCTGTGAACATCAGATGTTTTCAAATGTGGAACTTGTTCTCAGTTGGATTTAGATTTTGACTGACTGGGCGATTCTAACACACAAATATTATTGCGCAAAACAATCCGTTGTAACTCTAGTCATATGTTGATGGTTTACCTTTTGGAAGGTGAACCTTCCCCCGATTACATTTTTTTTCTATCCCTCTGACAAGCTTACCTGTTGAGAATGACGCTGCCACTATCGGGTGTCACACCTGGTGATGCATATTTGCAATGTTTTTTTGTTTTTTTTGCAAACATGCATGAGTTAAAATCTAATTTTTGCAGTGTCACTCACCTCCGTGTTTTGCATGTCCTGGTAGATGTGCAGTGGGTCTATTTTCAGGTACAGAACAGTGAACCATGAGATTGGAATGTTGTTTTCTAATCTAACTTTGCTTTAAGACTTTTGTCTTTGACCTTTGTGCTCTTTTCCTTGGTCTTCATAATGATGTTTATGATCACTAATATTCTTCAGAATTTCTATGGGGAAAAGGTATGCAGACGTTTGTGGTTGTAATGTAGAAAAATATGTATTTTTGAAAAGCACTAAAGGTTGTTGTTTTAACCTTAAACAACATTCATAAGCAACAAGGCAGGGCGACGAGCAACCAACTAAGGCAATACTGCTGTATAAATGAGACTGGAAATCATTTGCTGGAAGGAGCTTAAATAATGAATTGCTCCTTTAGTCCTGATCAAAGGCTAAGCCAAAGAGCACTTTGCAGTGAAAGCTTAAAAACTGCACTGCTCTGTGGGACAACAGACCTTAAAACTGTCAGTTCTGCTACTGTATGTGAACTTTTAGGCATAACTGTGAAGTAAAGTGTTTTTTTTTTTGTTTTTTGTTTTTTTAACACCCGTTTTATTTAATCACGGTGATCAGCTTTTAGTTAGTTTGAATGAGAAGGTCATGGAGGTCAGCCGTTGGAGACTGCAGCTGCTCACCCCTCATCAAGCCGCAAGCCGTGATGCTGCATGTTTTACTGCATTAACACGGCGAGTGCCGTCGATGGATCCAGGTCAGCTAGCTAAAATAGTGGTTTTCCAAACTGAAACGAAAGCAGGGCACTCTCTCATGAGCTCAGTCTTTCTCCAATTGTGCTGATTTTTTATTATTTTTTTTCGTGAGCTTTTGTCATGACCTCATTGGTTTGTGTTTAGGTACAGACACACAATAAGTCTGGGCAGCGTAGCGATTATGTGTGGCTTCTGCAAGCCTCCCCAATCTCTGGAGGCCACTAAAGGCTGTGCTGACTGCAAGTCAAACTTCTGCAATGAATGTTTCAAACTCTACCATCCCTGGGGGACTCCTAGAGCTCAGCACGAACACATTCTACCCACCAACAACTTCAGACCAAAGGTTCGTCTCTTGTTTTTCTTTTTTTTTTTTTTTTTTTTTTTTCGGTCCAGTTTCCAGTGGCTGCATTTCTCGTGTCTGATCTGCTTTTAAACCCATTTTTGGATTCTAGGTTTTAACATGCACAGAGCACGAGCAGGAGAGGCTGCAGTGGTATTGCCGTAACTGCCAGCGGTTGCTGTGCCAGCTGTGTAAGCTCCGTCGGGTCCATCACGGACACAAAGTTTTACCAATAGCACAAGCATATCAGGCCCTCAAGGTGAGTGTATTAACCTTTTTTATGGTAATTTTTGTGTGTGTGTGTGTGTGTGTTAACATCTTGTTGCCACTGTCACAAGTTTTATTTTGGTTTTTACAGGACAAGATTAGCAAGGAAGTCAACTTCATCCTGGCCAATCAGGAGACGATTCAGAGTCAGATCGCTCAGCTGGAGGCTGCCATCAAACAGATGGAGGTCTCGCTTTAGCTCACCAGCTAAATTCCTTCAGAAATGTTCTTGCTTTGTTAAAATCAACAACTGTTCAACATTAAGCCATTGTTTATACCTCCCAAAATTGTCTCTACCTTAAATTTGCTTTAGTTTTTATTAATTTCCTGCCCTTTCAGCATAGGTCTTTATTCTGTCCCCATTTATTGGTAGTGTGACTCAGACGTTTTAGACAACTGGAACTGTGACAAACACGACTTAATAAGGATCGAGGTTTATTGTTGTCACCTTGCAAACTAAGCAGGACAATAAGTGATGTGAAAAAAAAAAAAAGATCATGTACTTTTATGCACAAAAGAGATCTGTTGCACTCTGCCAGAAAATAACTGAACAACGGGGCCCTCGTTAGATCTTTTTATGTGATAACGATCTAAAATATATGATCAAATCATTAATCAGAAATAAAATGAGTCCTCCATGGCTCCTCAGGACAGAATTCACATAGAAAATCGGAATCCGAACTAAAGAGAGACTCGTCGACGAGAACTCTCTCTGTCTGCTCCCATGTTGAACGATGTTACAGCAGAAGAGGAAGGCGCTAAAATGCAAATGGAAGTTATACAAATTATTAATAACGTCAGTAAGCATGGAAGTTGCTGTGTGTTTAGAAATAGTGAGCACAATGCCAGCCAGTTTTCCTTTAGATGGAGCGCTTACGTACGAAGCAGTCTACGACGGGCAGAGGCTTCTCTGATCTCGGTTAATCCTGTCCACTCACGGTGCTTTTCCCCAATCTTCTCTGCAGGCTAACAGCACCGTGGCTCTGCACCAGCTGACTCACTGCATCCGGGAGCTCGGAACAGCCGTCGCCGAGCGTCAGGGGACCCTAGCCATTGCCCTGGAGGGATCCCGGAGCAGAAGGGAGGAGGCTCTGTCCGTTCAGGTCTTTGAGAAGCAGGGGCTGATGGAGCAGGCAGGTCTGATGGCATTCACCCACGAGCTGCTCAAAGAGACAGACGCTCCCTGCTTTGTGCAAGCCGCAAGAGTAACACACAGCAGGTAGCGGGCGTTTGTTTGGGCGCAGCATGAGCTCAGTGGAAGCTATTTGTTTGTTAATGTGGCTCTCTCTTTCTGTTTCTTTTCTGTTTTGTCCCCTAAGGCTGATTAAAGCCATAGAAAACCTGCAGTGTTTCTCTCTTGCTGCCGACACTTCCTTTAGACACTTTCACCTTGACGCATCCAAAGAGGTCAAGCTCATCGACGGCTTGCAATTCATCCAAGGTGGGCTCTCATCTATCTTTTAAAAAAAAAAAAAAAAAAAAAAAAAAAAAAATCATCTGCACCTAAAATCCTAATTAAAAAGGTGAAAAAGAGCAACACGATCTCGGTCGCCTTTCTCTTCTCAACAGCCCCTCTGGCTCCAGTCATCGACACTCAGAAGACGTTAGCTTACGACCAGCTGTTTTTGTGCTGGCGCCTGCCTCAGGACTCGGCCCCGGCGTGGCACTTTTCTGTCGAGTACCAGCGACGGGCAGGCGCCACGTGGGGCGGCATCAGCTCCCCGAACTCTTCGACGCCGTGGCTGCGTCTGAATGAAGTGAAGGGGACCAGCGCCGTGGTGGACCGGGTGCAGATGGACAGCGTGTACGTTCTCAGAGTGAGGGGCTGCAACAAGGCTGGCTTTGGAGACTACAGCGAAGAGGTTTACCTCCACACGCCGCCTGCTCCAGGTCAGATGTGTGGACGGGATCTGGTGTTTGTTTCCCCCAATACTAACTTCTGCTAAGACGCTTGTTGGTTTTCTTCGTTTCTGATTTTTGCAGGTTCCAAACTTAAATCCTGATAACTGCAGTTGCATCTGTCGTTCATTTATTTTATTTTATTTTATTTTTTACTTAAAAATGAATAAAAACTGAAATCTTAGTTTAGAAAAACGTTGACATTGTATTAAACTTTGTGCAACGACCGTGCGGATTAGAGGCTGATGTGTTTTGACTCCCACAAAAATGTTGCCATGCGTCACTTATCTGACTAACACGCGATATTTTCTTTTCTCTCCATCCCTTGATTTCTTCCATTCCTACTTTTTTTAGTTTCTGCACAAGGGCTTCCTTTTTTGCTCTGCATTCCAGTGTCATCCCCGTCATAACATCTCTGCTTCTGTCTCTCATGCTGCAGGTCTGTCTTGATGCACTTTCAAATATCTGTTAGTGCTTAAGAGATTGTTTTTTCTCTTAATATATTCATCACTTCAGGAAACATTTACTCCTTCATTTTATATTTTGAAACATGATACACAGAGTCAGTGTTGGCTTTATTCCTGTTGTTTTCTAGCAAAGTTTTTCTCATTTTCCAAATCAAATATGTGCTTTTCTCCTGATCTTTTTTTTTTTTTTCCAGTTTCTTGTAATTAATACTTCTCATAGTTTGTCTGAAGTCCTGTAATTTCTTACTTGTTTAGCTTACTTTTCTCTTCCTTTTTACCTTCCCTTTTTTCCTGGTTCACCTTTTTTTTTTCTCCTGTCCGTCCAGTTTTGAGTTTCTCCTTGGACTCTCGTTGGGGTTTGCATGCTGACCGTTTGGCGCTAGGTAAAGGCCAGACCTATGCCCGGAGCGTGCCTGGCCTCTCCCTTCTCCAAGCCGCCGACCGCGCTCTCACCTCTTGTCACTTAACCTCTGACCTCCTTGTGGCCGACCTGGCCGTCACTCATGGCAGACACTACTGGGCGTGCTCTGTGGAGCCTGGGTCCTACTTGGTGAAGGTGAAAAAGATTGTCTCGAGTGTGATTTCATGAAAGGTTAAATGTGTGAATTGATCTTATTTTGTCAGACTATCTTTCTTCTCTGATTTTCAGGTCGGCGTTGGGCAGGAGACTAAACTACAAGAGTGGTTCCATCTCCCTCAGGACATGGCGAGCCCACGGTAAATGTTCCATTTTTACCATATCCACATCGCTGTCTGTCAAATTAAATGCATAATTTTAAAGTTGAAGGAAATCCTACAGTTTTAATGCTCTTCTTGCATATTGAAATTTGCAAAAACTATGGTGTGTATTTGTATTTAGCCTCAGTGAGTGACAAAAAACAAAACAAAAAAAAAACAGATTTGGAGCCACTTTTTGGGCTACGCAACTTCCAGCTTTGCTCATTCTCCTTTGCTAAAATGGTTAAGGTCAGTCAGATCCAGAGGTTACCCAGAAGTTGTACTCAAATAAGAAAAATACGACTTCAATATATATTTTTATGCAAGTAAAACTAAAAAGTAGCTGTGCAAGAAATTTATTAAGGAAGAGTAAAAAAAGTATTTGGTAAAATTACTACTTAATGTACTGAGTAACTGATAACAACATTTTACTTAATATTTTACAATAATGTCATCATTGTCCTTTAGCTCCATCCATCTTTTTCACCCTGACCAAGATCCTGTCTGCTGTGTTCCTTAGTCTTCATGATGATGTCTGTTCACTATTGTTCTCTTACAACTCTCTGAGGTCTTCACAGAACACCTCAGAGTGTTTTATGAAGTATACAGGATGTAGACACAATTGGACTCTTTTTTTTTTTTGTAAGCCGATCAACTCTGATCGTAATTGGTTGAGAGTAAATTAAACTTCATTCACAAATATTGAAAAAACAAAAAAAAAAAAACAATTCATTTTCTTCTGTTTCACAAATATGCTCTACTTTTCTGTTGGTCTGTCACATAAAATCTCAGTCACATTTGCTGCCCTGTGGATGCCAAACCAGACACCTTCTCCAGACTAAAATGAAGCATTTATGTATTTAAGTTGTCTTGGCCACTAGATGGCAGCACATAGACATCCATAGAAGTTCCTTTGTCCACCCATCCTTCCATGAAAAAGTGAGTTATTGAGTGTGTAAAAGTATAAAATTTTGACTTTAAAACGTATAGGAACTGTAGACGAGTAGACAGAAAAACACTCTGCTTCCTCATCTACTTTTAGCAGTTCTCAGAACCAAACTAAGGTCTCAGTTATAGTAACGTATGTGTGATGTTACCATGTTTTCTGCTTTATGTGTTTTCTGTTGTATGTTTGCGCATTATAAAAAGAGAATAACTACACTGTTCTGTATTGTAAAAGGACAAAAAAAAAGTGATATTGTAGCGAAGTTTGATCAGTCTCCCAACTCTCCTTACTTCTCCCTCGCTCAACCTCCCTCGCTCAGCTGTGATCCAGACAGTGGCCATGACAGTGATGCAGAAGACGGCCAGGACTCCCCTCCCTTCTGCTTCCTCACCGTGGGCATGGGTAAGATCCTGCTCCCCAAAGGACACGTTCCCTCTCACAGCCAGAGCGAGAGCCACAGCCAGGCAGCATTGCACTCTCAAAGCAGCAACTACAGCAACAAGCCTCACTCCCACACCGCTCCCCTACCTCCACGACTCGGAGTCTGTCTGGACTGTGACAAAGGCCAGGTCGCCTTCTACGATGCCCACTCCCTGCGTGTGCTGTGGGAGGGGCACGTGGATTGCTCTGCTCCAGTTTGTCCAGCCTTTTGTTTCATAGGCGGAGGAGCGCTGCAGCTGCAAGACCTCGTGGGCAACCTGAGCATCGAGGAGCCGCCGCCACGCAGGGTAACCATTGAAACACGAGTCAAAAAATTCAAGTAGGTCAACAGTGTTTGGCTGCAAGTTGTTAAAGCCCAGTTTGTCCAACCTGTAGAGCTAAAAAACCCGAATTATTCTATCTGGTCAAATATGGTTGTGTCCTGTGAGTTAACATACAGTCATCATGAGCATGAATGTCAGAAGCCCCTGCTCTAAAGTTGACACCTTGAATCATGACTGAAATTTTCAAAGAACTGCTCAACGCTGCTTTTTTATTTTTAGCAGGGCTGGTTTTAGAATAGATAATAGTTTCCTGTACATGGTACAATAGAGCTTCAGCATTGTCTTCTCATTCTAGCCTGCAAAACAATAAAAATAAAAAATCTATATAAATCAATAAAGCAGCAAACTTGATGACATTCATACCCTTCATGATATGCGTTAACTTACCTCGTAACTTCCATCCCTGCAAATATATGGGAAATGGTATTTCAGTGCAATTTTTGAGGTAGACAATAAATATCTGATGTTCTCTTACCTTTACACTTAAAAAAAACAAACAAAAAAACAATTTATCTCGTTTGCTTCTTGTTTCATAAACGGAAAACTATATCTAATGGACATCGTGGTTGAAGTGGTGTTAGACTATGCAGAAATCTGTTAACAGGGTGAGTCAAACCCCTTTATCACACTTTAAAACTCTCACACAGATAAACACAGCTTGCTCTCCGTTCTTTCGTCCCAGACTCAAGGGACAGCAAAAGTTGCATGCAAGTGTAACTTAGCCTCCTTATGCAGATATTTGACTGTCGCCTTGTGAAGACACCTGATATGCTGTATGTCTAATTTTCTACCTTCGTTTTTTTACGCAGCTTAAGAAATGTTCATGTGAATTCACCAGGATTAGAGGAGTGTGAATATTAGGACACTTGCCTCAGCCGGAAGCACACGTGACAGTATCCGAAAAACCGCCCGTTTCTCTCTCCATTCTTGCATTTCGAAAGAACTTGTGAAGCTGCATAATGATGCTCACGGCTGCCTTCGTGTTTTCAGATTTCCACAGAAATCAAAAGTGAAGGAAGCTCTGAATGAGTGACGCTCTCTTTATACCGCTTGACTTTTAAACATATGAAAATATTTTGGATTTTTGATTTTTCACAAACTTGTTGATTGTTCAGCTTGGAACTATGAGTCATTTGCACATACATAATAATGACTACATATTTAAAGTGTAATAACGAGGGGCTTAACCAGCTAAAGACTTCAGTTTTTTTTTTTTTTTAACTTTCATCAACTAAAATATATTTGTTTTCTCTGTATTAAATTACTTATATGATTACATAAATAATCTAATGATGTGGTTTTTTTTCCTGCAATATTTTAATTCTATTTTCAAACTGACTGGCTCAGACTGTACTTTAATGATCAATATGGGTGTAAGATGGATGCATGTGAGCTCTGGCTTTGACTTTGATATCCTTCGTGAACCCCGTCTCCTTCCGCTGAAAGAGATACTACTCCAATAAAAATGTGTGTACAGATCGGAGCGGATTACGTGTTTATTGTACGGACGTATTGCACATCTCTCACTTTGAATAGCGTGTTGTTCTGGTTTCGAAGGTTTTATATCTGGTGTGGTCGCTTTGTGGTGCAACTTCAGCTCTCTTCATTTTTTTAATTAATTTTAGGTGTCTTTCTTTACACATACTTTTTTCTTCTTTTAGATTTACTTTTCTGATATTTTTGTCTCCCTGAACTATTTTTTTTTTTCTAAATTTTGTTTCATTACAATATTTTGTGAGTCTTGTAATAACTCTATAGCTCTGTGTCAAGTGTGGTCCTTTAACATCTTGTCAGTCTACATCAGGGCTCTCAAACTGCTGTCCTTAATGACCAGAGTCCTGCAACTTTTAGGTTTGTCCCTTTTCTTATGTGCTACTCACTGCTAATATTAGCCATGTGTGCTGAAGTAGAGGGACATCTAAAATGCGCAGGTCACCGTCCGTCCAGAACTCTAGTTTTTGACCAGTGGCATAGATTTTTTATTTTTTTTATTTTCCCAATTTGCTGTATTTTGTCTCTTTCTTTGATGTATATTTCTGTTTCCCGTGTTTCTCTCGGATCCTCATGAATCTGTCCACACGTGTTCTTCTGTTTTGAATGGATTACCTGTAGTTGTATGCCAGCACAGCTCTCGAATGGCTTTAGATTGTGGCATTCAGAATTTTAAAATTGCTTCCATGTTGTTATGAGAAAAAAACAATAAAAGACTGAAAACTGCAACACAGCCCTTTGCTTCAGCCAGCACCTTTGTATTGCTTCTCTTAAAGGATTGATGCATTTTGTTACCACAAATATCTTAATACCCTGGATGGTATAATGCCTTGACATTCCCATACTGTTTGTACTTCCATAAACTTGTATGATCAGATGAAATTGTACCTTAGGATGAACCAGTCTTATGGAAGTTTACAATCCTCTCCCGGGTATATTTTTGATTTTTCGTTGGGAAAATCACAATGTTTGAGCTTCATCCACAGGTGTGCCTCCAGTTTGATTGCAAGTTTTGAAATGACATAAGTTTAGAAATCAAAGTGTTTGAACATACAGTGGTTTCAGTTTACATTCCCAATATCCTTTATTCTGAATATGAATAAAGAAGAGAAATAATTTTTAGCATCTCCCAATTTACTCAAAAAAGGGACATTTCAGTCCAAATGAATGTAAATATTTGGTTCTATCTGAGTCTCCTTCCACATAGTCTGTGAGTTAAATATAATTTTTCACTGCTATGCAAATGACATTCAACTCTACCTTACCATCCTTCTTCTCTCCCACTCACTCCTCCTCCTCCTCCTCGGTGTTTGATTAGGATTAAGTGTTTGAATCCTCCTAAGCTTCCCCATTTAAAACGGGGGTAAAAAGTCAGGTTCTCCTCCTAGGTTCAAAGTAAACCCTTTCCAAAGCCGAAAGCTTCTTCATTAGCATCGACGTTTCCAGTGTTTCCTCCTCCTGTCATTTCAGAAGTCTGGGAATCCTGCTGAATAGCACACAGCTCATATAAATCAAGTAACCCGGTCTGCTCACTGTCACCTACATAACATAACTCTCCTGCTGGCCGTATCTGTTTACCACATCACTTCTACCTTTCAAGAACTTGACTGGTTTCCCGTTGCACACTGCATTCACCCAAAAACCATGCTACTCACTTTTAATCCGTTTCTCTCCCATATCTGTTGGTATCCTCCTGCACCAACAAGTCCTCATATCGTCTCAGGTGCTTCTCTTCCTTTCGCCACATGGTACAAGTCTTTACTTGACCTCTGCAAGAGGTAACGGCTTCAGTTTCTTTTAAACTCTCATTGACCAGACATCCATAAAAACCCCCTCCTACTTAAAAAGGGTCATACTCCAGCTTTGGTCTTTTTTTTTTGGCAACCTACTGGTACAATATAAAACAGAGCCCAGCTTGTTTTCCCATTAATTCATTTTCCTAATTAATTAACTTGCGGTTTTCAACACCTACCCAAAAACCAGAAGTCACGACATGTCTTGCTCGATCTAGCTGAAGGGTGAACTATTCGCTTCTGTATAAAATCTTTCTATGGTGATCGACTGTAAACAAAACGGGTTTAGTGTGACACACTTTTGTTTACATGTCATGGAAAAGAAAAGTTGTATCCAAGAGAAAAAGCCTTTCCAGGCTGCGTGCGAGGACAAGCCTCCCCTTGATCACACGAACGCGCCAGAAGCTGTTGGAGCAGATAAAAGGGCCACTGGGTTCAAATTTAATCTGCTTGTTTTGCACAGTAGCAGGAAACTCATCAAGACACCTGAAACCTCCAGCAGACGAGAGAGAGATTTGGTGAGACAGCTCTGTGGTTCCGCTTTGCAGCACTGAATGAGGCGGGGAGAGCCAGTAGGACTGGTAGTGAGGACAATTGTTTGAACAGACTGTCAAAGTATCAGAAAGGCACATTCTACAAAGGCACGATCACATTAGGTAACACCAAAATGATTCATAGTCACGAAAGGTTTTACGGACACAGACCAAAGAATTAAATTCAAGAGCGTGCAGCGTGGGAACCAGTACGGCCAGTAGGGGGAAGCATTGTTTCTGATTTGCGGACAACATGGAGTTCTTCCTCTAGGAGAAAAACGCAACAGGTCCATCCAGGCTCACCTGGTCTGGTTACAAATCTGTGTTGACAGGTCTAAGCTACGACTTCAAACAACTTTTGAACTTACGTTGATGTAGTATGTGTTTTTAATTACTTCAAGTTAGGAAAATATAAAAACTTCTACTTTATTATTGTGTAACCTCCCCAAATAAACGTTACCGCAAAAGATGAAATCTCAACATCTTTGCCGTGTTGACAGTGTGATCTGCACTTATTAGCGTAACTCTGAGAAAAACTCAACTTTTTACTTGAGCACATTTATGAAATGGAAGAAAAATCCTCAATAGGAAATAAATGGTTTTATCAAAATAACATAAAACAAACCGATTGGTGCCTCAGTTTTTGTACAATCCACTTTTTCTAATCAAGCAACTCTTAGTTTCCCCCTATAAGTTTCAAACATTAGATTACTGTTTGGAAACTGGGACCTAAAGAAGGCTGATTTTCTCTTTCTCTGTCCTAGATTTCAAAAACTCTATCTTGCTAGTCTAAGATTTGCAGGGTCTTTGGAAAAGGCCCACAGCATCATAAATCCTCCACTGTGTTTCATATATGAAAGTGAGTGAGGGAATTGGACCTCTCTGTCACATTACATAAGCACCACAGGAAATAAAAAGTAATAGATAACTAAATGTAAGAGTTATTAAAAGCTCCTAGATGATTAAACAAAAACTCTGGTTCATAAATTGTTCAGTTAAGTGTAGAGAGGCTGATTTTATTTTTCTTATTTTAATAAATCTGATGAAATTACAGGGTTCTTTTTTTTTTTTCATTTTCTTTATATTTATTTTTTCGGACCTGAATTCTTCAACAACACTAAAATCAGATTAATTAATGACCGTTTGTGTGGGCCCTCCTCACACGTGACTGTTTAACAGGAATTTCCCGCTAAGGTAAGCTCTTTAAAGAAAACATCAGTGACTCACACTTATGACAGCTCTGCTGATCAGAATATGAGGGGAAACAAGAAAGTAATTTCCAGGATGTAGAGATAAAAAGCCGGTCTTACAATTTCTGAAGAAAATGGTTGACTCAAAGTTCCATCAATAATATTTGTTTATCCAAAACAGACTAAATATGTTTCATGGGCAGTTTGATCTCTGATGTATTATAAAATGTATAAAAAAAAAACCTAAAAGCCCTCCAAACAGCTGCTACTCCTGCCTGCACTCAGCACCTCTACAGCTATAAATTTTTAATTTCTCTATGCACACACATGGACACGTGCAACAGACACACACACACACACGCACACACACACACACACGCACACACACGCACACACACCCTTTACTAACACACCAGTGCCTCTACAAGCTCCAACAGGTGCGAACTCTTGACAAAACGTGGAAAGTTGGTGGAACTGTTGGACGGAACGCGTTGCTTCCTCTGCCTCAAAAACTTACTTTTTTTTTTGTAATCATTGCTATGAATCTTACATGCACGTTAATTTCACCTGCTCTCATGAAAAACATGTTCAAAGCCACGCACACATGCAAACACACGCACATGGGTCAAAGACAAGTGTTTGCGGTGGATGGATGCCAAACAGGAAGGTGAGCTCAGACAAGACGAACGTCCCCCGGGGTTGGCGTGGGTATTTACTTATTGGTCGTGTGTCATTTTTAGACTGAAGAATACATTAACTTGATAAAGTCATTAAAGGTTGGCTTGCCACTTCAATGCACACTTAGTAGTTTTTTTTTCTGTTAAAAAGAAAGCAAAAAACAACTAAGATTTCCATAAACACTAAGATTTCTGTAGTCATATAATGATGCTTTTCTAACGTGTGACTCTGCTTTTATTGGATTCCCTGCTGTCAAGCCCATGTGTGTGATTCTCACACATGTATAGCTGGTAAAACAGAAGGATACCTGACAGCTGATGAATACCCAAAGTGAAATGTGTACATTCATCCCTGCCAGGAGAGTTTTTGCTCCATAGACTCTTCTGACAGCCTAACGACTAGCTGTCCACGTATCACTCCACTCGCTGCTTCAGCTGCAAGAAGCCAGACGGGGGAGGAGGAGGAGGAATAAGGAGATGGAAGCAAAACAATCTGGAAGACTGACAGCTCTCGGCGAACCACAGCCAAGCCCTGCAGATAGATAGACTGGAGCTTCTCTCTGTTAATCTTTTTTTTTTCTCCACTTTGGCAGCAGTTGGTTGTAGAGCAAAGGTCTTCTAACGGCAGCTGGCAAAAGCGAAGTACCTGAAGAGTCAAATTTTTCTATGTGACTGCATGTGTGCAGGGCAGAAAAAGAAAGGTGGCTTTGTTTCCAACCTCTGATGCATGCACTAAGTCCTCAAGACAAAACCCCGACATTGGACAACCTGTGAACTCTGAGGAGAAAATGATTATCGTAAAATCCAAAGGTTCCCGAAATGCTTTGCCATAAGTATACATCAAGCACCAACTGCATAAAAAACAGGAAGTGTGTGTAGATACATGGGCACTAAAAAAAAAAAAAAAAAAGTGAGAGGGAGTTGAACATTGATGGAACTTGTTCTGTTTGAGAGAGCAGTCTGATTATATCAAAAGAGCCTGAAGTGATTTTCTGCTTTTATTGGTAAAAAGAAACATTTTTGCTCCTACATCTAAAACCTTGAGTTGTTGAATCTGGCAGTTCTTATTTTCACTGTAGATCTGAAGGTACAAAACATGAAGGTTACAGCTCCTCGCATGTTGACGGTTATCGAAATTCTTTAGAAAATGCTTCCTGAAAAAAATTACAGATCAGACTTGTTTGTGGTTGTAATGTCACAAAATCTGAAAAAGAAAAAAAAAAAAAAATCAAGTTAAAACTAAGCTTTTTAAGGCACTACTATAAACGACTGATCAGTTCAGGTAGGAACAACATGCGTCTGTTACACAAGATAAAAACAGAGGCTCTCAAACTTTTTATATTCAGCCCCATGCTAGGAAATAATAAGTTTTCAAATGTAATAAGAGACATTAAAAATAACGGTAAAAAAAAAAAAAAAAAAACTTTTTTCTTACAAGAAAACTCTTTGGTACCTGCTTCTTTGCTGCTCCAGCACTTCAGCTGAACCTTTTGAAAAGTTTCTTACTGTTTTGCATTTTTGTCGTTTGCCAGTCCTGCAGAGACTTTACCGAGATTGCGCAAAAAAAAAAAAAAAAAAAAAGAAAAAAAGAAAAGCCACTATTGTTCCCTCTTCATGGTGTTCTGGTTCAGTCTCCACAGTGGTTTCCTTTCAACATTTTTGCAGCCAAGACCACAATGTGCTTAACACATCATTTATTCTCTCTCTGTGCTTCAACTTGACATCACACTAGGCAGGTTCCAGGGTGACATGGAACAACTTGATACCTTTCGTTGCATCATTGAAGCAAAAAAAAAAAAAAAAAAAAAAAAAAAATTACACAGCATGGCTTCATTACTTTTACTTACAAAAAACAATTATTCCCACTGATAAATTAATAATAACATAATCAATAACTAATTATTTTGCTATAATTAAAAAAATAGCAGTAGACGTCCTTGTTATTGTGCTTTATAATAGTCCTTGATGCCATTCTGCACTTTTTAGAATAACAAGGTTATGTTAGCTGGACGATTTGTCAGGTTTTCTGTCTGAGCAGACAGCCTGCAGCTTTCTCCTTCATGGACATCCAGCTGATAGCTTGACAGCTAAACAGTTTATTTTTGCAGCTAGACTTAATTTGTCTGTCTTGCTGGACGAAGCAGAAGGATGTTTGACCAGTACAGTGCAGCAACAGGTGACGGAGGGGGAAGCTTCGTTTTGAGTCGATGATTGTTCAAATGTATCATTTTTCATATCAGAATTTCTGAGTCCTGACACAAAACATGAAAATATAACAAAAACATTTCGAAAAAAAAAAAAAAGATAAAACGTCCAAAGCTTTTCACAAAACAAGAACTACAAAGCAAAGAAACATCACCAGACTTTAACGATTCAGAAATTACAGTATAAAAGCAAACGAAACACAATCTACAAACAACAAAGCATTTGATGAAGCCCATCAGCGCAAGGTGAAACTCAAGGACGTTGCAAAGTATTTTTTGAAAACAACAGAACACAAGTTGCATTTGAAAGTTACACTACTACTACTACTACTACTACTACAAAAAAATCTAAAATTAACATAAAAAACTTTCTTTTCCAGTCTTAAGCAATTCTTTTGAGCAAGTTCCATGTATTTACTTTTTTTTTTGAACCTCTGCACTACATCAGATAAGAGATTACAAGACTCACAAAAAGACAAAACACAGTGAGGTGCGATAAGGGAGAAGAAGGAACAATAACTGACCATGGGAACGATAAAGACAAACAAGTTGAGGGTCGAGGACGACATGGGCTGCAGGGGAGGGCCTGCAGGAAAACTGTGGGGGGGTGGGGAGTGGAGCTCGTTCCTTTTTATCCCCTGTTCACTTGAAAACAGCAGCTGGGACAGGTGTGCTTTTACTGATGTGCACACGCTGCTGGCTGCTTCCCTGCAAGCTTTCTGTGAGCGTGTGTGTTTTATATGCTGAGTTTGCACACTGTCTGAAAGCAGACTGAAATGTTAGCCGAGGCTCTGCTGTGCGTAATTACGGTGGAAACAAAACCCATAGATCAGAGTTTGTCCATAAGGTTATAAATAGGCATGTGAATGCACACTTGGTGTCAGTGAAGGGAGCCTGGGGGAGTTTCTCTGAGACACAACATACAGTGCAGATAAAGGCTGTGTGATACATTTAAAGGGATCTGTGCAGATGGACTGCGTGTGTGTGTGTGTGTGTGTGTGTGTGTGTGTGTGTGTGTGTGTTGTTTAAGGAGCATCAGGAAACAGAGGGATCCTGTTCCTGTTTGGGAGTTCTCATTGTTCAGCTACTTGTCCCCCCTCAAGTCCCACCACACACACACACACACACACACACCTACACACACACACGCACACAAACACCCCCACACACGCACACAAACACCCCCACACACACACGCACACACACACACACACACACACACACACACACACACACACACACACCCACACACACACACACACACACACACATCTGGCGTTGTAAACTGGCTGTGGAGCAAAGACGTGCACTGACCAGCGTAAAGACTGAACTTTGATTTCCTGCCTGACACTTTGCATGCTGTGTCTTCACAACAAAGCCACGGCGTCTGATGAGGGGCGTGTCTGCCCCAGTCTATCTGACTCCGTGGCATTGTCTCTCCGACATCAGTGATCGTTATCGCTCCACACCAGAGAAAGAAGAACAATCAACACTCCTTTATCTTCTCCAGGGCTCATCATTTACTGATTTTATGCAGCTACACCCCCTTTCCTTTTCCTCCTAAATGACTAATTCCAGCTCACAAACATCCCTAGTTGAATCTAAGCGCTGACTCACCCCATTGCACCATCACGTCTCACCCTGTTGTCCTCCTGGCTAAGTGTTTGTTGTTTCCAGACTTACTCAATTTGACTCCAAGTCATGTTGGCTTGGATTTGGAAAAGAAAATGCTGAATCAGAAACCTGAAATCCAAACTTCAAAACTGACGTCGATAAGGATCTTCTAGTTGT
Organism: Poecilia mexicana; assembly: GCF_051168715.1. Classification (NCBI taxonomy): domain Eukaryota; kingdom Metazoa; phylum Chordata; class Actinopteri; order Cyprinodontiformes; family Poeciliidae; genus Poecilia; species Poecilia mexicana. The sequence goes on from NW_028263385.1 coordinate 15,311,803, forward strand.
AAGGTTTGAAACTGTTTGCCTGTTACGGGTTACTGTTTTTAGTCACAAAGTCATTGTCAAACATTTTTGATGTGGAGTTCTGTCCCGCTGTGAACTTAAGTTGGATCAGTTCATTCAGCTCAGCAGACATTTATTAATGCCGTTTTCTCAAGGTCCTGAATATCATTTCGGTTACAGGAGTTCATGTTTGGCTCAGTAACTGCAAGGTGCTTTTTGCCTCACGGCAGCAGCACGAGCACAAACTATCATCCCTCCACTGCAGCGCTTGATTACTGACACGAAATGCTTGTCTGAGCTTTACGGCCAACACGTCTCCAGTGTTGATTAATATTACCAAGACACGTTGCTCCAAACGTGTTTGTCTGTCAGATACAACTGCTCTATCCAGTCGTGTCCTGTCATGTTTTTAGTAAAAAAAAAACTTTTAGAACCAATCAAACGAGCCAAACTCGCCCCGTGTCTTTGGTAGTTTCGTCATAACCTCTCAGTGACAGCAAATATTGTAGTTTCACAATTCACAATTACATCTCTGAGATGAACTCCTGTTTTTGAGTGGGTTTCTGCATCTCTATCATAATTTTTTTTTTTTTTACTCCAGTTTGATGGACTTTGAATTTACTTTTACTTTATCCAGATTGACTGACAGCAACAGGTGTTTCTTATAGATGTTGTCTGATGTTTTTCTCCGTTGTTGTTGGACACACCTGGTGTTTCAGACAAGCAAAGAGCCAAAACTTTTGCTTTCATGGACGTGTTCATGCTTGCCTAGGAGTGGATTTCATCAGCACAAGGGTGCTATTCACCAGCATAACTCCTTTTGAAGCAGTAAGAAAAAAAAAATACATTCAGGCTACAACCAGATCATGAGATATTGTTTGGTTGTAAGTTTTACAAACTGTAGCAATCAGAACAAGGTAAGATCAAGAGTTTGTGCTGTGCAGGGTCTAGAGATGAGGTAATGCATCTGAGATATTTAAACTAAATGGAAATGAGAACAAGCTTAAACTGAAATTAAAATATATCTGCTGAAGCTTCTCCAACCTATGATTTAGGTTAAAGGTAATGATAGGGTAAAGTGAAGGGCGTCACACAGGTCATGTGTTTGTTTTAATGAGGGGACTTGGACTTCTCTTGTTTCTTGAAGACATTTCAGCTCTCATAGTTCTGATCAAAGTTTTGAAGTTCATAGCTTATGCACTAAAATTGTTGTTAGAAAATGACACACGTTACATTGTTAAAGGGATGTTAAAAGAGAATTAGGAGATGTGCTTAACAACGGAGCTTAGGAAGGACCTCCATGTCTAAATGTTTGAGATTATGTGGGCGTTTCTAAGAAAAAGAGTATCAGTGAAACTGCTGATGAGTTTGTTGTCCCTGGATTGTCCATAACAACTAGTTGGTTAGGGTTAAGTCACATAATCACAACTTCATATATTTTCTGAAACTTGTGCAACTTTTTTATTTACTTATTTCTGTTTCAAATGTGTTTATTCATCTCAGTTGGCACATATTGTAATTGAGTTATCTGGACTTGTGGGGGAGAAGCTACGTAATGCCGCCCTTGACATGTTCAGTTTCTGATGTGAAGAAAGATGATGAGAAATTGTTATTTACTAAAAGCGGAATCTCATTGTACATCATCAAGATTGAGGGCAGACACACAATGTTGAGATTTGGCTATTAAATGGAGTAAATTTATGTTGCAATTTTCTATGGTACTACAAGCGCTACGCACTACAGACAGTCTTTATCTAATACACAGATTAGTAGGCAGCTTGGTGCTAAGTGCCAGGAGGAAGTTGGAATCAAACCTACATTCTTCAATTGCAAGAATAGCAACTCTACCACCGAGCCACAGAGTTGCCCTACTTACCATTAAGTCAACAGTGTAACAACAAACAGCTTAGTATTAAAAGTTGGTATACTAATGACTATATTCCACGTATGTCTTGGAGCATTTATAAATGAAAGTCAGGAGGTAGTGAACCTAAATAAAATGAGCCAAGGCTAAACATCTCAGCTGGGTTCTCACTATTGTCCCAGCCTTTACTGTTCTGCACCTGTTTCTTTTTTGTTTTAACTGCAGTTCATTTCTCCTCTATCTCCACTTTTCTCTCAGATTACACACAACACTCAGTTCCAGCACAAGGCTATGTAATCTCTGTGTGTGTGTTTTCTGTCTGAGGCTGGAGCTTTGAGCTCAGCTAACACACACACATACATACACACACACACACGCACGGGATGAGAACCTCTGGCGTGGCCTTTCCCACCACTGCCCTCTCTGTATCAACACACTCGCACAAACAAGCCTCCCTGCACTTCTGCACAATCAAAGGGCCTTTGTCTCCATTGTACAACCGCTCCACTAACACACATGCTTATCTCTACACATGTGCGTGGATGCTCATTACTGCAAACAAAACAAAGCGCAAATCTTCTTAATTAAAAGGTTAAGTGTAACTTTCCCATTTGGGCGGCTTTTTTTTTCTTTCTTTAAAATAGAACAACTTTTGTAAGGGATCATCTACGTGTAGACGGTGCGTTGCAAAAGTATTTCTCCATCATCATGAGTCTTACAAACTTAAGTTGTTTAATTTGGATTTTTTGTGATAAACCAAAAGAGTCCATGTTTGAGACACTGATAGAAAATGATTGATAGTTTGTTCTTAGGATTTTGTTTTTACTAATATAAATAAGAAAAGTGTGGCATACATTTGTATTCAGTCATCAGGAGTCAGTACTTGTAGAACCGCAGTTCACTAGACTTTAATTTGCAGTTAAATAATTAACTCTGGGTGCAATTTTCCTGACTTTCAGTTAGAAATAAAATATGAATACTTTTGTTAAGTGTTATATTTGATCATCAGGCTTGACATTACAGCTATCAGAAAAAACCCCAAAAAAACATTTAGTCTCTAGAAAGAAAACAAGAACACTTAAATTCTGTAATTTGTGTCATATTTATTAAATTCCAAGTACAAATGATAAAAATAGATTTAAAAAAAAAAGTAAACTGTTTGACCTTGAAAATGAGCTCAATAAACCCTTCCTGTATATAAAATAAAGGCATAGGTCCAAATATTTAGAAAAGGTTCCTGGACAGATATCAATGCCACAGGCAGGAGATAGTCTACATACAAGGCGACATAAAAAGGCACAAGTATCCACTCTGAAGGGATAAGAACTCTCTTTAAGTTGAGAAGAAAAATATGTAACGATATCATCCAAAAATATTCTTATGCGAGTACAAAGGGACAAAAATATTTATATTTATGTAAATATACATATATAAATAGACTAGCAGTCAAGAAAGTAGAACTCCTTTAAATCTTTGGCTATAATGCTGAACTGAGTTCATCAAATTGTTTCTCAACATCACAACGAAAAAAAAAACCCAAACACTTAGCAACAAGCTCAACCATATGGGACGACAGAGAAAAGACAAGGGTCACATTTTAACATATAGCGGCAGAAAAATAAGTTTAGCTCCTTGTAAAACATCCATATTATTTATGTTGTAACCATTTCATACATGGTGTCACTTAAAATGCGAGAAGATATGGAAGAACTCCTCTTCCACGAACTGAAAGGCTTGACTTGTCCTTTCGCTTTTTATCCACAAACGTTTCTCCTCATATATGCAAAGGCTTGTAGGAAGGTGAACCTTGACTAGTGGAGGCAAATTTCCTGAACAGGTAAAATCTGATCAAGCTGGTGAAGATTCCAGGTGTGTTTGGAACCTGGAAGCAGCAAAAGGAAAAACATGAAGCAACATCACTTATTTTTGGCTTGAAAGTAGGATGGGCTCTGTGAATGTCTTCAGTTTACCATGATATAGTAGTCATTCAGCTGCAGGCCATAAAGAACCCAGGCAGTTGAGGTGAAGAAGGTGGCTACAGTCAGAGGGAAGGACAGGACCTGCACGTTACCACTGCGGATTATTGCTACCTGGAAATGGAAACGACAACAGAGGCAAAATTGTGTTAAACCAAATGTTATAGCTATGCCAGTGAAACTTGGTCATATGGTCTTTTCTATTACCACCATCGTAAGATCTTTATTCTAAAACTGCTTTGTCACAAGACTTGGAGGTACTGCTGATTGGTAAAAGGATGCAATTTAATCATGCAGGCTGGTTGTTTGGAAGATTACATTTCCAAAAAACATGGATGAAAGACAAATTTATAGGAAGGTGGGTCCGAGTTTGAATCGTGAGTGTGAAAGTCGAAGCAACAAGAAGCTTCAATATCTAATATGATTCACTTGCATACATGAGAAGATACCTGTTATTTTGCAATGATGCAAATTATTTTTACTCTCATTTTGTTTTTTTCATTTTATTATTTAGACTACCAGAACCTGAACATAATTTTATATCTTGTCTGTATGTCTACATCATTTTCGTAAATTAAGTCAGATTAAACTCAACGTCTCACTACTTACTTGAGATTTTTTTGGCACAACTACATTTTACTTCTTCTTGAGTAAAAATATACTGAGGTAGTGCTATTTTTGAGGGCAATATATGGCTATTCTGCCACCTGTGGTTGGAGTTTTGAGGGGTTTATGCTCTCCTGTGCCAATTCAAACACACCAGAGGGAAGGTTATTATCCTGCCTTAATAACTAATGACAAAATACTTTTTGGTCTTTATAGTCATAGTCCGCTATCAGATCGCAGCAACTGGTACAATGTTTCACCCTTTTGCCTTCAGGTCTGCATGAATTCCTGTTGGCAAGGACCCAACAGCATCTCAAACATTCCTGCAATTGTGGTTCATGTCAACATAAAAATAACAACAAAAAAAGACAGCTGTTTACAGTTCCTAATGCTTTCTCTCTAAAAAAACATTTTAACATGTAAGAATGTTTCGGTAACTTTGTTTTATTTTTATTTTTCTCTCTTATACGCATCTTCAAGAAACCTGCAGGTCTGTAACAAATAGCCTTCTTTTCTTTTACTTCTTATTATCACTTTAAAAGTCTTTTGAATAAATCAAAGAAATTACTAAAACTTGACCAACTGTCTGCGTACAATAAACCCTAATCCTTGTCTATTCGTGTAATTTTTAACTACATTTAAAGTCTCAGTAACCAATTTACAGGGTGGGTTACATCATAACTTACAATTACAAAGGCTAAACAAAAGTTTGCTTGAGAAATTTCCTGTCTGTTTGATGTTTTTGTGTTGTGGTGTAATCTTAGGATTAGTGGGGTTTAGGTTGAAAGAAAAGTTTGGTGTCAGTATTTTCAGTGCAGAGTGTCAGGAAAAAACAGAACGTAACCAAGTGGATGAAGCACCAAAACAGAGGAGAATCAGCACAACAGGAAGACGGAGAGGAATGAAAGGCAGGAAACTGTCTGGGGGTCATTTCAGAGCCCGACGCAGATGGATGGAGGGAAACAAACAGGATGGAGGACAGAACTACAAGATCATGAGAAGTGAGAAGAGGAAGAAGAAAGAGAGCAAGACGTGCATTTCTTCAATTGTGCAGATGGACATAGGGCCTGATTTGAGTCCAAGGACGTGAACTGCACTGTGGTGCAGTTGGTAGCACTGTTGCATTGCAGCAAGAAGGTCCTGGGTTGGATTCCAGGCTTGGGGTCTTTCTGCATGGAGTTTGAATGTTCTCCCTGTGCATGGTGGGTTCTCTCCGGGTACTCCGGCTTCATCCCACAGTCCAAAAACATGACTGTCAGGTTAATTGGCCTCTCCAAATTCTCCCTAGGTGTGAGTGTGTGTGCATGGTTGTTTGTCCTGTCTGTCTGTCTGTGTTGCCCTGCGACAGACAGAACATTAGCTGGAGATAGGCACAAGCACCCCTCCCAATCCCCCTAGGGACAAGGGTGTACAGAAAATGGATGGATGGATGTAAACTGAGCTGCGGCTGGCTGCTGCTCATTGAGAAATTGAACAACTGATTGGGACAAAAGGTTCTAAAAATTGACCGGTTTATAGTCAATTTTCTCTAGAGACAATATACAGCCTAACAATAAGTTTTTTTTTAAAAACGCAGCTTCACCTTTAAATGTATAATTACATCATCTCTGGTCTGTGAACACTCATGGTGTAGCAGATTAATGCATTTCAGTTTGGTCTACATCATCGTAAGAAGTGCGTGAAATTGTGCCAGAAGCTTTTGAAAGACATCATTTTGCTCAGTCTCCTTATCATTTTGGAATCATGAAAGCTGATCTCATCTCTGTACTCGACTACCTCCCACAAGCCAAAAACGTGATGGTTAGGTTAAATGGTCTCTAAACTTCCTCTGATAAACATTTTAAAATGCCTCAGCCACACAGGACCCCTTCATATTTAAATTTGTCCTTTAAACTTCAAAGAGATTTTTAGAAAAGAAAAAAAAGCTAAAAAGCCTGTTTTAAATGTGTGCCCATAAAGTGCCTTACCAGATCAGTGAGCGGAGACAGGTACATGCTGACGGTGACCACGCTGCAGGTGAGACCGAGCTGATTGAGTCGGGCCTCTCCCTCCGTCAGAACGGTAGTGAAGTACAACCATCCACAGACCAACACTGCTGCTGCGGCCAGAGTCTGAAGCACCACAAGTCGCTGGAACAAACACAAAGTCAGAATAATAAGTCGTATAAAAGGATTACTAAAATACTCTATATACAGGATCAAGTAGATCTCAGTAAAAAAGAATACCAATAGAAAGTTTTAAATCTAAAACTATTTTTTGGATTCATTAAACACAAAATGATAGATTTCCTGATCAAGTATTTCTGTTCATTTCGGTAACTTATCGCAATAAAAACCCAAATTCAGTTTCTCAGAAAATGTGAATAAATAATAATGCTATTTCACAATAAATAAATTATTTATGATGCAGCCATGATGGCCTACTGACAAACAGTTTATACACTGATTGTTTTGTCAGGGCTCTTTTCATATGAATTACTCTATCAATTCAGCTTAACATTGAGGCAATCAGTCTGTGGTTTAAGTGTCATGGAAGCCCAGCTTGATTTAATAGCCGTTTTCGGCTCATTGTCAGGTCTGATTTTTTTTCCCTTCTTCTTGTTGACAATATCTCGTAGATTCTCTGTGGAGTTTTGTGTCCGACAGTTCTGCTGATGAAGCAATACGTTGAACTTGATATAAGGCTAATCTCGCCCAACCTTTTGAATGGACTTTGATTCAAAATACTTATAGCGTCAGTTATCCCTGTTATTTGTGGGCCTTTTTGAGCTACACTTTTTTCTTCCACTCAACTTTCCAGCAATATGCTTTGACACTGCCAGCTTCTTCTGCATCAACTTTTTGTGGTTTATCCTGCATGTGGAAGACATCAATCACCGTCTTCTGCACAACTATCAAGTTGAGATGGACCTGTGTGGACCTGAAATAGATCCTGTTGGTTGGTGTGTTTGTGTAGACCAAATAGTATGGGAAATCTAAGTTTTTATTCAATTTTAAAATAGAATGGAAAACTTTATTTTTCATTATCTGAAGGGCCACTCAAGCAAAACTTGGTTAATTTTACACCATGTCTTGTGCTACCTTCTGTTTAGTGTAGAGGAAGTACATGACAATGTAGATGATTTGGAGAAGAGCTCCGATGATATTCACTACGACAATGGTGTGATCCCGCTTCAGAGTGCCGTAAAACAGCCAGCCTAAGTTACTGTGGAAACAGGAGCAGCGTTAGATGGGCCGAACTGAACTGATCGGTGCAGATGATGTAGGAAGGCAAAAAAAAAAACACCAAAGTTACTTCAGACACGTGGTGAGGAAGGGGAGAAACTGGATGTTATCTGCACTTTTGGATTCTCGCATCTTCTTCAGGTCGGTCCTAGAAGCACAAATATAAAGTAAACGCATAAGAAATACACGTAAACGCACTCTACTGTAGTACATTTCTTTGTCAAATAAAAAAAAAATAGTTTAGAGTTTGTTCATATAAATTCAGACCAGGAGGAGCTGCAACTAGTGAAAACAAGTAGTGTCGTTTTTAATCAATTTGACAACATGGGTCCAGGGTTGAATTACTGAAGAAAAACTTACAGTCCTGTCGAGAACATCCCGACTGTGAACACGATGCAGGCCCATGATAGAAGCTGAGTCAAATCCATAGAGTGGAGATCAGATATCAATTGCCCCTGTCACCTGTGTTTTACACGCTCTTTTGGTGATTTCAACCAAAACGTATCAAACTATAGAAAAACAAAATCGGCTGCAGATACCAGGATTCTCAACTAGGATTTCCGTATTTGTAATCACTGTGCTCGGTGTTTCTGCCTTCTGATTGGCTGTGCGACTAAAAGGAGGGGTGGGACTGACCAATTGGATGTTGAAACGATAGTAAACGTCACAGGAAACGTCACGCCGCTGATAAGCAAAGGTCCTGCTCGAGCAGGAGAGAACCGTAAGAGGCGATCAATAATTCAAAGAAAGTGAAGTTAAACTTTTAATTCAACAGTAAATACAAGATAATTGCTACACTTTGGAGTATAAAATCCAGAATTAATCAACTGATCAATAATAGGATTTTTTATTTTTATTTTTTCAAAATAATCAGATGCGGTTTCTTATCAAAATGAAAATAAGTCGAAAAAAACATTTTATTCTCTACTTAAACAGTGCATTATTTAATTCATTTAAATGAAATAAATAAACAAACAAATACCATAGGACCTACTACAGGAGACCGAGACCCAGAGACTGGATGGCATTAGAAGTGTCTCAGTGAAGTTTGTTTGTTTTTTTCACATGTTGTTTAGCTGACATTAAATAACTCATTCTTATAAAGAATTAGATTAGACATCTGTATGTGAACATTGAACTGAATATGTAATGGTGTGCCCTAACTTTCAGAAGACTGTAAATTTGAAAGCCTATTTTAAAATAACCAAATTTCACTTGTGTACGACAAAATCTTTAAAACCAATTTCTAAGGGTCAGTTTTTCCTTTTCCCAGTACAGCACAAGACTTGGCAAATATATCAGTCTTATTGCACTGCATTTGTAAAGACAACCTTGTCATTTTTCTGAGCCATACAAAAGATTAAACTCAAACTGACATACTGTAAACCTAAAAAAAAGTGTCAAGGATTTTTAATTATGTGGTTCTATAAGAATCTTCATCAATTAATTTAAAGTCTTCTTCAACTCTTTCACAGTCTTTTTCACAAAGAACTTAAGCAATAGAGTTTTACTCTAGTTGCACAACATTTATAGCTAATTTGTTGCTACTACTTTATTTAACAAGAGAGACAATGCATCTAACAAAAGCTTAGTGTCCTTACAATTTAATTAAATAATGGTCAATTATCCCTAAGGATTTATTTATTTAAAAACAATTGTCTACCTGTATTTTTAAATGTGATATTGTAAAATTGCAAATAGAAATGATTTGTTGTTTGTTTTATAAATATATTCTAACCTAATAGGAACAGACTGGCTCCCCAGAAGGTCCTTGCAAATGTCATCATCATGTTGCAGCCCATTTGACCTTAATTAACATCACAAGTGCCTCAAGCTTATCATTTGTAATTAGGCTTAATTAAACGTGTTGCTTTGTAGTTTGGTATTATTAAGTCCATCAAGGATCCGAGAAAGCGAGGGCAAGAGAGCTCTCTGGGGAGCTCAGAGGAAATATTGAAGATGGAAAGACAACAAGAACTTATCCAAGCAACATTAGTCTGGTTTGTTCTTGTGACTAGAATTATTTCAAAGTGAAAGGTTCATGGAACTGCAGCCAAACTTCAGGGATGTGGACGGAGGAGGAAACGCAAGGTGAGGTTGATCAGACGAATAATGCAGAATGCAAACATGTAGCCTTAATATCTCTAGACTGACTGGGAAAGGAACATACTGGACTATCCTCAGACATCTCTCTAAGACCCCAGAAGTTAACCTTGAACATATATGGAAACTAAAAGAATTAAAAGTTGCTGTGTTGTTGAGACACCATCCTTTAAACCTGCTACAACTTTGGCAGATTGCTCTGGAAGAGTTGGAAAATGTCGAAATGCCAGTGTACAAGTCAGTCAATGGAGGCAGTGACTGCTGCAAAAGAAGTTGTGACTAAATATGACATATTCAGATGAATCAATAATCAAATGCAAAGTCTTACGTATGCTAAATCAATCAGACAATTGTGTGATTTTTTTAGTTACCAAAGATAACCAACATATTTTTAATATTAATGTTTTTGTGGTACTTTGCAAAGAGCCTTGTTACTCTGTGAAGGATTCCCTTGTCGAAACTTTACAACTACAAATGTCTGTATGTTCTACTGGATTTTTTTGTGAGAACAACATTTAATCTTTGCATAAATCCAGCTGTTCTTTTAACTGTAGATGGCCTGTACATGTGTAGCGCTTTTATCAAGTCCAAAGAACCCCAAAGTGCTTCACACTACATTCAGTCATTCATCCATTCATGCACACATTCAGACGCTGATGATGAATCTACTGAGGGCTTCAGAGGTTTGAGAGCTGTAGAAAACAAACAGCATCATGAAGGCCAAGGAACCCAGCAGAAAGGTCAGAGAGAAAGGCATGGAAAAACATCCCACAGAGCGGTGTTCAACCTGTCCACCAAGAATGGAAACTTGCCAAGAATTTATTATCCACTTAAACTGAGAGTTAGAGCAAAGACAGCATTGATATACAAGCAACCATGGAACCAGGGTAAGCCTGGAGGAGCTGCAGAGATCCACAATTTGGTGCAGTGACGAGATCTGGTCTTTGTACTGAGCATGAAGTTGACCTCTGACCTGTGTTAGCCCTCTGAAAACACTATTCTTGCAATTACACAATATTTTTAAGGCTGTGTGATCGTCAGGCAGTGGATGTAGGCCATGACGTAATCATGGAAAAACTAACAGTTCTGTTTTATGCGCTGACTTTGAGTATGTATGCTGCGTGGTTTTGCAAGGAGTAGTGACTTTTGACAGTTTTCAGCGATCCTTGAGGTTAGCAGGCCTGAGCTTTTGTGCGCCTCTTTCTAACATCCAGTTGTGTAGGAGGATGTTCGGCTTAAACTCAAACGAAGGTGTGTGAAAGAGCTAAAACGAGGAAAAGAGAGAAAAAGACCAAGGGCAAGGACACAAACGTGACACCTTTACACTTGGTTGTCAGTTAGCTTTCGGGCCCCATTTCTCCTGGACTCCTTGGTTCCTTTTCAAGCGACCTCTGGGCTCTAGTGTTTAGTTTTGAGACTGTGAAATCTAAGTCAGGTTCTGCTGTACACTGGAGATGAAAGGATATGGGATGAGAAAACTGGGGTTTGGAAAGAGAAGAGGGTGGAAACTTGGAGAGGCTTCATCAGGCGAGAGACGGACAGCTTTGCCAAAATATTGTGTCATCCATCAAAATCTTTATTGTCTCCTAGGGGTTTAAAGATCCGAGGTGGGTTGCTGCAATCAGACATTTCACAACAATGATAAAAACCAGACAGATTTTAGTCATCGTTGCATGTTCATTTTTTTTTTATTTCACAAAAGATTTTTCACATCTTAAAACAGTTTTTCATAACTTTCTTTATGTACAATTTTACATATAAACATCAACAAAACTGAGTCAAGCGTGTTTTAACAGGAAAATAACCTTATTCTGGGAAGCCCCTTCACGTTGAGGTCTGATGAGCAGGATTAAAACACTAACCAGTGTACCAGGTCGAGATTGGAAGAATGAACAAATGAGATTAAGTACTGATGAAGCTCAGCTCCTAAAACCAGTCAAAAAAATTTTTCAAATAATTTTTGTTCCCTTTATTAGTAATTCTCGTCCTTGTGAGAAATTACGCTGATACATAAGAAAGTGGGAGTCAAGAAACAGCCATTTGAAAAATTCTGGTAGTTTCTGACAGATTTAGATGAACAAAAAACACATTTAGAAATAATTTTGTGTTTGTTAATTATTAAGCTTTTTTATGCAGTAGTAATTTAGCAACCCGGTCTTTGAAGGTAGATTTTAGTGAACCAGTTGCTCTTTGGATTGTAAAGGTTGCAATATCTTTATATGGGAAATATTAATAAAAAATATTTCCCATATAAAAAAATATTATTTTCCAATTATAATAATGCGAATTTCTTCCATTTTGACCTTCTGACAACCATTTTCTTTGATAAACATGGAAACACGTGGGATATTTAGATGACTGAAGCTGAATAAGGAGCTGAGTGCTACACAACATTACACATATCCTACATTATAGTTACCACTTTGGTAGCTGCTGACAACAATATCACAAACAAATTTTTAAAAAATCAATAATATCTCTACATGTAGAGGAGGAAAAAAAACGACAGAGTAGGGTAAGAAAATGCACAGCTGTACCAATGGCATGAACATCTGAAAACACATGATCACAAAGGTTGATGCGGTTTTAAACTCATATTTTGATCATTCTGCTTGTAGCTTTTGTTCATGGTGACTGAAAAGTGTGTGCATCTTAAATAGTCAAAATCGAGAATTTTCATCCTCAAGACTAAAGACAAAAAGTTAAAGATGAAAAAACAAAAATCTTGCAGGTCTTGTTCTTCTTTGGAGCGATCTACGCTCCACATTCACGCCAACAAACACATCAAACACACACTGAACAACACATACTGTCCATGCTTGTATAAAAAAAAAAAAAAAAAACACCTCACATATAGATATGTATAAAAAAAAATTTCAGTGTTTATGTCCCGACATCCAGCATCGGGTTGAAAATGTCTGTTTTTGGATTAGCGGTGGGCCTCAGTGCAGAGCCATGGCTAATAAGACGGGGGTCACGGTGAAAAAGAACGACAAAGACACCAGCTGTGCTGCAGAGCTGCCGATGCTCCTCTGGACGTTTGGCTCCATGACAGCGGGGTCATCTGGGAGAAGGGAGAGAGCGCAGGATTTCATCAGTCAGGAATGGTAAACACACCCAGTTTGAGCTGATCTGAGGCCCAAGTCCAGTTTGAGCTGTTTTGCTTAAAATCAGTCCTCACCTGCTGGGAGTCGGTTGGAAGGGTTGTGAACTCCTCCAGCAGCATTAAATGTAATTTTTTCCTCCTCCTTTTCGCTCTCCTCTGCCTTGGATTTGTCTCTGTGAGACTTTGCAGAGCCTTTATGTCCGACGACATCGACTCTCAGCCTCAGACAGTCGCTGCCGTGGTGATGCATTGGCTTGGCTGTAGATTTCAAGAAAGAATACGAGACGTTTTTAGTCAAATAAAAGTCTTAAGATCACAGCAAATGTGAAATTCTCTCTTTTTTTTTTTTTTTTTTTTTTTGTCCCTGTGAGACTTACAGATGTAGTAGTAGCTCTCCCCCGCCCTGAACTCTTTTCCCAGAGTGAAGGGCGTGAAGCGCTGGAACTTCTCTGAAAATTTTTCCGGAGCATGGGGAGCGAAGGGCCTGGAGCACTCCCAGCGAAGCTGGTCGAATGAGTGAGGCTTGCACACGTCGTAGTCCTCCTTCTCCACCATGTACAGCACGTAGCGCTCTGCTGAATGCGATGGTACCTCCTCGTGAGTGTAGTGGGGGCAGATGATGTCCAGGTAGTCATTGATGCGTACCTCCACCGTGTAGTCATCCCACACGAAGCTTTAGAGAGAAGGAGGGAAAAGAGGTTAGCGACAAATGCCCCAGTTTTCCCTCATTTCATCTGTTCTCTAACATGTGCAGCAATTGACAACAGTCTCACACAAACAACACGTGTTAGCAGATCGGTTAAATATGCAGGACGCAAGGTGGGGAGGTTTTTGTTTCGGTGAGCGTGTGCAAACTGATTTCAGCAACAGAATTAGAAGGAGCCCGATCAGGCTTGACCTGTTTATGTTGTTTTTAGACAAGAAAACACGCCCAGAACATTACAAACGTCAAACACGATAACCACTGCACACCTCTCCATTGTGTTTTCCTCTCAAGTGGACTTTCCCTTTTTAACTGCCGTCAAGTAAACGAGAAATAATAATAATAAAGTTCACGTCATCCCCCAAATAATGTTTCTCTATATTCAACAAGTGTGGGTCAGTTCCAGGCATTAAGGTATAACAAGGTTAAAAACATCTAAAATGTTCTAATTGACTCTTCCTGTCTTTTTAATGAGATTAAAGACGATGTATTTGAGATTTCTCTAGTTGTATGGAGCTTCCACCACTGGTTGTCACACATAAAAACACAGCATACCAACCACCCCAGTCATGGGGGATACTGGTCCTTGATGCAGCCATCCCGAGTCTCCGTTTAAACACTTTCTTCACCTGAATGTTTGTAATATTCTACTATCCCTGTTTTTTGTCTTCATCCTCTACTTCTTTTTATTGTTTCTTTCAAGCCTCTTTGCTGGCATCCTGCGCTTCCCGTGTCCTGATAAAGTATGGACACATCAGCATAAACCCCCTTTAATCCCCACAAGCGCATCCGGGATTGTTTAGTGAGAACCAAAAAGCCGCTTTCGGCTAAAGTTGAGCGTTTACTTTCTGCTAATCAGTAGTTGCCTCTGGTTTTTGGAGCAGGTTAGAGGAGAAGGGGTAATTAATATGTAAAAAACTGAATTGACTAGTCTTGCCTCTACAAACACAGAGCAGATGAGGCCATCTACTTGACATGTTATTCCTTCTGTAAGATCTGCCAGAAAAAAAGGAGGCGACGAAAGATTTTTATTTGCACACAACTCCCATTACATCCTCAGAGGGCTAAAGACTCTTTGCACTGAGAATGGAACATGCTAAGTGTTTCCTGCAATACTAACTCTTTGGATTACAAGTAAAGCGATGTAAAAACAGAAATAGTACAGTGATTTAAGGAAACACTAGTTTATTCTGTTCTTTCCGCACACATGCAGCGTGTGAATGTTTCAGTGAAAGACTGAAGTTAGAAGCGCTATAGGACTTTATAAAAAACTATAAAAGTGCAGGCCATTTACCATTTACACTACTATTTTATATCAAACAGTTTTACACTGACAGGAAGTACTTTACTTGTTCACTTCACTCTTGCTGGTGCTTTTTTTTTTTCTATGTAAATAACTGTAAGCTTTTTTTGCCTGATTCCAAAACAAAGGCTATTTAAATGTTTCTGAAAGAGGGTCTGCGTAACCAACTACAATCTTTTTTGAGATTTGAGTGATTTTAAGACGCAAGGAGTCCACTTTAACAGCTTAATGTAACATTTTAAGTTCATATAAGCTTTGAACAGGACTTTACATCCTAAACTACCCCTTTAAAAATCTGCATCAGGATGCTTGTGTAGCGTGTTGTAACAAGAAAACAGCTCCTGTGTGTCTGCCTCTGTTTATGTCTGCCGTAACGCTGTCATCAAAGCCTGAGACCTGCTGGCTCTGATCCCACCCCACCTCTTTTTAGCGTCCTGTTGTTGTGACTCCTGTCAGGACCCCCCACCCCCAGCGAAGTCAGACACACAGGCTCCATGTGAGGGCCCCCTAACCCCTCCTTCCTTCCTTCTCCTCCATGAGCCTGTAATGCATTGGTTAGCTCTAACATACCTGTCAAAACACGCTTTGTTAGCAGAGCACAGCGCTGCACTTGTTATCCAGGGCTAATAGGCTGATTACTACCTTCTGCTTATAATCAGCGTTTTTCCCCCTAAGTAAAGGTTTTTGTTGTGTAAATTCTTTTGCGCAGGTGTGTAAATATGCATGTGTGCATGGATGCCGCAGCGAATGCTTCTGCAGAAACAATAGACACATCTGCAGCAGCAAAATTGGCCAGATAAACTCAGATCTCCTCTCGCTTCCCTCCGCTGTTTTCTCATGCCCAAGCCATAATAACAGGACTGGAGCAAACAAGGCGTTTGGAGGTCTCAAGTGGTTCCTTCTGAAGTGAAGAATAGCTTAAAATTGTATGGGATACACCTTATTTTTCCTCCCCACACCTCCTCCTTGTTAGCGGTCTGGCCTGGCTCCGCATTAAAACACGGTCTTGTCAAAAGCCAACTGAACAAAAAGATTCTGTTGCTAATTTCATTCACGGCTCGGGCTTTTAAGAAAACTCTCCTTTATCCTTCTCTTCACCTCTTCCTTCCCCCTTCCTCCATTGGTCTGGCTAATTAAAAGCTGTTAGGGGTCTGGGACCAATGTGTTATGAGCAAAAGCAGGGGAGGAGGAATGAATGGGGTGTAATTATACCCTCTGCCTCCCCGAAGACAGACTGCCTGAAGGCCACAGGGCCCCTTCAACCTCTCTGCCTAAACCTCCGAGGAGCTTTCACTGCCCTGACTAATGTGGAGTTGTCTAATGTGTGCATCTGTATGGCTGAGGGGCCTTTTGGCTGCATCATCTCGGTTGGCCAACGCGAATGTCACCGCAAGATGAAAACCTTTCCAATTCCACCAACCTCCTTTTACTTGCTCGCTCATCTTCCCGCATCTGCACTCACCTCCGACTGGGATTTCTCAGGAGAGTGAGAGACGCAATAAACCTGATAGCTCAGTCCTTTGAGCGATTCGGAGCCAGGTGTGTGTGAATTGTTCAAAACCTACTTTACACACCGCTTCCTCTTCCTACGCGCTGGGGTTTTGAGCGTGTGCTCTCCTTTGAGATTCTCTGAAGACCCTTATCCAGGGCGTCTGGTGCCCCGGGCTCCTGAACACATCTGCTCATTGAGGCCTTGCATAGTCCCTTGTGTGTTCATGTCTTACATGAGATGGAGGTGTGGGTAAACAGAGGAGGTTGAAGGTTGTTGTCTTTGTTCCCCTCTGCAGGTCATTTCTCACAGCGGAGCTACTCCAGTTTTTGCGTCATCAACTAAGAGGTGTGTATTATAAGAGTCTCCTGGTCACTTCAGCCTATTACCAGTTGGTAAACCCCTTTCCCACCAAGGTGTCGCCATTTCTTCCTTCTGTCCCATTTTGTACCTATATATTTCAATATTTATTAATCCAGTTCAGTATTTTGATTATTTATGGAGATGCATCTTAAACACTTTAATCAAAAAGCAAATAATTTCCTGAAAGTTGAGTGTTATGCTTTGTTTCGTTTTTTTTTTTTTTGGTTCTGGCTAGTTGACTCTTCTAAAATATGACAAATTATGACCGCTGATGTAACCAAAAATAATAACCTGCTTGTAGACGTCCTTTATTCAAATTAAATAACCACAATTTCCACGCAATGCACAGAGTAAAATACAAAAAAAAATTACTCTAAGTTGTCAGTTGCCAAGGTGGGTATAAACCCTCCCGTTCATACATTTCAAATGTCTAAATTAGGCATGACATGTATGAATTACATATTAGGTAAGAACTGGCTCAAAAACTAGCAAAGGGGATAAAATGACCAGCACCCTTTGCTCGGTTGCAGAGGGGGTAGAAAACAGCAAACAGCTGCAATGGTTGTTGCAGAAGGTGGTTTTTTCAACACTTGTCTCTTTGATGCTTTGAAGTCTTGCCATTGTCACTGCAATACTCTTCTGTTTTTGTCTTCTTCCTGTCATTCCTGCTTTCCTCTTCTCTTTTCCCACCCCTACCTCCATTTGCACCCCCGAAGAGCCCCCCAGCCCCCACTGGTTTTGGGCAAACTACTGACACAGGAACGTCTGTCTTTTGCCGCCTCTCCAGAGAGAGTTTCAAACTGCTGGTCGGGGTCGAGGGGTTAGAGTTCAGAGTCGCAACTGCTCACAGACGCTACCATCCAAGTCGGCGTCGGTGATATATATGCCTCACACACACAAAACATTCAAGGAGAAAGCCAGCAACTCCCCCCCCCGCTCCTCCTACCCTTCTTGCATCTGCTGTGCAGGTAATCAGTAGAAAGTGTGCACACTCTGGAATGTCACAACCAGGCAGGGGGGTTACGGTTCGGATGGTCTCTCACAAGGCATACTCATCAAATTTCTTATACTGCTTTATCACACTTTCACTGTGAAGTCTGAACTTAATACGCTATTAATTTGCTGCGGTATGACAGATTCACACCTCCTTTCACATGAGCTGTCAGGAGGCCTAATGGGTTTTTAGTCTCTCATAGCGTGCTGCCACATAATAGCCAATCTAAAAAGTCTTTCTATATTAGCTTCCATCGTGATCTAACAGGAGGGAATTCTTCCTCCACTATCCACCACTGCAGCTATCTGCAACTATTTTTTTTAATTACATTTTTAGAGTACAGCGATGCAGTTTATAATTGAGTTAGGGTCTTACTTATGCATAAAGACACTTATGCAAGTTGAGAACCTTAACCCATGTCAACAATAGTGCTTCTCTTCCCTCCCTTCATCCATCACTGTCCACTCTCTCCTCCCTCAGTCTCCCTTTCTCTTTTATTATTCCACATCCAGCCCACCCCCGCGCTTTCTCCTGCTTTGTCCCGTCTCTTAAAGCTGACATAATAAACTGGAGCTCTTCATCCAGGCTAATTTCTCAACACTAACCCCTTTCTTCACCTCAGCCTATACCCGGGCTGCTACCTCTCCCCCTACTTCGTTCCCCTTCACTGCGACACCCAAAATGTATTTACATTTTTTTTCATGGTTTAAATAGATGTTTCATACAGAAAGAGCCTTTGCGGTTGTAACACTCATGTAAATAATTACTGGCTTCTTTGCAAATTACCAGCAAATGCAAATCTGATGAAAGTTTACATGTTCCCAAAATAGAGTGTGGATATAAAGCTGTGATGTTTTTAGAGTTACTAAGTGCTCATAACTTAAGACAACATAATTTCAAAAGTCCTGACCTATTCTTGTAATATGCTGTGGTAGTGGAGATCACAAAAAATATAATCTGTTCATCAAATATATTTTTTTATTCAAAAAGATTTAATAAGGACTTATTGTAATTGTAAGAGCACAGCTAATGTTCCCAGTTCTGCCTTCAGGGGGCGACAGTGAGCTTCCAGTAGACACCAGTCTGCTACACTATGCAAGTATGCATGAAATGCTATGAATGGCCAGGGCACACACACATATATAATCTTGTTCACTCGTAATGTGACAACATTATGTGTAGAGTGGCCTCTCCAGTGTTAGCAGAGAAGGACTCTGTCCTGCTATGGTGGAAAACTACTGGGGCCAAAACAGAGGAAGGTCTGTGAGAAAGAGGGGAAACTGATGGGAGAAGTGGAAGGGTGGGGGGGGCGGGGGTCTGGGTGTGTGGGGGAAGTCTGGACTATAGATAAGGAAGCAAGAGAATGAAGTGAAGACAAATAACAGAGGTGCATGGATACCTTAATGACGGAACGCCATCGCCATGGACAAAATAAAGACACAAGTATATTAGTTTCTATTTACTAGCATCCCAGGCTGGCTCTGTTTATAAAGCAACAGGAGAGTTATACCAGCTGGGCCGTGATGCTCATGAAGGGTCCTGATTATGAATGGAGGAGCAGTGTGTATCTGATTGTGCTTCTGCACGATGAATCTCATCAGGGGGATTACAGTGAGACTGACAGAACAGCGCTTACATCACCACGTCTTACATTATATAGCGGCTGGATGATAAAAATGTTGTGTTTCTAGGTCAGGTGGTCAGATTAGAAACTGCAATCTGACTGAGGATGTGTTAGTATGTGTGTGCGTTCGCACTCTGGTGGCTCTGGAGTTGGTGGATATGGAATAAAGATTAAAAAAGTGAAGAGAAGAAATGGAAAGAGCATATACAAAATATATATAATGCTAGCTGCAGCCATGCTAAGCAATGATTTCAGATACTATAAAAGGGTTTTAAATGTGTCTTCTGTAATTTTGTCTGTTTAACAGCAACAGCTCTAGCATACGGCAGATAACCTATAACTCCTAAACAGAAATCAGATTTGGCTCTAATTGCTTTTGGGGTTACAAAAATCAAAGATTGGAAATTGGTAACAAACTTATAATCGGTGCATCTCCAGGTTGGGGTGACATCAGCCACCTTTACCACTTGGAACATATAGCCCAGCGGCAGACCTGCCTGCTTCATCAGCATCAAGGCTGAGATAAGCAGAATATTACATTACACCAAACTCCTGATAAATTATATCTGGAACACCCAGTCCACTGAAGATGGATGATGATGGTGTTATAACAGAGATAAGGTGACGTATACTATTAATAAGAAAAGGAGACAAAGAGCGGCAAGGTCCGGGGTCAGAGTGGGAGGAAACCCAGCTGTTGGAGGGCTGGGGAGAGGAACAGACAGGTACAGAGGGAGAAAAAAAAAAGAAAAACACTTGCACGCACAGCTGACAGAGTTGAGTATAGTAACAGTAGGCTGGAATGCTGTCTGTGGCTAATATTAACACCCCGGTCCTCCCCTTTTTAGCCCCACACCCCTCACAGCGGACTGTGCGTGAGTGTGTGTGAGTCACACACTCGTCAAGTCTCGGCGAGGCTGCCTACGGTAAAAAGGCCACTCCTTTCTCGCTCTCTGACGTTCAGGTGGAGTCATGTGCTGTCAGTCCAAAACAAAAATACGCCTGCTGCCAGTTAAACCCAGTTAAGGGCCAGCGTAAGTTCAGCCTCTCCCCTAGAAGCACTAATAAGCGCTCGTACAAGCCAAAACCCGTAGCGGAAAAACAGGACTTCACCTGTCACGTAGGGAAAAGTAGCATGCAAACACAGTTGCGTATCAAATCACTGCGAGAGATTAGGCCACAAATGCTGAGGCTTGCTGACAAGATGGCAAATTATTCATGTCTCTATAGTACCCGACATGAATGAGCAGACTGCTGCCATCTGGTCACTGTCCTCCTCCTGTAAGATAAATCTGTGCAGCCTCACAATTAGGCCAAGGATCAATTAGCATCAATTATCTGTGGAGCGTACAGATGGATCAATGCAGTCCGATTAACGGGAGACTGATGGATCACATGGGAATGGTTCAGGGCAGGTGGGATGCAATAGAAAAAGACTATTTCTTTTTCACTATTAAAAAGAAATAGTGAAAAGAATACATTTGGAAGGAAATAAAATAAGACCAAGAATTATCCTGATTTCCTAACATTTGGGGCACATTAATAGAGGGTATGACACTAAAAGTTGATTCTCTGTCTAGTTTATCTGTGTCAGTCTATGTTTAGACACGCAGAAGAAGGGATTAGTCTTTTTCTATCATTTTTTACCCCCTCGTTTGGTTACGCAACCCCCATTTGACAGCAGAAATAGTCCAGGGTCGGATTAGCGAGAGCGCACAAGATCTGACTTTCCATTTGATCGAGCCATTCTCTTGTTCTCCTGCCCCTCCATCCGGCTGCCCCGTCTTACTTAAGCTCACTCCCAATGAGCTCCAATGTCCCTTCCAGCTCCGACCTTAGATTGTAGGAACCCACAAACAGAATTTCACATTGGGACTTACCTCTAGTAAAAGTCATAGCCAACTCAGCGTCACCGACCTTGCTTTTGTCAATTGGTTTCTTAAGTTTCAAGTTGGTTTCCACAGTAATAATTTGAAGTTGTTTTTTTTTTTTTATATAGAAAATAGCACGGTCCAATGGTCATTTTAAGTAATGTTTGACAAATATTTTTTCGAGTATCAACAGTTTTGAGCACATTTTCCAACTTTCTAAAGTTCTAGTTGAAGTGAAAGTTTAACAAAGGATCCACTGAACAACATTCATTAGCTAAGAGCTATTAAAGTATCTTTAAATTACGACAGTTACCGTGCCATTTATGACCCCAGTCTTCACTATCTGTACAGTCAGTGAATTATTCAGCCCGTCTATTCTGAATTTAAGACCCTTACTAGGTTTCCAAGGCCAGCAGGGGGCATCTAAGTGATCACAAGGATTGTCAATAAGGCTGGCCCTGGTCTCGGTTTTATCAGACCCTGGTTACACATTTTCCCTCAGGTCTTAACGTGAACCAGATTTTTCCCACCTGTTCAGTCTGTCTGAGGTGACTTAGGTGCGTCACATTGTTGAATCACTACAAATGATACAAGCACTGCACACTACATTTACCTTCAGATCTCCAATTAAATTATCACACCCATCCAATTGTTTTTCCCTTTTTAACCACCCTTGTTTTCATTGATGAAGGGCAATTACAGAGTAACTAATGTATTCAAGACAAGACTGACTGTCCGTAATGGTTTTGCCCTTTCTGCTTCTCGATGATGGGTTTTAATCGAACACCCTGGGCAGAAAAAAAAAAACAAACAAAAAAAAAACTCAGGGACCGTCCTTCAGCTCAATTTCAAAATAATACTCACTGAGATGACTCGCACGCCCCCCCCCCACCCCCCCATGCTAAAAGCTCAATAAATCGCGCTGAGATACGTCAAGCCTGATCGATCCCACTGAGTGGCCGGATAGCATTACATTTCTGACCTCAAAACAAAATCATCAGCACTATACGTGACTCACAGTCTCTGCAGGATAGAAATCCTCACCAATGGAAAAACACACTTTTTCTTTCTTGTCTTGAATTAGGCAATTAACTCCCACTTACTAATAGACACGCCTTTTTCATGACACACACACACACACACACACGCACGCACACACACACACACACACACACACACACACACACACTCACTCACAGGTGCAGAGCATGCAGACAGCATGGGCCAAGTTCATACTCGTCAGTCTATTTTTTACTATTAGAGTATGTCTGAGTCTATGTGTTACAGTTAAATATAGTGGTGAATGTGTCCATCTGTCCAGGCATCCACTCTCTGATCTAATATAAATATTTAAAACTGCTAACCACTCGAGCTCAACTTGCCACATATAAAGCATCATGTCTCTCTGATTTTCCCTTTGTTTTTGCAGCCTGTTGCAAACTACTCTCATGATGCCAAGCTTTTGATGCACGCTTCCCTCTGATGACGTCAAATGGGGCAAAAGGTTACTAATTGGGTGCTTATATTTTTTCCTGTTTTGTCCCTATCTTCATTAACATTTTCATCAAATTTCTTGTTCAAAGTTGTTCACTTATATTGTGCATGGCTGCGACCAAATGTTTGACAGTTAAAGAGCAGACTGGGATGAAATGATACTGCTTCAGAATCTCAAGTTCTGTCAAAACTTTCTCATCTGCCATAAAATCAAATCCGTCCAGAATTCCTGTGCTTCTTGTGAAGCCATTAGTCCAAAAGTACGCATAAAAAGAGGTTTTATTTAAATTAAAATAAATAAACAAAAAACTTTGCGTTTTGTAAAATCCTGCATACTTAAGTACCCAGATGTGTTTATGTCGTCAATTATGTTTTCCTGGAGTAAATATACCACTGAATAGCATCCTTAAAGTTAATAAGAAGGCTACCCAAACAATAACCTACACGTTTAGCTGTATTATGAAAGTAACAATTAAAACCAGTTTGGGATGCGGTTACACAGAAATAGCAAAAACGGTAAGAAAAGTTTCAATTAACTGAGACGTGCACAGTGACTGATCAAAATTAGAAGTTGCTATTCTCCACGCTGCAGGAATAGAAAGTGTAGCCCCGATCTGAGCACTTACTTTGGGTTTGAGCTGTTCCAATAGACGCTGTGCCGCTCCGCGGAGGCAAACCACGCACCGACGGTCAACGCCAAACACATCAGACACACCACATCCATGGCTTCTGTTCTCTTCTCCTCAGCAGGTTAATTGGAAAAATATTTAGATTTTTATTTTTAAAGAAAAACGTCCTCAGTGAAAGATTTCAATGCGCGTAAAAGAGTGCGCACTCGCGGATCTTTCGCTCCTTGGCACGAATAAAATCACAAAGATGTCGCTTCTAGTCTAAAGCTGTTGTCTGTCTCTTACGAGCGCAACTTGTCTGTTTTGTCTCATCTTGACTCCGCCCACTTATTCAGCAGCCAATAGGGTACAGTTTCATTCCCCCCACCTCCCCTCCACACCTTTTCCAATCCCTCCACTTCGCCTGCGGCTGACAGTTTTTTCCAGGAACGTAGTCAGATACAGAACTGCTCTAAGGCAAAACAAGTGATGTTTTTTTTTATTTTTTTTATCTTCCCTTTCAAAGAAAAAAAAAATACTGTATGTACATATCAGCATCAAGTTCGACCAGGACACTGAATAATTTCTTTTTTCTTTTTTTTTCTCGAAGTTGGTCCATATCAATTTTAATAATCAAGATATAAAACTTACTTTTTTAGCTCATAATAATTAAAACGTGATTAAATTATGTAACTGGAGATCTACTTTTTCAGGTAAGCTGAAGAGAAAAATACATAAATATGACCAGTAATAACATTAAATAGTTTCTATCAAATATTTCAAGAATAGGGAGCTTAATCAAGGTTTTCTAAACAAAGGAATTGCGCTGTGTTACATTATAATATGTTAGTTTTTTTTTTTTTCTGTTCAGGGTGCATCACAAGCAACTACAAAAAATAAAAAGGTAACTGCAAAAAGTTTAGCCAGAAATGTTTTCCCAGGTCAAACAAAAGCTTATTAAGTTAGCTTTAAATTATGACCTAGTTAACTTAATTCTGAATGCTTTCTTTAGTATATGTTCATTGCTGTATTTTCCCACGTGTGTTTTGTGAATTCAAGCTCTTTTTGAGCCCCCAGGCCAGCAGGGTGTCCTAAGCAGTTAAAAGCCGATCCCATATTATATCGAGCCAATTATTCAGATAATAAACTTAAGATTTTCTTTGGTGTATCTTAAAGGGGTGGCTCAGGATCCCCAAAGATAGATTCAGGATGAAGATTATAAGCAATTAACATCTGACCTGCAGTAAACAACTCTCTAGCATCGTGTCAGCAACAATGATGAGGGTTTATATCCATATAAAGCCTCAGTTGTTTGGCTGGAGCTGTTTATCCTCTCCGACAGAGGCTGGTTGAAATGACAGATTTTGCTCCTATTTCTAATATTAAAACACCCAGTGCAAACATGACAGTGGTTTGCATGTAATAAAAACAGTATCTGTAAAAAGCCCAAAGATATTTTTAGGATTGTTTGCCACTCAGAAAAGCGGTTAGCATCAACCTCTGGGATCCACTGGATTTATACTGGAGCTGCTCAACCCATCAAATTGATGTAATTGCAATATTAATGTCATTATATTGTAGTCATCATATCGCATGATTAGATGCAATCGTTCAAGCAACAATAGTGGACAAGCTGTTACCCTTGATGGCCAATATTGTCATAAATTTGGATGGACAAAATATTTAAGATCACTGAAATAGGTGGCTAAATAAAAAAGGTGGAAAACAAAGACAAAGTTCAGAAAAGATGGTGATAAATTGCAACAGATATCATCATCATCATCATCATCAGAGTATTAAACAAGAAAAAGTAAGTTCTGTTCTGCAGAAAGTAGGTAGTAGGGAGAAAGTTATCTTCTATTCTGATAATAGCTTTCTGTAACCTTTTAGTAGAACCTCACGACGAAAATTTAGAACTACACTTTTAAAATCTTACATTAAAGTTATGAAACCCTTGGAACAAGCTGCACAACATGTGACAACAGTTTTTTTTTTTTTTTACATATGAGGATTATAATTATCTCTGTGAGAACATCTAAGCATTAGTTTCATAATGTTGTTGTTTTAAGTGATTTTAACCACTTATTTCACTGCATAAGCTAAAAAATATTTCCTCTGCAGCATTAGTGTTTACCATTGTAAACACTGATGCTTTTTTATCTAGATTACAAAGATGAAGCAAACTAAGTAAAATCCTACAGACATTGTTTTGTGCTGGTCTGTTTTGTTGATGGCATATTTGTTTTTATGTGTTGTAACGCTATTCTCAGTTGTTAAAGTTAAGCTACATGCCTCTATGACGCACTTTGTGTTGCAATTAATTGCATGTTGTGCTTACTTGGTATTTATGTGATGCAGCCTGCAAATATGGGCTAAACTGTATTGTTTGCAGTTGCTCTCTTTATCTTTTTGCAGCTCAATAGATTGTTGCATGTTTTTTCTTCAGTGTTTTGCTCTAGTTGTGCATTTAAGTTCTATAAATCTTTACAAGTAAGCATGTGTCGGTCCAATTTTCCTGCAAGTTGTTGCTCAGACATGCAGATGCACAGATTATGTTTTGTCCAGATAGCAAAGCATTATTATCATCTTATCAGTGAGTTTTATCTCGCAGTCTCCACTTGGCTGTGTCACCAGACAGGTAACTACAGAAAACAAGTTGGCAGATGGAGGGGATAAAGTCCAGAGTGTTGAATGTCTGCGAGACTGTGGCCTCAGCAGGAGAGGGGCTACCCTCGGGCAGGGATGAACACATGCTGAGGTGATCTGGTGAGGAGCTTTGTGTGTCTTAGTGTTATGAGTAAAGAGTCTAGCTGTCCCGAGGTTTGGTTGGGCAAGAACACACATGTCTTAGCTCTCTGATCACCAGCACACATGCTCAGGATAGATGTTGAAGGCAGTGGGGAGGGGGTGCTTTTCCACCCGGTAATGGCTCCCAAATACGAGTGGGAAGAGATAAAAAGACCATGAAACACTACTGGTCAGAAAGAGATCCCAACAAAGAATACAAGTTTGTTTTTAAAACTCAAACTTTGTTTTATAGAAATTCTAATCAGCATCAGAATTTTCCACTTGAGCTTAGGCCAAGAAGAATTTGTCTGTATTCAACAACTTGCAGCAAAAGTATTACAGAGGAGGTGGAGTGCTAATCCTACACAATTTACACAACTAACTCAGATATCGAAGCAATGACCAAATAATGATATTATTGAATTTCATGTAACATGATGCAAACTCTGTATGTGGATGTAATTGGAATGGATGCCTTGACTGAGATTTAAAAAAACAGTTTGGGGAGACAAGAAATTGGTAAAATACACTATAAATAACTGAATGAAATACAGTGATTTGTCCAGAGAAGTGAGATTTTACATTTTCATTCCTGTTTTGTAGTCACAATGTTTTGGGGCTGGTGTTATAGTGTTGTAGTTTTCATAACTCTCCAGTAGCAGCAAAAAAAGTCTCTAGATTATTATTTTTCTTAATTGCCGCTACATGGACAGTCACCAACTTTGAAACGCTGCAATTGAAGGTGCAGTCTGGATTAGTTCAAGGACAAAGGACGACTAAAAAAACATTAATTTTCTCACATTAAAGTAAGAAATCTCAAACAGATCTGGGTTTCTAAAAAAAAAAAGCACTTTTTAGAAACCTCCTTCACAAGACAAAGCCATGTTGACAACAACTTATTAGCTCTTTGTAAAAGAGACTCAACAATAAATAGCTTGGCAGCCAAATATTCTATCATTTTCTGAGTTATTAGAGTGTATACGGTACTATCAATCTCTTGCTCGCTGGTAGTTGTACAAAGTAAGATATTCAACATCTTGCCCTCTGGAGACATTGCACGTCCAACCTATGGATTGATTTCCAAAGTGGAACGTCAGAAATGAAAATACTCTCTCAGCAGCTCCAAAACTAGCCTGTGATTCACTGACCTCGGAGTACCAGCAACAGGATCGCAGTTCTCACTTTGAACACAACACTGAGAGAGACGGCTGAGTGTCCCCTCATTGCCAGCAGACTTCCGCTGCTCATACATGGGCTCTCCTCACTATCCATTTATCTAGTGCATGCATCACATGTACCAGACAGATTTAGAAATTCACACTCTACAAATACACCTCCATTTTATTGCTGCAGCAGCCAACAGAGAGCTAATTGGGGTTTCCTCTGCCAGCTCTACATATTTCTCTACACATGAATTCTGTGGATGTACACAACCAGGAAAAGTCTTCATCTTGATAGTGTTGAGAGTAGAGACCGCAGATGACACTCGGTCCTCCCACAGCCCATACAGGCACACGGAGGCTGGGAAAATCGGGGGTTTGTGCAAAAAAAAAAAAAAAAAAAGTAAAAAAAATGTGATGAAAGGAAAGCATTTGAGGAGATGGAAAACTTGACAAGTCTGAAAGTGGATTAAAAAGAAGTCGGGAGAAGCACCGACAGCCGAACAAACCGTTTAGCGAGAGGAAATCAGGCTTGTTTGTTTCCAAAGAACTTGTCTCCAGGCATCACGGCATCTTCCACGAGTTATTTAGAGTAACGTTGAAACACCGCAGTTGCATAACCTGTAATAATTAAAAAGAACTCGCGGTGCTACCGGTTCCTGACGATACTTAATTTTTGTTTCAACCAAGGTGTATGATAATTGTTTTAGCAGAAGGAAGGAAACCACAGAGTTTTGACTGTTCATGAGACACGTGTAACCTCGGTCTCAGGAAATAATTAAAAATAATTTAGGTGTTATGGACCAGTTGCTTGGTTTGGCAGGAGTACAAAGGGAACTAGAAAATTCCGCAGAAATTTTAAGGGGCATGCCAAAGTGTGCCCGTCGGTTTTTAATCAAGCGTTCTGATGCAAAAAATTAGCATTAATGCTAAAGAAAGCTGCAATGTAGTCAATAACCTGTGGTGAGTCAGAAACATGTTGACTAAACTGTACTTGTACCATTCAGTATGTTGAAATTAATGCATAAGCCAAAATGCTAATATTAGCGTGAAGACTAATATTCATGTAGGATGTTAGGATGTGCACTGCCTTGCTGCGCAAGGCAGTGCACTAGTGGGGGCAGTAAAATGCTAAAGTTTGTGCTAATGTTGTGCACAATCTTGTGCTAATGTTAATGAACTGCCTTGCGCAGCAAGGCAGTTCACTATCCTGAGGAAAAAAAATGCGAAAAAAGCTTAATATTATTGCAACGCCTACGGCGTTGCACTAGCATGAGAGGAGTGCAGCAACTCTTTGAAGCAGTTAGTTTTTCTGATCAAAGCGGCTTACTGTTCAGCATCCATAAGAGCAATCCGAAAACTTTTTGAAGCATATAAGAGGGCAATTTCTTGTCTCCGATGGAACCACGATTTAAATCTGTAGTTCTCTCTGCACTAACCTGAGAGAAAAACATAATAAAGGCCTGAGAGGAATATTCAGGCTTTTATTTTGAAATTTTCAGTAAGCTTCATTTTAAATGGCCACACTAATCCCATGTCTAACAGTGGTTGGGTTAAACCAGTTCATATATAATGCCCAGAACATTCTGCCCTGTCTGTAGTTATAACATTCTGCTCACCTTCTTTCTGTAATAAGTCAGAGTTCCACCATTATGTACTTCTTAACTGCCAGCTCAGCCCTCCTTTGTAATGATTGAGGGTTCCACCATGTTGACCTTCCGACCTTCTGCTCAGGCCTCTGTAGTAAAGTGTTCCATCGTGTTTAGAACTACAAAGATGGTGTTTTTGTAGTCCTAAGGAGCAGTTTGGCTTTTGTCTGTGTTCTGTTGCTATAGTGATCAAGCCTCCCCCTGTGTTTCTCCAGACAGGGGGAGAAACAATTCTATGTGTTTGAGCCAGCCAGTTTCACTCCAAAAAGCTGTCCGAACAACTCCTTTCCATTCGGGAACCGTGATACGTATTCGAAAACCGTTTGAAGCGTATGAGAGGGCTATTTGTCGTCTCATTTAGTACCGCGATTCATATCTGTAGCTCATTCACAGTAATTGCAGTGATGAGAGAAAAATGGTGTGCGCTGAGCTCAGAACTTTTTGCAGAAATGTATGTAAAAAGAGCAATTACATGATGTAAAAATTGTCAAGGCTTTTATTTTGAAAATTTTCAATAAGCTTCATTTGAAATTGCCACACTAATTTCATGTGTAATAGTGATCAGGTTAAATCAGTTATATAATGCTCAAAGCACAAGTAGTTTATAATACCAGCCAACTCCTCCTCTGTAATAATTGAGTGTTCCGCCATGTTGTAGTTCTGACATGCTGCTCAGGCCTCTGTTTTAACTGAGTCTTGGCCATAGATAGAACTACAGTTATGGCAGTTATGGCTGCTGGTTTGTAGTCCAAACCAGCAGATTTGCCTTTCTCTGGATTCTGTTGCTATAGCGATTGGCCCTCAGCCAACTGCTGTGTGTGTGAGACAGAAAGCTGGGGAAGGATTTCAATCTTTGAGACAACCATGAAATGCTAATGTTAATGAACTGCCTTGCTGCGCAAGGCAGTTCACTATCCTGAGAAAAACAACATAAAAAAAAGATTTTCATTTTTGCATCGCCTACGGCGATGCACTTTTGTCAGTGCAATTTTCAGAGTTTTATTTTGAAACTTTCAGTAAACTTAATTTTCATAACCACACTAATCCAATGTGTAACAGTGGTTTGGTTAATCCACCTGTATAATGCCCAAAACAGGAAGTAGTTCTAACTGCCAGCTCAGCCCTCCTCTGTAATAATTGAGTGTTCCGCCATGTTGTAGTTCTGACCTTCTGCTCTGCCCTCTGTATTAAAGTGTTCCGCCATATTTAGAACTACAGAGTCTTTGTAGTCCAAACCCCAGCAGTTCTCCCTCTCTGCATTCTGTTGCTATAGTGATGAAAGTGCCCTGTGTGTGTCAGACTTATCTATCTTTATGAGACACCCAGTCAGTTTTAATGGAAAAAGCAGTCCGAACGACTGCTTCCCGTTCGGGTTCCGTAAGTCCGATCCAAAAACCGTTTGAAGCATATGAGAGGGCTATTTCTCATCTCATCTATTACCGCGATTCATATCTGTAGCTCAATCACAGTAATTGCAGTGATGAGAGAAAAATGGTGTGCGCTGAGCTCAGAAATTTTTCAGAAAAGTCTGAAAATGAATGGTGGAGTGCCTGAAGGTACCCTGTCACTTGATTTTGCTCTGAAGCACCTTGACAGAAAACCGTCAGCCCTAGAGAAATTTTGAAGACATTTTACCGGAGCAGGCATTCGTATCAATGTCATGACCGACTTTCATACCGATAGACCAATTTTTGCACCCATGAGAGCGATTTCAAAATTATTTTGGGGTCAAAAATCCACTCTTTTTCTCACTCTAAAAAAGCGGCAGTTGGTTTCAGTTACACTCTAAGATTCATCGAAGGTTGGCAGTTGGAAATTTCGCTCGTTTTTCGCTTTTTATGTCGCCGTCGTAACTCCGATCCCCAATAAAAATAATAGCTCCCTTCTCGGCATCGAGCCGCACGATTTGATACCACTTTTGTGGGGGTACACGCAGCGGTACGAGCCGCATTAACGGTAATGGAAGAAGTTGTTATAATAATAACTAGAAAATTCCGCAGAAATTTTGAGGGGCATGCCAAAGTGTGCCCGTCGCTTTTTAATCAAGCCTTCTGATGCAAAAAATTAGCATTAATGCTAAAGAAAGCTGCAATGTAGTCAATAACCTGTGGTGAGTCAGAAACATGTTGACTAAACTGTACCTGTACCATTCAGTATGTTGAAATTAATGCATAAGCCAAAATGCTAATATTAGCATGAAGACTAATATTCATGTAGGATGTGTGGCATCACTAGCATGTTTTCTGTCATTGATTTACTCCATTCAGTATACTGAACATCGCTAATAAGTAAGAAAATTATCTAATAGCTACCTTTAGGGAAAAGGCTAATGCTAATGCTAATGCACTGCCTTGCTGCGCAAGGCAGTTCACTATCCTGAGGAAAAAAAATGCGAAAAAAGCTTAATATTATTGCAACGCCTACGGCGTTGCACTAGCATGAGAGGAATATGCAGACTTTTATTTTGAAACTTTCAGTAGGCTTCATTTTAACCACCACACCAATTCAATGTGTAAAAGTAGTTTGTTTAAACATTTCACATAAAGCCCAAAGCTGATGTGAAAAATATCAAGGCTTTTATTTTGAAATTTTCATTAAGCTTCATTTTAATTGACCACAGCAATAAAATGTGTAACAGTGGTTGGGTTAATCCAACTATATAATGCCCAAAACAGCAAGTAGTTCTAAATGCCAGTTCAGCCCTAATCTGTGGTATCTGAAAGTTCCGCCATGTTGTAGTTCTGACCTTCAGTCATTGTAGTTCTAAAGAGCAGCTCAACTATCATGTTAGTGAGACACACAGGGAGAGAGAATTCTAACTGTTTGAAGCAGTTAGTTTTTCTGATCAAAGCGGCTTACTGTTCAGCATCCATAAGAGCAATCCGAAAACTTTTTGAAGCATATAAGAGGGCAATTTCTTGTCTCCGATGGAAACACGATTTAAATCTGTAGTTGTCTCTGCACTAACCTGAGAGAAAAACATAATAAAGGCCCAAGAGGAATATTCAGGCTTTTATTTTGAAATTTTCAGTAAGCTTCATTTTAAATGGCCACACTAATCCAATATCTAACAGTGGTTGGGTTAAACCAGTTTATATATAATGCCCAGAACATTCTGCCCTGTCTGTAGTTATAACATTCTGCTCACCTTCTTTCTGTAATAAGTCAGAGTTCCACCATTATGTACTTCTTAACTGCCAGCTCAGCCCTCCTTTGTAATGATTGAGGGTTCCACCATGTTGACCTTCCGACCTTCTGCTCAGGCCTCTGTAGTAAAGTGTTCCATCGTGTTTAGAACTACAAAGATGGTGTTTTTGTAGTCCTAAGGAGCAGTTTGGCTTTTGTCTGTGTTCTGTTGCTATAGTGATCAAGCCTCCCCCTGTGTTTCTCCAGACAGGGGGAGAAACAATTCTATCTGTTTGAGCCAGCCAGTTTCACTCCAAAAAGCTGTTCGAACAACTCCTTTCCATTCGGGAACCGTGATACGTATTCGAAAACCGTTTGAAGCGTATGAGAGGGCTATTTGTCGTCTCATTTAGTACCGCGATTCATATCTGTAGCTCATTCACAGTAATTGCAGTGATGAGAGAAAAATGGTGTGCGCTGAGCTCAGAACTTTTTGCAGAAATGTATGTAAAAAGAGCAATTACATGATGTAAAAATTGTCAAGGCTTTTATTTTGAAAAATTTCAATAAGCTTCATTTGAAATTGCCACACTAATTTCATGTGTAATAGTGATCAGGTTAAATCAGTTATATAATGCTCAAAGCACAAGTTGTTTATAATACCAGCCAACTCCTCCTCTGTAATAATTGAGTGTTCCGCCATGTTGTAGTTCTGACATGCTGGTCAGGCCTCTATTTTAACTGAGTCTTGGCCATAGATAGAACTACAGTTATGGCAGTTATGGCTGCTGGTTTGTAGTCCAAACCAGCAGCCTTTCTCTGGATTCTGTTGCTCTAGCGATTGGCCCTCAGCCAACTGCTGTGTGTGTGAGACAGAAAGCTGGGGAAGGATTTCAATCTTTAAGACAACCATGAAATGCTAATGTTAATGAACTGCCTTGCTGCGCAAGGCAGTTCACTATCCTGAGAAAAAAAACATAAAAAAAAGATTTTCATTTTTGCATCGCCTACGGCGATGCACTTTTGTCAGTGCAATTTTCAGAGTTTTATTTTGAAACTTTCAGTAAACTTAATTTTCATAACCACACTAATCCAATGTGTAACAGTGGTTTGGTTAATCCACCTGTATAATGCCCAAAACAGGAAGTAGTTCTAACTGCCAGCTCAGGCCTCCTCTGTAATAATTGAGTGTTCCGCCATGTTGTAGTTCTGACCTTCTGCTCTGCCCTCTGCATTAAAGTGTTCCGCCATATTTAGAACTACAGAGTCTTTGTAGTCCAAACCCCAGCAGTTCTCCCTCTCTGCATTCTGTTGCTATAGTGATGAAAGTGCCCTGTGTGTGTCAGACTTATCTATCTTTATGAGACACCCAGTCAGTTTTAATGGAAAAAGCAGTCCGAACGACTGCTTCCCGTTCGGGTTCCGTAAGTCCGATCCAAAAACCGTTTGAAGCATATGAGAGGGCTATTTCTCATCTCATCTATTACCGCGATTCATATCTGTAGCTCAATCACAGTAATTGCAGTGATGAGAGAAAAATGGTGTGCGCTGAGCTCAGAGATTTTTCAGAAATGTATGTAAAACACTGGAGAGGAGCGTCAGTTATCCTGTCCCAAAACTTTGCTCTGAAGCACCTGGACCGAAAACCATAAGCCCTAGGGAAATTTTGAAAACATTTTACCGGAGCAGGCATTCGTATCAATGTCATGACCGACTTTCATACCAATAGAGCAATTTTTGCACCCATGAGAGCGATTTCAAAATTATTTTGGGGTCAAAATTCCACTCTTTTTCTCACTCTAAAAAGCGGCAGTTGGTTTCAGTTACACTCTAAGGTTTCGGCAGTTGGAAATTTCGCTCGTTTTTCGCTTTTTACGTCGCCGTCGTAACTCCGATCCCCAATAAAAGTAATAGCTCCAATGCCGGGATCGAGACACACGTTTTGATACCACTTTTGTGGGTGGGCACGCAGCGGTACGAGCCGCATTAACGGTAATGGAAGAAGTTGTTATAATAACTAGAAAAATAGCTGTTCCTAGCGAAACAGCCGTGAGAATGCATATTTGCAGAATGACTGCAGCAGAAATGCAACCAGTGGAAAACCAGTGGAAGTTGAAGGCATACAGAAAAGTTTAAAGGCAAGAAGATATTAAAAACCAGTGGAAGTTGAAGGCATACAGAAAAGTTGAAAAGCTAAAAGAAATTAAAAACCAGTGGAAGTTGAAGGCATACACAAGAGTTGAAAAGCTAAAAGATAGTAAGAACCAGTGGAAGTTGAAGGCATACACAAAAGTTGAATAGCTAAAAGATATTAAAAACCAGTGGAAGTTGAAGGCATACAGAAAAGTTGAAAAGCTAATAGAAATTAAAAACCAGTGGAAGTTGAAGGCATACACAAAAGTTGAACAGTTAAAAGATAGTAAAAACCAGAGGAAGTTGAAAGCATACACAAAAGTTGAACAGTTAAAAGATAGTAAAAACCAGAGGAAGTTGAAAGCATACACAAAAGTTGAATAGCTAATAGATATTAAAAACCAGTGGAAGTTGAAGGCATACACAAAAGTTGAATAGTTAAAAGATAGTAAAAACCAGTGGAAGTTGAAAGCTTACATAAAAGTAGACAAGCAGAATGCACTGAAACATATAAAAACAGAGCACAAGAGAAAAATACATTGAAAGAATAGGAGAAAGTGTGACATGGTTGTACTCCAGAGAAATTTGACAGAAAACAGTAAGACCTGTAGCAATAATAGTAATTATTCCATAAAGTAGACACACATAGCTACATTTTAATGCATAAATTATTTCTCTACAGTGAAATATGTATGAACAGCATCATTTTGTTTGTTAAAAAGCTGAAAAAGTTCAAAAACGGCAGTTACTAGAGTGTACACTCTAGCAACTGACGTCAGTTAGTGAATTCCACCATAGGAATGAATGGGGCAATAAATTTGCACAAAAGGGCAATTATTTCAAAAAGTGCAATAGTGAAGTTTACCAAAAGTCATAGCTCAATTCTCCTGAAGAAGCTGAACGTTTTGATATATAAATTAGTGAAATTAGTAAAAGATAGTGGAAGTAGTTAAACTTTGAAAAAGGTACGGAAGACAGAATAATAATAATAATAATAATAATAAAGAAAAACAGAAATGCTATAAGTGAGAATGCATTGAATGCATTCTCACTGATAATAATATCCAGGCGTTCTATTGGGTGTAGAACAATAGGTGCCTGCCATGCAATGCATGGAGGCAGTGACTGACCTGCTTTGCAGGTCAGTCACTGCTCTCCTTATGCATTGCTAATGGCATGCCCCAATAAAGAGACATTCTATTGGGTGTAGAACAATAGGTGCCTGCCATGCAATGCATGGAGGCAGTGACTGACCTGCTTCGCAGGTCAGTCACTGCTCTCCTTATGCATTGCTAATGGCATGCCCCAATTAAGGTGAGTGTGAAATGAATTAGCTGCGGGCAGGAAATTAGCAAAAAATTGTTATCATTGGTTAGAAAAAGACAAAATAAAATAGAAAACAATTACATATCAAACATTAAACCCAGTCCTATTGAGCTCAATGTTTCATTTTAGTCTTTTAGTTGTCCGTCAAGTCAAATTGTGTTTTTGGGTTCAGCTCCTCTGGTTCGTTATCACTAGATGTTCACGCTGAAGAGAACATCTTTAATTCTTCTCTGGGCCACGCTCTCATTAAATTAACATAATAAATATTTAAAATTAGCTTCTGGAAAGTGCAGTTACTTTTTTATAATACTTTTTCAGTTATAAAGAACACAAGTGTATTAAAGTGAATAAAACGAGAGTAAAGAGGTCGTTTTCTTTTCTGGCTAGACAAATAAAGACAAGAAAATTGCGTATATATATATTTTTTTTAAAGTCACATGAATGTATGGAACACTATAACATACATAAAGACAGATTCCCCCCTCAGCCTGTTAGCCTATTACATTTTCAGTCCTGCCTCTCTGTTATACTCCTTCTTTGCTGGCATCTTGTTGGCCTCAGGCAGGGATCAGAGCCGGCCAGGGACCTCTGTCAAAAGACTTAGAGGGTTTTCTTCAAACACACACACAGACTGTGAAATATGACGTAGAAGGGCTTATTAGAAGAGGGGCGGAAAAAAATCAATCAAAACAAGATAGAGTGAAACTTTTGAAAAGAAGTTACCGAGAGATCAGTAAAAGAAAAGAGGCGGAAAAAAGAAGGCGTTAAGCCATACCAAGCCATAATAATTACTGAACAGGGATGGGAGAGAAAGGGCTTGTAAGCCGTTCAAACAAGTTTGTGAAACTATCTGCGTAAACATTACGGCTTTTACAGGAGCATTCTGATTTCTAAAGTTGCCGCCTGTTATTTATTTATTTTTTTTGTGGCAGCATATTTCTATCTTCTACTTCAGTACTTAATTCTTACGTATTTATTTGATTTGAAGAGTGATGCGGACAGAGAAAGAAATATCCACATCAAAGTAGCAGTTTGACATAAAATATAAAACTGCTACAACCTCATGCATGAGTCATTGAACCCTTGAATATAATCTAATTGTAAATTATTGACTGCTTTTCTTTTGACTGATGTGTTGAGCAAAATCTAGACGGGACACCTATATGAGATTTTTGTCCCCAAACAAAACCAAAAAAACAAAATGATCTGCTGATGGATAACTATATTTATGGAAGTAAAACAAAACAACACATTGTTCAAACAGGACATGCAGAGCATCAGTTTTACAAATGATTGTTTTTATTTTTTTCCCCTCATATTCCGAAATGTAATTGTTTTTGCTGATGCTTCATGATCATTGTTTCTATACATTACTCTGCCAACTACTCCAGAGATGTTTGACATTTGACATTTGTAGGAAAGGTCACATATGTAGAAGATCTTATTCTATGTACTAAGGGGTTTGAAGGGTGACAAATCACTGTAATAGGCTTCCTATTGACTCTAACTGATAACAGATTGCACTTCAAAAAGCTGCCTTTTGTCCATCCGAACTCTGTCATTACTTTTGGTTTAAGCTTGTCAACACTTGGTATTGTTTCACCTCCAACTGGACGGCTTGTCACCCAGCTGCCCTCTGTCCTCTTTACCCCCCAACCTCGTCCCTCTGGCGCATTTCGGCACACTTTTCCTGTGTCTTCTGGCTCCTCTGTTCAAGCCCATTCATCTGCATACAGGTGGTCCTTCACTGCCCCCTCTCCACCCCCCCTTGCTGGCACACTTCTTGCTTCACTGAGTTCAGCTGCTGGCGGTGGGGAAAATATTCATTCTTGCTGGGATAAACTCGTTATAACGTTGCGGTTCCGCTTTGAGCATCTTCTGGAGAGTTGCCAAGGAAGCTGTTCCGTTTTCAGCCATGCGGCATGTAAAGCAATCAAAACAAACTCCATCGGCACACAAACCATAGATGCTGCTGCATGTGTGTGTCAGCGGGAGGTAAATGAGCAACCTCCCTCTTTCCAGGATTAATACTGTCTCACTATTCAGACCACTGGAATCATTAACTCTCCCAGTCAACAGGCACACTCCACTTGTTAGCTCTCTCTGTCCTCCTTTAAACACACACACACACACACACACACATGCACGCACACACACACACATGCCCACACAACCACAAAGGCACAGACAGACCCTGGTGAAATATTTAACCGCAGAACCCATTCAGCTGCCATCGTTCTTTTATACTGTATCTCCTTGTCTGTACCCCGGTTTGTTCTCTCGGCTCATCTGCTGTCTCTGCTGTCTTTCCTTCCTTCCCTTTCTTCTGTTCATCTGTTCAGCTATTTCCATAAAGCTCTCATCTGCCCCTGGTGAGAACATACCAAGTACAGCTCGTCGTGACTCTGCTTTCTGTTGTTTTATTTTTGCGTCTCCCTGCTTTGTAAGTGCTGACTGTTTCCTTCCTCACGTTTTGGAGTCCTGTTGCTTGCGCCGTCTCCTCTTTCTCATGCCCCGTTCGTTTTGGCCCTAGAAGTCTCTCAAACAGTGCATTTTGTTAGGAGAGAATCCATTATCCTCCCCCGTCCTCTCACCTTCTATCCTCTTTATCCAACTCCTTCCAGCCTTTTCTTTTCCCTGTCATTTCCTCACATGCTCTGGGCCCCGGCCCTATATTCATTAACATAGCGTTAATGATCCCAGATGGACTGACATGTACTCAACGGGGGCGGAGTGTGAATGCCTTCTTCCAAGGGTTCCAAAGGATGAGCGTGGGAGTACGCATGTGCTTGAGTGTGGGCATGCATGGCTGGTGGGTACATGTGTGCATCACCCTGTCTACATGTGAGGATGACTGTGTGTGCATGTTGTCTGGTTTACATGCCTTCATGCAAGCAGGTGATTGCCTGTTTTCTTCCAGGCAAAATATTTCTATGTTATGATTGTTGTTGGGTTCATGACGAATTCTGACAGCATTTGAATTTAAACGGTAATGCACCTGTTTTTTCATGTAAGTCTTATAAAAGCAAAGACATTTTAAGACCATTCTGCTTTTTTTTTTTTTTTTTTTTGCACAGTTGGCCTTTATTGAACAGTAGAGAGGAAATAGAGAGGAGAGAGGGGGGGAAACATACCACCACACCTGGCATGCATCACAGGACAACCACAACGAGAACTACAGCCTTTACACAATGATCTATGAAATGAGCCACCCAGCGTCGCCAAAACCTTAAGACCATTCTTAATATTCTGCTCCTATAACAATAAGATTGGTATGTTTCCACACTAAATCCAATTACATGCACTGTTGCAATAAAGTGTTTCCTCTCTTACATAATTATTCAGGCTTTTGATTGTTTCATCTCATCAAACAAATTTTAACATCAAACCGAGACAACCGGAGTGAATTCAGAGTTCTTACTTCATAAAGTTAAATGAAGGAATGAAATCATGAGGATGCTGTATACAAAGAGTACTACTCTCTTGCTTTAAAATTAATTAACAACAGTTATCTATTTCAGGTTCTCTAGATACACGCAGGACCTGATTACAGCCAGATCTGACAAGAAGTAGACTAGTAGATTTAAAAAAGCAACAAGTTATGTCCCAGACCTAAGACATTTAGGAAGAAATTACAACCATATTCACTGACAGCCATCAGTCTGGAAAGTGTGTCAAAGAAATAAGAAAGAGTCAAAAATTGACATTCATGGGAGAGATCCAAGTCCAACATCTCAGATATCAAGATATGCCTCATCTGATCATCTTTTGCAAAAAAAACATTTTGGATTTCTCATTGCATTTATTAACTTACATGTCTTTGTTTATATGATGTTGTGACATAAAAGAGTAGAAAACTGTAAGGGGACAACCACACTTTCACAGCATTGTAGAAACAAGTCAACGAGGAAACAGCTCATAATGTTTACCTACTCCTGCATTAGTTAAGGCCCGGTCAATATTTAAAGGCAGGGGGTCAGATAGTGAATTTCTGGACATTTTAGTTTAAAACCCTCAGTAGGATCGTGCCCATTTGTGCTAAGCGAGAAGTGAAAGGACAGAGTCTAGCAGCGTAATGCGTAATGTTTTAACAAGTTTGTTGTGTAAGAACTTGACCTGCCAGCACAGAGCCTTGATCTCTGCCTTGTTCACTTCCAACAAGACGGACTGGAGTGATGACAGTGAGCCTAGGTTTATCACCTGACACCAGAGATCCAGTCCACTTTAACGTTCTCATATCTGGAGTGGAGGAGATCCCGCAAAAAAATGTTGCAGCATGTTTTGGAAGTCATACATGTTTTACATATCCATGTGGTCATGTTTTATAGCTATTATATGTTATCTCAAAAACAACAACAAAAAAATAATAATACCCGGATCTTAATTTACTGATTTTGTTGTTCCAGTCTTAAACTCACATGAATCTAAGCTATGCAAAATGCCTCAACAGGCCAAAAGCATCAACAAGTCACAGAAGCCGAGAAGTTAAATCCCTGCTGCTAAACAAGTTTGGGTGCAAGTGGTTCACATGCACAAACATATGGACACACACACACACACACTGTGTGCTAAGGTTACAGTGTTACAGGTGCAAGGTCAAAGTGCATACATGCTGTGGATACACAGGGATTCTTCAAATGCATACACTCACTGGCTGACACCCCCTCCATCCAAAAATAGTTTGCTAGTTTTTCACTTGTTACAAAAGATCACTTGTGTAGAAACCATAAAAAACAAGATTCACCCCGGCTTCTCTGCAAACCCCTAACGTGTCATATAACTTAACATTCAAATCCGTCTCTGCTGCAAAACCTTTTTATTTTTTTTCTAAGTGGTTCTTCTATTTTCTTTCCCAGGAAGTTTTCCAGTCCTGTCATGCTGTGCTCTCTGTCTCAGCCTCCTGTTCTGTCTCTCTGTTCTTTCTTTGTCCATCATTTCGCATGGTCACGATCGTTGCATAATTGCACAGTTGCCTAATTGTCAAGAACGCTCAGTCTAGCACTTACCGTGCCAGGAGTCTGTCCTAATTCCCATTCTACACCAGAGGCTTCAACCCAAGCAATCATGCACACAAAAGTGATCACTGTTCTTATCTGATCAATCATCCATGCCTCTGTTGTTTTCCCCTCTTGAGAGGAAGTGGGGCGTAAATTTGACTCACCGCTGCAACAAAACACACCTGTCGATGCAATTATAGCAAGCGCAGCATCGCATAACAAAACCAGATTTACTACCGTTTAGTGACTCAGTCACACTGACAATCATCATGCACCTCTGGGGGATGAGCAGCTTTTTGTATTTGCCATTTCGCAAGGATCCCAACAATTAATTGATCAAAATGGCGAATGTGATAAGGGGTGCACGGAGAAATCCCTCTGCAGCAGAACCCAGATGTGATTCTTGTGGAGACAGTCTTTTAAGGACCTGGAAATCCATCTTGAAAGTGAAGCTTATTAATTATCGATGCGTTTCCTGGTCAAGCAGATGTGTATTTGTGTGCTTTTGTGAGCGGCTCTGGGCAAAGAACGGTCGCCATGGTGATCTTTTAAACCAGGGTCTCTTAAATGACACAAGTGGGTGGTAAAGTCTGCCTATCAGACTTTAGCACAAACACACATTGGCTTTTCTATTACATTCTGTACTCTGCTTTGACACAGTTTAGTAGCACAAGGGATTTCTTGACAAATTCAATACCTATGAACGCACAAATGGAAGTAATGGAGCAATAATGCAATACAGTAAGGTCTACATGTTCTTAAATATTGTTAATAATTTCTATAAACCCGCAATCCACAGCCTGACTTTCCATGAACCATTGAAAATCTGTGGAGTAAAATAATTGAATAAGTGACTTTTCCTTTCCCTTTTTCACCTCCTCCATCTATAGACAATAAACTATGCTTGGCTCATGTGATCGTTCACTTTTCCTTCGTTTACTGGAGAGGTTGGGGTAACCTGCTGGTGATCCATATCTGAGAGCTATGTATTGCACACTGGATTTATAATTGTGTTTTACAGGAAAAAAAAAAACACAAAAAAACAAGCCAGAAAGGTCTCACTCCAAAACACTCATTTTATATATATATATATATATATATATTACAAACTCTGTCTATGCATTGAAAAAGTTAAAAAGGTTAAAAAAGTAAAATGAGGTCTCTCCCATGCGGAAGGTTATTTTGGGTCACTTTGAGACTAATAAATTTTAGAAATTATTTAATTGACTAATCATTATTTCAAGACTACATCGATGATCAAGTGCTTTCCCTTCCATTGGTAGAAGTAAATTCATACATTACTCTAACTGTAGGCTACCAGGTACAATATGTTACCACATAATGATACATCTACTTTATAAAAGATGAAAAATATATTCTTTTTTTTTCATAAATCAGGCATTAAAACAAGAGCGCAATCTGAACAGTCACATTGCCTTTTACAGTCAGTAGGTGGACTCAAAAATGTCCTCATCTGATCTGGGAGCTAAGGTCTGTCCTCACAAATATACAGCAGCTTAAGCAGACCACACACAAGCAAACATACACACCCACGCTTGTCCTTGGCAGATGGACACATGTTCCTCCGTGGATGTTTTGAACCATCACTAAAGCTGATCAGCAAAGGGTCATTCATGCACAAAGACAGGCATGCTTAGCTTGAGTGATTTATAGAAATCCGAGCACCGAAATGATGTAAATCTGAGGCTGAGGACAAGTTGTGGGTCCAGTTTTCTGAGGACAGCTGGGTTGAGGAAGGTCAGGTCGGACTTTGGATATCATAGGGAGTTAAAACAGGCAGTGAGAGAAGAGGGTGGTGGTCTTCACCCAAATTCTTAATGGCTAACAGATGGTGTCCCTTACTAGAATGGAGCAAAGGAATAAAACTACCATGATTCAATAAGAAAAAGGCAGAAACACATTTATCCTGCCAGGGAAGAGTCTCATGGGAACCTGAGGAGAGATGACTCTGAGATCATTCAGTTTTAAAAGAAAGGGAGGTTTATTGAAAGAACGGTATTTTATAAGCAAAACCTTCAACACATTGGCACAGCCTCAGAAATCGAAATGAAGCTGTTCAGAAAATGCAACTTGTAATTAGATTTAATCATGATAACGACATTTAAGCTTAAAGTCAACTTGGAAAGAAACCCAAATTAGATGGGCGTGTTCAGGGATAAAATAGATTTTTTTTTTTTGATCATATTTGGCTTTGATCGCCACCGTCTGTGCAGACTGGTTGGCCAAGTCTATTGAGATTTTGGAACCGTTTCCACATGTGGATCGCTCAGATCTGGGTGTTGACTCGTCCTAGATACAAGATAATTGAAAACACAATTCTTGCATGCATTATGAATGATTAATTCATACAGTGATCATATCCCAAGACTTCCCATGTTCAGCTACAAGTGCCAATTTCAAAGCTTTCCTATTTCTTCTCATTTTCATGCATCATTGTGTCTGCAGTGGACGTAAGAAGCCCATTGTAATTCACAAACCCATTAGCGTAGAACACTGTGAACAACTAGCAGTGAAAGAATAGCCTACGGCTGGATTACAACGTTCTTGGAAGTCTGTATTATTAGGCCATTAAGACCAATCGCATTACAGGGGCCCCATCTATAGAAAGCTGATAAAGTGTGAAAAGAAAGCGCTCTAAGTCTGGTCTTTACAGGCTTACGGCTAAATGCTATGAGCGTCAAATCACCTCGGATTATTGTTGTTAGCTCTTGGTATTTGACCACTAATCCGAACGGCGCCTCACCTGTAAAATCTCAGACCTTCAGTGGTTATGGCTGTAAACCATCTTTGAGATGGAAAACTGTGGTATTATTATAAATTCTACCGAGTCCCTGAGAATCAATTTTTATAATATCTTCAGTTCACATGATACTTCCTGCCTTTTTGCTTTACGTCCAAAGAATAAAAACCCGATCCCACTGAGGGATATTTTATAGAAGTGGGTTAACTGGATTAGAAATGTTTATTACTATCCCTATTTCAGCCTGGAGAGACTCGCACGGAGAAAAGCTGAAATTATAATGTTTTATTGACATGAATTAATTAAAGTTTTGGCGCTCAGACCCCGGCAGAAGACGTGGGCGGACACTGGTGATGGAGGTCAAAGAGTGGATGGGAGCCTGAAGGAGCTTCCACGAGGGTGGAGTAGAGGCAGAGGAGGGTTGAGCTCGGCTGATGAGCAAATGAAGCCATGGATAGAGGACCATGTAAATGAAGGCTTGTTCGGTGCTTGGCTATGATGAGGCACAGTCACTGATAGGCTGCGGTAGACATGCAAGATGCACCGACTGGATGATGCAGGTGAGGCTGAAGATTCTTACAGCTTGACTTTATGCCTATAGGCTTCATTTCATACCTGTAGCAATATAGAAGGAAAACTCAAATACAACTGAAAGAAAAGCATATGTAAGAAGGATGCTACTAAGCTGAGGATGGTTACTCAAAAACTGAAATAATTATTGTAAAAAAATAACACAAACATGGACAAAAATTGATATTTACATACATATATTTATTACCTTTTGTAGGAAGTAAGAAGAAGTATATTTCCATAGGTTTTTGTGGCAATGAAGGAACATCTTGTTGAAGACTTAATGTTAATAGTTTAAAATTTATGATGATTCCTATTCTTTGTTTGTGGGTTAATACCTGTAATCCCATCTAGATAGCCATGAAAATAATTCTTCTTTTTTTGTCTTTTTTAAACAAACGTTTTCTGAATATTTCTTGAAAAACTCTTAAAAACCACAGCATGTTAGTGTTTAGTGCTAATATTTAATACTCGAATTAAACTATTCATGAATATTTTATTTCCACAAAATCTTTTTGATAGGTAGTTTTTTTAAAATAATCTTTGAAACTGAGCATTTCCGCATACTTCCTATAGTCCTTTAAAAGTGATTGAGATTCCTACACAAGATTTTCTT
This sequence comes from Poecilia mexicana, assembly GCF_051168715.1. Taxonomy (NCBI): domain Eukaryota; kingdom Metazoa; phylum Chordata; class Actinopteri; order Cyprinodontiformes; family Poeciliidae; genus Poecilia; species Poecilia mexicana. Next base: position 15,356,253 of record NW_028263385.1, read on the forward strand.
GAGAAAATCTGTGTTTGTCCCGCCAATACAAATAATTTCAAAACTTTCTACGTCGTGTAGTCACAGAGAGGAAATGATCTGCACATCGGTGTGGTTTGAGTCTGTGTTGTGGCTCAGACTCAAACCACTGTCCACGTGCTGCCCTTCAGAGAAGCCTAAGAGTTTGTTATAATAGAGCCAGAGTGAGGGAAGTGCAAGAGCTAATCCAGGAGGATGTGTGCACAGAACTGTAGAGAGTTTAATATATACAGTTACCGTGCAAGGCAGGCCGAGTTCAAGTCAACTGACTTCAGTTTTTTAAATTACAACGGCAGCAATCTCAGGGCACTTCTCACTTCTCATATGGAGCAGACAGGCTCTTGGTCCAGTCAGTGCAAAATGTTCTCCAGGTCTTTCCAGCAGCGCCTGGGAGAAAAGAGAGATTGATGGCTTTACAATCATGTTCTTTCAGAAGAGACAAGCAATGTAACAATTGGCACTTTACTGCAGGAAAAAACAAAGCTCAAAAGTGTTTCATCTTGCTTACTCTGCTAAGCTTGATTGTGCAGAGAGGCTTGTTTGTTCTTTCATTATTTTATTTGATCTGATTGTCCGTTGGGTGCTGAGGGTCTCAGCAAACACGGAGACTATCTTTTCCCAAGCTTTGGGAGGCTGCAGAGTGGAAGATCCTTTGGGATAGTGTAGAAAAGCTGATAAAACCTTTGGGTTAGGGGTGAGAAGAATTATGTGTAATGCAAAATACAACAAGGTATGCTGTATATGCATTTATTTTTACATCCGCTCTGTGTGGAGGGACTTCCAAAAGCCCAGTTATATACATCATATTCAATGTTTTTCAATGGAGGCAACAACCTGACTGGACCACCCATGCATCATTTGCTTTTGCAAGAACAAAAGTCAAAGTGCTTCTCCCGAGTCCGAGTGTCTTTTCCAACAAATGGCCATATATGGGCATATGTGTGATCCACCCAACAACCTTGATGTAATGCAATCAAATGTCTCCTTTTGGAAATGATTAGTCTCTAAGTCACGCGGCTCAGCACTGCATATTCAGTGAACTGGAAATTTTAGTGGAGGTAAAAGTGTTGCAAATTTGAAATGTGATTAAAGAAAAGTCGGTGCGTGATGTGAATACAAACTGATTAAAAAAAAAAAAGACCTTGTAACTGAGAAAAAGCTCTCAAACTAAGCTCTCCTGAGGTTGTTAAACCCCCGAGTTTGCTGATAATAAAACACACATATTGATTTTATCTTATTCTTTTGCAAGTTCGACACAAGACTTTGAGTCCATCACATACTGCAATAACACATGCTGTATAACTTATATTTTGACATTCTTTTCCTTAGTATTCTCAGTAAACCCCCATCTTAATTACATCCCTTCACGGTGGTATGCAGAGCTCTATTCATGTGCTCTATCAAACACACACACACACACACACACACACAGATGAAACACACACACACATGCTTAAAATCAAGGTCATGGGTTTAGTCCCTGTAGTTTTGCATCATTTCTCTGCTAGCCTCCTCTCCATCACAGCCACACTGGATTCCCTCACTGCGAATCGCTGCCAGCGGGGTTGCCGGTTTAACTCCCACCATCTGTTTGTCTTGTTTGTCTAAGCAGAAGCAGGTCAGTAAAACAAGCAACGATACACAAAAGGTTAGCTCTGATATTTCTAATTAAAGAACAGGGCACGGTAGACAGGAAAAGAGAGAGAGAGAGGCTTTTAATGCACTGTGGTCTGCTCAGACCAGCCGCTGTAATTATGAGTCGCCTGGGCTCAGCCTGGCACAGCCCCACTTTAACTGTCTATAGGGCCGAGGTGTTAAACCACCCGCGGTGCTCATTAGGAGACATGGGCTAATGAGTGCACCACACACACATGCAACAGCAACACAACGAAACCCATTCAAGTCATGTCAGGAGTTCACTGTGCTTTTACTACACTCTGGCAAGCTTAATTTCACACTTCTGCCCTCGGTAACACACACGCGCCTGTGCCCTGATATTATGGGTGTGATTTCAAGTGCCACTATTATGAGTGTGCCTGGAAAAAGCTAATTACAAGTTCATGATTCTAATTATTTCATCTGTTTTACTGCTTAGAAACCACACACTGCAGGAAATGAGCATGAAGCTAGCACTTTTTTTCCAACAAAAAGAAAAAAGGTAATACAATTATTGAAATGTAGGAAATGTTTGCAGGAGTTTGAAGAAACTGGAGCGATTGAAGAAGTTATAGAGGGGAGGGGGTGACTGAGAGAGCAAAGAGAGGGAATAAGAGAGCTGGATAGTGGGAAAGGGTGAGGCGTGTAACTCGATCCTTACCCCAAGAAAGCCAAATTTATTTTGAGGGGGCAGAAACAGCTCAGGGTTACTATGCAGATTAACAGAGAGAAGAAAAAAAATACAAGTACACTGTTGAGTAGGGCTGCAGTCAATAGGCAAGGTGTGGTTTGAGATTCTTACTGTATAATAACCGTAAATAAATTACCATGATTTTATGGTTATAAAAATTTACAATAATGTGTAAATTTATCTATTTAAAAGTTTTTACTACAGAATACCAGGTTGACCTTCACTGTCACCCCAAAAACACGTTCATGCAATTCAGTGGGTCCATGAAGAAACCAGTGTGTGCGTGACACTTAAGGGGTTAATTGGACATCTGTGTTATTTTAAACTAAACATAATTCAGCTCAGTTTTGTTGTAATCAAAGAAAAAGCAAAGCAGTCTTCTATTAGCCAGTTATGTGATGGTGCACAGCAACATGGGGAAGGGTATTTCTGTCTTAGCTTGGCTTCATACAGACAGACATAACAATAGTGGTTTTGAAACTATAACTTTCATATCAAGAGCTAGCCCAAGAAATTTGGCAATATATTTAGGTAATAAAAATGAGACAAAAGGAGCCATGAACAGATTTTGACAGTAGGCCAGCTTCTTGTCATAAAAACACATTACATTGGCAAAGTAAGGGAAAACTAGGACAGGTCAGAGGTAGCGACCCAATTATTGATATTGAGTACAGTGAAACACTGTCGAGAAAGCCTAAATCAAAAATGAGAACTGATGTAAGTAAAAGGAGTTTAACTTGATGATGTCAGTGGAAAACACCATGTTGGTGAGGTCATAACTTCCTGGGTCTCGGGGGCTTGGGTGGCTTGTTTCAGAGTTTTAGGTGGGCTCCAAGGGCGTTTAGATTAGAGGCTTCCACGTTCCCGCTGGCTCTGAAGATGTTTTATGACTGCCACTGTTGACTTTTCTGGGTTATATGACGAAATGTGGACTAAATGAGACCAGCATCTCTCAGCCTGTCTGTCTGACCCAGTAAAGGATAGACCAGATTAAAACACATACACACATGTTGCTCGTTCAACTTGTCAGCCTTTGTCCAAACGGATTGCCTTGACCCATATCCAACCGTCCGTACTGTATCAGACAGTTAACAGTAGGCTAAGCCCTACTTATGCATATCATTGCACCTCGGGATGCTTACCGGATCTTGTTCCACTACCATGAACACACCGTTCACACAGAAAATAAAAGCTGTACGTTTGTTTGTGAGCTAGGTTGAATGATAGCCACAGAAAAAATTGTATTTGGGTCACTTTCCGCTTTGATCCCAGCGCCCTTAATGAAGGGTCCAGTCCATGGGAGTCTCAACAAAAAGGACGAGTTATTAGAGTCAAACCTGGACTGGCCTCTTACAGTCCCTGAAGTCAGGAGGATCAGACAGATTCAGACTGACTGAATTTAATTGACAGACGCAGACGGTACATACTGAGTCAGATACCAAGAAAATAGTTGTTCTTTCTAGTTTCTGTCAAGCTGAGAATCCAGCAGATGAAAGGGGAGGAAGGGTTCTTCAGAAGGAGAAAGATGGGTTTAGGAACAGGAACATGGGGCGCAAGCAGGGGGGGGTGCAGACTGTAATTACGGCCTTCGTTAATGGGTAGTAAGCCTGAGAATATCAATCAGCCGCGACCGAACAAGTGAAATCTTGGTGAAATATCCACCTATCCTGGGAAGGATGGATGTTCCTCCCCAGGATGGATAAATAGACAGGTGGAGATCTAATTATACACTCAGATCACAAAATGGAATGATTCTTACTACTGGGTTGACAAGAACACAATGAGAGTTCAATTATTTTTGGGAAGACTTAAAATCCCATTTTATTTTATTGACAGAGATTGAAGGCTTAAAGAATCAGTGTAAAACATTCCAGTCCCATTTTGACCAGGTCTCTACATAGACGTTTTTATGGTGGCCTATTTCCAAGATGATCTAACACAAGTTTAATACACCTCAAATCATATTTTAATGTCCTTTTATAGTGTAAAGAGACACTGAGGTTTAAAATGCAATCAATGTGTTTTAGACATTTAGATGCATACATGTAGTCCAGATTCCACCTTCAGTTTTCTTAGCAGTAGTTACCCACTTAGGACGATGCACTGTAATGTTGTCTGTCACAGCTAATGAACTGATTACCCCAACTGTATTCACATATGAGATTAGTGATGTGTGGATGTAATTAGTGTTGGCGACCACTCCACTGGACATTATCGTTAACGCAGTAAAAGATCAACAACATTCAGAAGTTCTTCCTTTCTTACATCGAAATAAGAGTTTCAAACATGGATACAGTAAGGTGTATGTAAAAAGCACCACTCTGTCATAATTACACCCCTGAAGATAAGACCAGGAAATAAAAAAGACAACTCTCTCCCCAGTGACACACTCCAGCTGAGGCATCCCAACACGCTCTCCTACACCCAGAAGGGATCTATAGTAACTCAAGAACGTTTTACATCTGCTTTCATTTATTTGTTATAAACTCCCCTAGTAAAATGCCAGATTCTTTTTCCGTATTTTTGTTCCTTTTTTAAATCCTGTGCAGGTAAACTAAATAACAAAGTGTTTTGAAAACAATCTGCAGCAACCCAGAAACATAACTGTTCGTGTATTGTTCATGTTAACACTTTATTATTAAAGCACCATTTGATTCAAATTCGGCATGTAATCGTCTTTGGTTGGAGTCCCCGTCATGACGTTGTAAAATTTATCCGTTCTACTTTCCAAAGGTTCTTCCCATAGCCGTCTTGAAGAGACCTCATAGATTCTCTCTCAAAGTTATTTCTAATCTCTGGGTCATTCCAAAACTCTAGCCCTTTATTTTATCAAGTTAGTCATGAATTTAGATATATGCTTAGATTAAATGTGATACAAAAACAAAACAAAAAACCCTGAAATGCCTCCTCATCTTCTCCTTTCTAGCCGACTCCTGAAAGTTTTGGATTAAACTGACCTGTATTTGCAAATATCAACACTTGCATTCTGTTCCACAAAAACTCCAGCTCCATCTGAAGAAAATTAATCCCAGAACAAGATGCCAACATATTTCACTATAGGTGTGGTTATTTGTTGGTGATGTTGCTTTTTTTTTTTTTTCTTCTTTTCACCAAACACACCTTTTGGAGCTATGGCCTAGAACTGCCAGCTTAGTTTCACGTACATTCTCCCACAAAGTTTGGGGAAATTTTTGTGAGGTCTGGTTGGTTTCTTTCTGCTTAGCAACCACAACCCTAATCATAACCAATGAGTTATGCAGGAGATTACTCTCACATGTACAACACGAATGTTAGTTGGAAATTCCTGCAGCAATCTCTACTGTTGCTGAAGTTTCTCTATTGTCCTTTCAATTATTTTGGAGAAATAAATAGTTTTGTAAAGTCCCATACTTTTGTGGGTTCTACGTAATAAATGGAGTACTGTTGAACATTTATATAGCCTTCTAATGACTGAGGTTTTTGTATAATGAGACCCATGATATGCTTTCTGCAAACTATGGCTGCAGCTCAAGAAAACAAATGGGTGAAAATCTAGAAAGTCAAACAAGGACATAATAACTTTTTCAGCAAACTGAAGACTGATGGTTGAAAGTAATTCAGGATGTGCTTTGTCCAAGATGGTGCACGGTTCTGTAAATGCCACATTAAACGTGTAAATTAATTATCATGGTCTCATTTTGTCTTTCAGTACAACTAGACAGACCAGCATTCATTTTACTGCAGTCGAGACCCTGATCTGTGTCTCCATCTCCCATTTTGACCCACAATCGCTCACAAACAACATTCTGAGATACTTCTGTTTCTTTTCTCGAGCAAAATCCAATATGAAACTGGCGATACTTTCTCATAGTACTAACTGTTGTTACACAACCACTCTTCTAAAAGAGGTCAAAAGTGCTATTTTGATGACGAAAGAAAGCGAGCCTTGAACATGACAAATCGCTCGCACAATGCTAATGTTACGTGATATTTTCACCGTTGCCGCGATTAGTCACTAGAACTAGTGTACGTGCATTTGATCATGTCAAACTGTATTCCCTTGCAAAGGTGTGCGAGTGTGCACTTTTCACTAGAGCAGATAAGGACATTGTGAAGAGAGAGTTGTAAAATAATAACCTGGCAACGTCTTGTAACTGTTATCATGCACTGATAAAACTTTTATTACATAAGTGTTTGTGCAAAGTCCAACTGTGTTTCTGAAGGAGAGACTGTGAAAGCCGGGTTATTTTGGCCGAACAATAAGAAACACGAAACTCGGCTCTGAAACCTTCCTTTCTGTGGAACTGTAGAATAAATTAAACTCCCACTGAGAAAGGCACAGCGATGCTCTCTAGGCTCTCACAGGACGTATTGTGCCAGCATCAAACCACTATTGTCTCTGTTTGTGTATTGGATGTGCATTTTGCATTGTGCGTCGTGGTGTGGAAGGCGTCTGTTAGTGTACATAGGGCTGTAAATTAATGCACACATGGATTATGGTACTTATAAATTCTCAGAGCTCACAAAGAGTCAGTGGACTTTGGAAACACAAGAACCTCCCTGTGGAACTTTGTCTCATCACATATTAAACAAGGTGACATCATGAGTGCCGGTAAGGTGGACCACTGATACTACACTATATGCTTCACCAGAAACACTACTCGTGTTTACATCACCATTCACTACGTGTTCCCCAACATGACTCAACCGCAAAGGTGCTACATTGTCCTCTGCTGCTTGATGTTGGGATGTGCTCAGCAATATTCCTGGCAGTGCAATCTGAAACCCCCTGCTTTTGAGATATAGTCTCTAATGCCAGATTAGTGATTGCTCTCTGCCGTGCGTAATTGCCAGCGTGCCTCTTCTTGTTTGTTTAAACAGGGTTACGGTAAGTTTGATTTGTTTTCAGGAGACAAGTAGATTTAGAAGAGCAAACAGGGACATTGAGAGGAAAGGTGAAGCAACATCAGCTCAGAGTTGTAATTTTTCCGCCTGCCACAGAAGAACACAATGAGGCCTCTGCTTTTTAAGCTCAGAAATGCTGTTGATTATCTGCAGATAATATGCTTCACCACCAGGGTGCTGGAGTGCAGGTGAGCTCAAGCACTCAGGGAACAAATGTGTCATTTATCTACTGCACATGCAGCAAGTTTTTATTACTTATTTGTTGTGTTATGCTTGTCTGTAGGTGCTCCTATTGAGATTAATTTAGTGATTAGGAGTACTGCACGTTCTCCCCCTTCCACACATTGCATTAAATTTGTTGACTGCACAACAGATACTCACTAATAACTGCATGACACATATCTATTGGATGTTAGAAAAGCTACTTGGCATAGACAGAAGGAATTTGATAAGTTCTTTGGTTGATTGTTTTGCTTTTTTATCCAAATATGCATTTGGATAAAAAAAAGCTTTGTTTTTTTTTTTTTACCCAAATGCCAATTTGGGTAAAAATTGGCATTTTTGGCATCTTACATTCTTTGTTGTAAGACATTCTTGTCTTACAACAAAGACAAGAATGTCTTTGTTGTAACATTCTTGTTACAACAACAAAGAATGTTGTTACAACATTCTTTGTTGTAACAAAAATGTTACAACAAATAAACAAGTCCAACTTTTCACTGACTGGTACATTAGTAGAGGACTTCCTGAAAACATTTCTCAAGGCGCCTACCCAGAGGTCAAGAGTCAAAAATGTATCAGCTCCGGCTTTCAAAGCCCATAAGAAATCAGGAAATTTGTGACTTATCATGCGAGAACTACCACTGCAGCAATCACAAATCAAAACAACTGACAAAATAGTTTTAAAATCAAGTGATATTTCACAAGTACAATTGATGAAAAGTTGGTGATTGTTAACTTCTTACACATGGCCCATGGGAGGGAACTGCAGCCAATGATGCCTTGGACTGCATGTTAGGCCTTAAAAGGGCCAAGGAGGAAAAAGACCAGAGAAACATCCATGCTCATACCTGAAGGTAATTTAGAGCCCCTGGCTAATCTTACATGCAAGTTTTTTTTTTTCACTGTGGGAGGATTGTGAAGTACCTGGAGAAAACCCACACATAGAAAAATCGTCTACACACAGAATAGGCCGTGACTTAAAGTGTTGACCTTCTAGCTGTGAGGGAACACAGCAGACAAGCTGATCAGCCTTTGTTTCATACTTGATTTATTTTATTGTAAAATGAAGAAGCTCTGGTAGCTATCGATTGTACTTAACTTATTTCGACTGGGTAGCTCCTTTCTGTTTGCCACACTATGCGAGTCTCACCTCCTTCGCGATGCTCCATGCGACAACAAACCCTGACTGTCATATTTGATCTAAGGAAGGATTGCAGCTACGTTCTCCAGAAATAAGCCCATCTAAGTAGATCTGTAGGAGTTTTATCCATTTCCAATGCATTGGTGTCGTCCTCATACAGTAAAAGCATCGGTGCTGGCTAACATGAGTCATCTGTTACTCCCAGTTCTCCTCGTATGACCTCCTCCTGTCTATATCTCACACATGATCTCAGTCACATGCTCTTCAGAATCCAGGAGAACAAAATCCATCTGGGTGCTGGAGAACTTTGATTCCTGTGTGTTTTCCTCATGTTACCTGTTCACTATCTGCCAATGAGTCACAAAATAGATGATGATGATTTCAACTTTTTTTTTCTGTGGAGCTCGGTGAAGTCATTTTGACTGAGCATCACACCTCACTGTGTACATCAATATGAGGAAATTGAATAACTGGATATTGAATAAAGAGGAGTGATGACAAAACTTAAACAATGTCCAGCAGATGAACAGTATCTGAAAGGTATGTCATTACAGAATATGAAAAATAAAAAGACAAGTACAGGCCTGACCGAAGAACCAAAGATTAAATTTATGAATAGACTCTTTGCTGAGTTCTTTGAGAGAACAGTGGTGCAATCCTTGAGTTTCGGGACCTGTGAATGATCCGTAGATCAGAGGTACGGTGCCTTGCAAAAAGTATTCATACCCCCTGATTTTTTGCACATCAGACCAATAATAATACATTTACAATACAGAAATGTAGGCTAAACAGAAAGTATTTCCAACTTACATGTTGCTGTTTTCACAAAGCAATCTAAAAAACATGCCTCATCAGATCCACATGTTACTTCACTGAATATAACTGCATAAGGTACTCAGAGATGACTAGGCACAGTGCCTCAAGTTTATGATATTTTGCAAGCTGTTGTTTTTAGAATTAAGCATGCAACGCTTTTACCCAGGCTGTCTGAATTTGTGGACTGTAGCAATGCTGGTTGCAAGTTTCTTCCTGCATTTGCAGAGTTAACACAGGTTTTTTTGAGTGTTTGTTAAATACCTTAAGGCTATTATTTTTACTGTTCTTGCCTCAGTTTTTATTTAATTTTATTGGTCTGGATATAATCGACAACTAGTGTGATCCAGCTCTCAGTTTTAGCTCAGAAAAGATCAAAGATTCTTCTCTGCTCCTCCGTGTGATTGGAATCGTTTCATGTGGCCATCAATTAGACGATTTCCGTTAGGTTTCCTTGTTGCACAGAGCTCCCTGTGAGAGTGTCAAAAACCTGTTTGTTTCTGCCTGGTGATGGATCTAAAAAGAATTCTGTTTTTGTCCAAAGGGAAACAATTAGAGCAGTGTGTGCCTGGCTTGGTGGGTGTATGTGCCATCGTGGGAAGAGCGGGCTTTCAAGGCCGTCTCTGAACAAACTTGTTAACTGACCATTTGTTAGCCCTGAGACAGGTCCAAACAAAACCCAAAGAAAAGAGGAAAATAGAAGGAATTTGGGGATTAATGAAGGAGAAGAGAGAGAATTGAATTTGTGGCAGAGGGAGAGAGAACGTTTGTTCAGGCTTAATGATTATGTAACATTTGCTAATCGTCTCGGTCAATCTGAAAATCCCTCTCTTTTGAGTCAGCCATGGCAGTAGGTGCGGAAACACCCACAGATCGGATTCCGGGTTCACAATAAATGCGACGTTTGTTTTCGACGTTAAAAGTCGTACGAATAAAAAAAAAAAAAAAAAAGACGAGCCAAAGTTCAAACACGGTCAATTTTTAGTTACTTTCTCATTATGGAAATCCTCCTACCTTGGTGTCATCTTGCACAAACCTTTTGTGGGATTTCATACTTCAGCACCATAATGGGACTGTTAGACCTAAAATGGGTTTAGGATCATTAATGAGCTTTGGCGCACTTAACAGACAGAAGTTCTGTTTGATCTGGTCTGTTTTTTTCTTTTCCAATAAATGCTGAAGCATGCCTAAATAAGATTAAGATCCCGGTGTGGCACAAATAAAATTGCCAGAACATGCATAGTCTTCTTTGCAAATTTTGGAGGTTTTCAGCAGCCTATGAAAACCACAGCATGGTAACCATTATGTGTAATAGGTCACGGAGGGTTATGAGCACACACAGAACTCATGTACCAATTTTGTGATTCTTGACAGTTGCAGTATCAGGATATCTGAGTCTTTGGTGGAATATGTGGGGTCGGGGTGTGGCCCCCCACATGCACAAGCAAAAGTAGCCAAATGCCCATCACATATGTCTCATTGGCAGCTCTCCAGTTAAGGTTTAGCAGTGCATGTGGTTGTCCAGTTGCTGTGAAGGTAATTTACTACCCGTATCCAAAGTATGGTCTTCAAGTGCCAATATGCCAATATATCGAAACCAGAAGTTTGCAAGGCCAGAAAACTTTGAAAGAATTTTGAAAGATTTTTTTGGACACATTTTCTTCCAAAAAAAAAAAAGAAAGAAAGAAAGAAAAAAGAAAATGTCTAATTATCTTTATTAACATACAACATACAATTCTATTCACTTGTTTTATTTTACTTTGACTTCATCACTTCTCAAAACCATTATGAAAGAGGCAAGACTTAATACAGCAGGCTAAACCTTGAAAGTGAATGACTTTTTTTCTATAATTTTGAGACTCTTTTCTGACTAATGCGAAAGACTCAACGAGAACAAGGCCAGGTTTTTCATGAGAAGCCACCCTTACTTTTTTTTTTCTGGGAAGGTAAAACTGAACATTTCTGATCTGTTCTTTATGCATTGATATATTCTGGTAAATCACAAATGAGTAATAAAACCATGCACATTCCCCGTAGACCCAGTTTTGTTTATTTGTTGGTTATCAAGGCTTTTTAATCGCCCTCCAAACAATTCTAAACATGAGAGCGCTGCAATTAATGAATGGGAATAATGACGATCTAAAAGGCTGAAAGGCATGACACCAAATACAGACACAAGCTGGGACATTACATGAAAACAAAGCAGCATGCAGAGATGGGCAACCTATAACAGCAATTCAGGTAAAAAGCAACTTTCTAAGCAAACTTCAGTGTGAAGACAAACGGACATTTGAAGTCATGGGAAGGAAAGCGTACTACATGATGCAGCTATAATCTCATAGCTAATGGAAACATAAAACCGTTCCAGAATGAAGCAAGCCAAAACTTGTGATGTGGGCTTTATGATAAAAAAAAAAAAAAAAAAAAAAAAAAAAAAAATTGGTGCACTTGATCATTACTGCATAGTGTGTCATAAAGAATCATTTGTGGAAACGGAAGCTGATTACAAACACTAATCCCCCACAGAGTTCATTTTTTTATGTTCATTAAATTCAGTCACATTCCTTCAAAGCATCCTTGTTCAATAATTATTTCATATTATATATATATATATATATATATATATATATATATATATATATATATATATATATATATATATATATATGTACTTGTTATTCCTGCAACAACACGTTTGACTCATGTGATTGAAAATGGCCTTGTTATGCACCTGTTTTTGTGAGATGTAAGATCAAATTTTAAGAATGTATTGGTCAAAAAGAGTTTGTTCAAAAAAAAAAAAATTAAACCTGCTTGATCATGATGAGACAACAACAAATCTCAAAATAAAATAAAATCTTAACATGCCCTCATTTCATCTGTGTACTTCTGTCAGTCCTTGAGTTATTGTGTGTGTTTTGTGTTTTCCATGGCTGCTTTTTTTTCTTATTTCTTCCTACTTTCAAGTGGAGCTGATCACTTACAGGTTGTGCAGCTCTCGCACCTGCATGTCATCAACTAATCAAACCACGGCATAAAAAGACAGCAGGGACGCCAATTGGTGCCAGATTCTATTTCTTGTTTGAAGAAATACAAGCCCTCCTTGATGCTGTGTGTCTATTTTATTCAGGAGTTTTGTGTCTTTGTTTAGTAGTTCTCTAGAATGATGCATTTATATGAAACATTTACATAGCACAAAGAGCAGCATAGCTCAAAAAGGCAATATGACAACATAACAAGAGTCAAAATTATGACATGCAATGTCCTGGTTACAAAATAACCATTATAGGCAAAAAATAACAATAGCTTTTGTTTATAACAGTTGTATTTGTTGGCACAGATATCTAATTACTGTGGGTGCTCAATTGTAAACATTACAGTTATGAGATACAAGAGCAGCCAAAATTCATGATTACATTTATAAAGTGATTCTGGCGTCTAAATACATGGCTCTACAATTTGATTTTCCTTACTTTTGCACACATCTGGCTATTATAGTACTCCAAGTGTCTTGTGATCATTTCCTAAAAAGAACATAATGTGTAAAATTTTTACCTGTTAGGTGCCGGTAATAAACTTAGCTTTGTGCATGTTTTACATTGCGATTGATCGAGTAGGAGGGTCAAAAACTAACATCATTCCTTCCATCTCAGGACTCTTGCTGTCTGTCATCGTTGCTGTTACTGCTGAGATCTGCACCTGGACGTGAACGGCTCTGTGAAAGATGTTGCAGGAAATCATCATGAATAGACGTGGAGTGCTGGAAATGAGGTTGCCACGCAGCGTTTTAACCGAGAGGCGGTGAATAAAGAAGCGGCGAAGGAAACGGGACACAATGTTGTGTTTTAAGCAGGGGATTAACAATAAACTATTTTTGGCCACATTTTTGTTCTGTCAGCCTATGAGAAAAGGGAAGAGCACATGAACAGACATTTTCCAGTGTAAGACGCCACCTCGGAGACAGCGTGTCCAGATGTTCTCAGATTATTTCTCCATCATCCATCATCCCTCCCTCCCCCTTCTGTGACGTCCCACTGACTTAGTGCTGCTGATATGTGTAATCCCCTCTTTTATCTCCTTTTTCGCTTCCACCCATAGCCACGTCGTCATGTATTTGTCTGTCCATCACTCATTTCCTTTTAATCTTTTCTCTAATTCAAGTTTTATTTTTGGACATGTCTTGTATAACCCCTTTCGAGATGGGCCTATAAACCAGAGAGGGAGAGTACAGTTAAGCTTCGATAAACAAATGTGTGTTTGTGCAGTTAATGTGAAATCATATGAAAGATGATATTTAAAAAAAAACACTTGTGCTTGAGATGAATTTAACAAAAAACTAAAAGATTAAGTGATGTATTAAACAAATGGTAAAATGCAAATTCCGGTGAGGAATAAATTAGGACACTTATTCCCATTTTGGTCAAAATCACAAGAGGCTGGAAGTCTCCAAAAAAACCTTAAAACGACCTCATGAGACATACAGCAGATTATTTCTACTATTAATACAACACTGCATGACTGTGAAAACAGAGACGGCAGATTTTCAAGTGTGAACTTTTTAAAATTGTAGTATTGGGACACCAGAACAGAGGATATTGTTGGCATGCAGGTAAAGAACTGAACTCTGTAAGATAATAAATATAAATAGGTATAAAACATAAGATCAGGGGATCTCATAAGCTGTCGGAATCCAATGTTTGGTGACACTTTTTGATTCTTGTAAACGTTTTTCAGCTGTAATGAAGTCACTTATCACAGAAAAAAAAAAAATTACACACCGACATGTGACCCTTTCTTGACAAAGAACTGAATTTTTAATACCTTTTACTTTTTCCGTTACTGTACTTGGATTAAGTAGATTACGTACGGTGTTATGTGTCCACTGCTGTTTGTGCATATGAGCGTGTTCCTCTTTTTACTGGAGTGCTCTTCCAAATATGATCATCCTGAGCAAAGACCCGGAGAACATCGGATCAAATCGTCTCTAATGCATTGCGTCACTCCTACACAAACAACCCTAAACGTGGGGTTTTAGATGATCCCGAGTTTTAGATAAAAACCAGGATTAAACCCATAGCGTTATATATGCTCATTGACGAAAATGTTGAAGAATCAAGTTTAGTGCCCATAAGGAATGGGTTGATTTGGACATATTTTGTTCGGCATGCATACCCCAGACGAGTGTGTAGATCTGAACAAGCCCCAGAGATTATATAACGATGATAATCATAATGGTGACAATAAAACATGTATTTATAAAGCACTTTACGGGGTGCTTAATTATGCTTTACATAATAACCTAGCATGAAATATGATGCAAAAAATTTAAATAAAGAATACATAATATAAAGCTGGGTTAAATGTTAGTCTTTGAAAGTTGGAGATTTAAATTGGGACGATTCTAAACACAAATATTCCAGTCAGCAGTTTTATCTGTCTAAATCTAGTCTGTTTTACTTATTTGTTCTCTTTGTGACATGTTTACACTTTTATTGAATCCTAGTGAAAAAGATGTCTTGCTATAGTAATACTTCTGTTCACTAAATAACAGATATCTTTATAAGAAAACAGGACAATAGTTTCCATCTGATTGAGAAATCTTTAATTGTATATAAATCCAGAGAATCTCTGGGTTAAACTGGGCTGATGAACGCAGGGAACTTGCTTTTCACATGTACTCCCTTTTTTGGCAACCATGGTTTACTGCAGAACATTGACTGAAAGTTTGGCTTTCTCTAAACGACACCAATTCATTTAAACAGCTTTTATATTAAAGTTTTTTTTCTGGTCATAAAATGTTGGGTTCTCATCCAGCCTGAATGAATGGCCCTCTTGGGGATGTCAAAGGTTAATAATTAGATATTCCACTCAGATTGGCTAAAAAAAAAAGTGAAGTATTGACTAATAAAATGTTTCCGTTTTATTTTTCAAGAAATGTGGCATCAGTGATTTTTAATTATTTCTCAACATGAGATGTTTTTCCTTCACTGAATAAATGTATTCAAATGAAAAGTTGGATTTTTCTAAACTCGTCAGCATGAAACTATGTCACTGCAGGAAATGATCACTTAATTTTATTCTTTAATCCTTTTAATTAATGTATATTTTCAAAATGTTTCAGGCCTTTTGAAAATGTTAAAGATAAAATCATTTGAACCTTGAAATCATTCTTATATGGACACAAATATCATACAAAACACATTACGAATGAAATGACAAACATTGATTCTAATACAGGTCAGTGATTCTTGAGAATAGGGACAAAACAGGTCCTATGGATAAAGCATGAAATTTGAATAAAATATACACAAAATATATTTTTTTCAAATATCTAACTAAACTAACCTGGGTCATGTGAGCACAACAATGTATATTTTTCTTTTTTTTGCTGAATATTTTTTTAATTTAAACATTGTAGTCGGTGGATGATGCCTGTAAAAGCCCTTGTCCAGGAGCAGAACTCAACACATTCTTATAGTTTAAAACAATTAAAGAAATACTAAAATTATATATTATGACAATTAAGTATAAGTAGTCATATAAATAATTATAAAAGTATCGATAAATTGAATTAAAAATAATTTTTAGATATTTTCCAACTCCGTTGAAATTTGTCCTTAGTTTTTGTCAACACCGTCAGAAATGAAAAGAATGTAAAAAAATCAGGCATTATTGGGGGGCACCAGAACTTCTGAGGACCCCATGACGTTGTCTTTTCTCTTCCTTTGCTAGGGGGGCTAGTTAGCTCCGGTTAGCTTAAGTTATTCTTTAGTTTTTTCTTCTGTTTTATTCCTAAATTGTTTGTCACAACCATGATGTGTCAACTCCATAACTGACAATTTACAAAACTTTGATGAAATTTTGCGAAATAAAAGCTTAATTTTGGTAAACTGTAAAGATTTCATGGACCTGACGAGCTACAATATAGCCTCATTCAGAATAGCATCATATAAATTGAGGTAGTTTGGCATTTCGTCAACTCCGTCAGATGTCAACTCCGTCAGAGTTTTTCTGACTCTTTCAGTGAAATTGTTGTCAAATCTCACTTAATTGTGCAACTAATTCATTTTAATGTATTTTACATGAATTGCATTACTTCACATGTACCAAGTTTTTCATTTTACTCACTAGTTTGTCACCACCTTCAGTTCTGTGTCAACTCTGTCATGCACTGTCAACTCCATCAGATGGACTTTTTCTTGTTTTTTGTTTTAAATAATATTTATATTATTTCTTGAGAAGCATTTGTCTGTAAATTGAGTAAAAATATCACTAATGGGGTATTTTAAAAATCATTTTAGATTTATTTTTGTCAGATGGTGATGACAAAGTTCTGGGTCAGGTCGATTAAAAATGTAATTTTTTTAAAAAAATTCGCAACTGGGAGCCTGTACCTTAGCATCTTCATATTTTCTAAACATTATTTGTCATATTTGCATACATAAGGTTGAGAAATAATTAAAAAAAAATATGGGAAAATTAAAACCCATTTTGTCCCTATTCTCAAGAATCACTGAGGTAATTTTTGACTCATTTATGGATCAATCGTGCATATAAGAGTTATCTGCTCACAAGTTTGGATGGCACAAAAAAATAAAGCTGTGAAAACTTATGGCATAACTCGAAGAGCTCACAAGACACGATGTGCTTTGTTTTCCTCCTGGCCCAAAGCCCCAGGTCCTCACCATCTGAGGAGAAGAAACGAGCTTTTTTTTAGGATGTCAGTTACACTGAGGGTGTGAGCAGCACTGGTACAGTGTCTCTGTAACGTGTTCGGGCACAAATACTCTGGTTTTTGCCTCGTGAAAGGGAACTGTTTGTTTTTTTTCTGATTGCACACTGATGAATCTAGAACACACAGTGGAAAGCAACACACGCCACAGCATTTTTCAACATCGCAGCTCGCGGTTACAGATGACAGACAAAAAGTACACAACTGTGATTGTTGAGAAACAAATTACTTTTTAATGAGCAAACATTGTGTGAGACTTACAGCGAAATGAGCATTGGCACAGTTTAAGACCTGCCCTGACTGCAGTGGATCAGTGCAGTGATTACATTGGACAGATTGAAATATTAGATAACATAACTTTGAATTAGATAACACTCAACTGTGTCATGAGGGTCATTAAAAAACATATTTTTTCCTACAAAATGATGCCTCTAATACACTTGACCTCAGGGTCACTGGACTCAGATTGCAGTCCACTGTTTTAATGGGACATCACCGATATTAACCGAAATGACTCAATCCACATTACGAAATTCCCCATTTGAAAGCATCAGCTTATACATAGATTTGTCACAGTAATAGCCATAATTGTGTTATACAATTGTCATCATAATACCCAAGTTTTCATTGTCATCATGAAAACAGTTGGTGTGTGTCGGGCATCTGGTGGATGCCAGGGGCCGGGGTCAGGCCGGATGAGGGCATGTCATGGCGGAGCAAAGGAAAAAGTCAATGGATTAGGTTATGAAACCAGAGCAAATAATGAGCAGGAAGTTTGAAATGAAATCTCATTTTGAAGAAAGAACTTGCATCAGCTTATTTGTGCAGATTAATAGAATAATGTTGACATTACCAAAAAGAAACGAAATACAAAAGCATAAAGGCTTAAACCGGTTTGTATTAGTTTTTTTGTTTTTTTTGTTTGTTTTTTTAATGTATACCATCTGGCATTTATTTTCAAACTTTTTTTTTTCTGGACATACTGTACAAACTGTTCCGATTTTAGGATAAAGATAAACCTAAAATCCTACTTGGAATTTTAATTTTAGACTCAAACAGGTTACTTGAGGTAAATTACCCACATAAAAAAAATAAATAGAAGTTTAGGACATAAGAACAACGCTGGAAAAAAAAAAAAAAAAAAGCTAAACATGAACCTCTTGCAGCATTAAGCCAATGCTGGAGTATAAGTACACGAGCTTAAGAAGATGAGCTGAGGTTTAGCACATGTCTTGACAAAATGAGAGAGGTTATTTGAGGTCCAGCAGGCAGTAGGATGATTTACGCCGGTGCACTGCTTACTCTGGGAGTGGCTCCGCAGATTGATGTCGTCTTCTTTCTTCCATGTACAAACACGCGTGTAATAATTAGACGCACGATGAAACCCAACCATGTGCTCGTGCTCACATGTGGGTGCTAATTTTATGAAATGCTTTTCCTGTTTTCCATTTCCTGTGTCACGCAAACATGTCCTCGCCTTCACCGAGCTATGCAGCTGACAGCCTGGTGATCGGTGTCTGAGTAACTGCGTAAAATAAGGATGTAACAAGATCTGATGGCACCAGATATCACAATATTAACACAACACTTCTCGTCATTGTGAACGATGTCTTGTGTACCGCTGTCAGCTCGTGTCAGAAGGTGTCTGCTTTCAGCTTGATGACCGAAGTTTGAAACAATTATTTTCTCATTTCTTGAGTTGCCCAGTTACAATGAAACGTCTTTTTTTTTTTTTTTTTTTTTTTTTTTGGTAAAAGTCAAGACTCCATTTGACATTCTCCAGTTCAAAGTCTAAAATATTTAGAGACGTGTCCATGCAGACAGTTGCAGTTGCTAAATGTGAGCAAACCTTCGTTTACGCCTACTTGTAATTCAGGAACTCTTGTAGTACAGTTTGCCCTGAGTTGAATTGGGTATTTTGTACATACCGTGTTTCCCCGAAAGTAAGACAGTGTCTTACTTTCTTTTTATCCCCAAAAGCCCCACTATGTCTTACTTTCGGGGTATGTCTTATATTGGGAAAAAATTGTATAATTATATGATGTATGATTACTGATGTATGATTACTGTGTGCATTACCGTATTTTAAGCAGGAGGCGGCAGTGACAAGTGCAGGGGGACGGCGCGGTGACGTATGGAGAGGGGGACGGCGCGGTGACGTATGGAGAGGGGGACGGCGCGGTGACGTATGGAGAGGGGGACGGTGCGGACGTGGGCAGGAGGCGGCGCGCAGCTAGATGAGAGGTGTTTCCCCGAAAAGTAAGACATATGTCTTACTTTCGGGGTACGGCTTATATTAGCCGACCCCCTTGAAACCCCCGATACGTCTTACAATCGGGGGTGTCTTACTATCGGGGAAACACGGTAATATTAATGATTAATATATGAATGTTCATGCTAATTACAGCTAGAACAAATTACTTAACATTCTCAAAGTTATGTTATTGCAGTTTTGTGGAGAAGTACCATTCACTGAAAACTATTCTTTATTTTTCTTATTGGGACAAAAAGGGGTAACACTGACTTGCTACGCTGTTTTCACATAAATAGGTCAGAGATGTCATAGAAGGCTACATGTATATTTTTTTGGTTTGTGAAAATTTCAAATCTAATAAACCGCCCGACTTTTTATTAAGTCTCTCATCGGCAATAAATTTTGTGGGAGGTTCTATGAAATTTTTCACAAACAGAGGTTAATTTACAGAAATCATAGGTGCAACATATCTGCTGGGATTAATGAAATAGGAGGGGAAAACTGTTTTACAAATTGAGGTACACAAGACTCTTGTCTAATCGTGGTTCAATATTTGCAGAATCACCTATTTATTTATTTTTTTCTGTGGAACACAACTTCAAATATTTTGTGAAAATTTGTCCTCTTGGCACATTTTTTTCAAGAGAATATAAAAAAGCAGCTTAGAAAGCTTAAATATCTATGGAGAAGGCTTTTTGACACGCTACTGGCTGGCAGTTGCACAGCATCCAATCTAAGTGCATCATTCATTTTCCTTGCCACCGACTAGCTGTAGAGCAACGACAAAGAAGACTGTAGAAATTAGCTTCTCTGATAGCGGCCAAGTGTTTTAGAGGGGGTCCCGGGTATTGAGTTGCTGAAGTCCCTAACCCCACAAATGTATAAGGGTGTATAAATGTATAAATGTGAATGGAGAAATTTTACACAAACGTTTTAAACCCCTCCATTGTTTTAAGGTTTTTGCGGCAGTAGTGACCTTTTCTCAGCAGTTGATGTAAAGTACTGCTGTATGTAGAGAGCCATGTGGCTCCCCGTTGGAACCTACTTTCTAATTTCATAATAATTGTTGCTTCTTTGACATTAAAACCAGCCAGTCATAAAAACTGCAGGGGGCTGGTCAAATCGAGACCTGAAATCTGTTCTTATTACAGAGGTTTTAAAACAACATGATCTTGTGTGACCTTAATTTTAGTGTTTGTTTTTTTTTTTTTTTTTTTTTTAAGAGGACAGTTTTGAGTTTTTCCAAAATCTTATTTTGTTCTTGTGAACTCGGCACCATGTATCATGTCTTTTGTAATTTGATGTAGCTTCACCCCCCTTGTGCAAAACAACAAAAAGTGTCTATTGCACCTGCAATGAGTCATTTCAGGGTTTCAGGTTTGTTACTAAAGTTCTTTAGAGAGATTTGGGAAACCAGAGCTATTTTCCTGGGATTGCTTCATGGCCCAGTTTCAGAAAAGGATCAACATCATCAATTGTCAGAAACCAAAACCAGCACAGTGATCTGTAAAACAAAAACAAAAACAAAAAAAAAAGATTTATAAAAGGTCTTGTGCATCAGTACACACTGCTCAGCATATCGGAGCCATTTGAGATCAGATTCTGCTATGCACTCTCACAGACACATTGTCCCACCAGGCCATCCTGTTATTTATTTATTTTTCTCATTAAATCCTCAATTTGGCCGGAGCAGCACTTATCACGTTCCAACGTGCTCGCAGCTTCAGCCATGCCCAGCAGCTTCTATAAGTGTCTGCGCAGGCCAGATGGTTCAGCTGTTTGCTTCAAAGTTGTTGAGCGACTTCTTTGGGGTTAGAGCTCTAGTATTAAAAAAGTCTGCTGTTTTTTTTTTTTTGTTTGTTTTGTTTTGTTTTGTTTTTCATTTGCAGAACAAGGAAAAAAAAAAAAAAACAGTTGTTGGACAAAATGAGACTCAGGAGAGATTTAGAGGAAATCTAGTAGGAAAAGAGGGCGCCATATGCTCCATGATCCATCACCAAACACTTCACTGCAACTCGCTTTTATAAATGTCATGGATTTTAAAGGCTCTTCAAAGAAACAAAAAAAGGAGAGCATTTAACCATTTTGGGGGGCTGTTTATCATTTAATAAACAAGTTACTAGAAAGGGGATTGAGAAAAACGGGGGATTTTCCATTTTAATAGTAAAATTCACAGAAAATCATTCCGAGATAAATACTTACCCAAATGTATCTTTGATTGTCGACCCCTAATCCTGAGGATTAAAACATCCTTTTGTTATTTAAAGGAATTGTTCAACATTTTTTGGAAAACAGCAGAGTTTAATCTTCAGCTGTGACATAAGTTTAGCAGAAATTCTGGGAAAGAGTCGGAACCTGGCTGAAGTTTAAGGATTAACTCCCAAAATTAATGTGTTCAACATGATCAACAATGTTACAATTGAAAAGTTTTCAAGAAAGAAAAAAAAAAACAATGGCACTGGTCTACATTTGAAGTGAGGTTATTTCTGAACTGGAATGACAGATTTGTTGCCCTCCCCTGTCCTCAGTGTCCTCATCAGGACACACAGTTACAATTTTACACTGTCTAATAATTTCTTTAGATCTAGTTGAAGTAGGCTTTTTTTTTTTTATCAAAAAGGGACTTAGCTGAGGAAGTTACTCAGACATAAAAAAGCAGTGACTGTTAAAAGCTGATAAAATGCTCTAACTTCTTAATGGAAAACAGTTTTATTGTCGTATTACTTACTTTGAGCCTAGTCGTCATCTATACATATACATTCTTCAATATGTATAAACTCACAAACACAGTTGGTTCACTTATTTTTTTCACGTCCATCTTCACTTGTTGCACCAGTTTTCAGCAGACGGTCTTTTTATTTGGTCGTTGAAAATTCTAAACCATTTTCACCTGCAATTTACAAGGATTAAGTGGGAGTAGTTTCCCCCTAAGTGCATGCAACGGTTTGCCTTTTGAAAAAGAAATAAACTGTATTTTTATTGTCAACTAAATTAGCAGCTTTAGCACTGGATATATACTGTGTATGTGGTCAAATTTGCACACAGACCATGTCCAGGGGATTGCACAGTGCAAACAGTGTTTAACTGAACTTAATCAGAAGAATCAAAAGATTTTACTAACAAATTGCCAAAGCCAAAATTAAAAGAAATATTTTTTTCAAAGTCATTCCAAGATCTCCAAGTTATATATTTTATGTGTATGTTAGCACCCATCCATCCATCCATCCATCCATCCATCCATCCATCCATCCATCCATCCATCCATCCATCCATCCATCCATCCATCCATCCATCCATCCATCCATCCATCCATCCATCCATCCATCCATCCATCCATCCATCCATCCATCCATCCATCAGATCCAGATGGAAAACCAAACACGCCTCTCCCCAGTAGAGGCTCATTCAGGGGGAATCCCAAGGCATTCCCAGGCCAGGAAGGATATTTAGTTACTCCAGCGAGTTAATTTAATGCAGGAGAGCAGAGGCTATTCTTTAAACCGTTCCATAATTGCGCAGCGCTTCATCTCAATTTATACCGCTGATTTCAGCTGGCCCAGGGGCAGCAGGACTTGGGTTAATTTCAGCCACTTGAATTCCCCTCCACAGTATCCCCACTTTAACACGGTGGAGGGGTTAGAGTGCCCTTATGACAACAGAGTTTCTCTCCCAGTTGTCCTTCAGAGTTGGACTGCGGGTCCTGACGGCATGCGGAGGGCAGATCCTGGAGGCTCCCTCAACATGAGACCACAAAGCAAGGCCAGAAGCTGAAGCTGGGAGCCATGTGAGCTGGTTTGAAGGCAATAGTAGAGGCCTGGAGCTCATAATTTATTTAAGCATTTCAGATTATTTAAAAGAGAAATAAGTTTAGCTTTGTTCAGATAAGTTTGATTTTAAATCTGTCTTTAATATAATGATTTAAAACACA
The DNA here is from genome assembly GCF_051168715.1 of Poecilia mexicana. NCBI lineage: Eukaryota > Metazoa > Chordata > Actinopteri > Cyprinodontiformes > Poeciliidae > Poecilia > Poecilia mexicana. The sequence continues at coordinate 15,379,592 of NW_028263385.1, forward strand.
AAGTCAAATAATCTCTAAGGTCTCTAATGGCTAAATTTTAGTAGTAAGCTGAACATTTTCCTTCACACTATACATTTTTTTTTTCCTGTCATTTACCAATTGCGCTAGTCATCAGCTTTATGAATTTAAAATCTGTAAACAAAGTGAGGTTTTGGTTTAGTACTTTGTTGACACCTATTCATTATCTGAACCAGTAGAATATGTTATTGTTGTTGGGACCAACAAACGAAAAGAGAGACTAGATTGGCACACCGGAAATCTTATCAAAGCGCAGATAATCTGGCGATAAGAGGATGCAAGGGGAGAACATGGCTTGTTAGCGGTCCAATTACAACACTGAAGATCAGATTAACCCATTAGGTCTAAATTAATTAAGTCAATCTGAAACTTGGTCCCAAAGTCCTATCCATTTAAAGACATTTTCCACACAGGCAAGTTCAAGTCAGGCCTTAAGTAATGGCGGAAGCATTTCAGGCACACAGGAACAAATGAAGAACATCTACACAGAAACGTGAACATGATATGTCTTTCACCTTGGCGTTTCTGTTTTCATGTGTGCTGTGAAGTCGCCAGTCAGTGTAATTGTTATTGTCCTTATCTGTTGGGTCTGCACAGATGCTGTCTGAAAAACAGTAGATTAGGGCTAAAGTTGGAGAGAGAGAAACAGAGAGACAGAGAGGGAGATGGAGAGAGAGAGCTCAGAGGGTATGTGATGATGAGCGGATGAGGGAAAGGCCAGGCAGTGACTAACAAAAGGGGGCGACTGACTGAAGCCTGGCAGCTGTTCAGAGGGAGGATGAGAGAAAAGATGGAGGATGTTAAAGTAGGGAGCTAGGGATGCAGATTTGGGTTAGGAAAATGCCCAAATAAAGAAAATTGCTAAATAAAGAGAAGAGATCAAATTATCTCTGTAGCTATAATGCTTCGTGCACAATTAACTAAATATGCCCAGTCCATACAAAATAACTAAAGTGCTTTTATTCTTCTACTTAACCTGACATTTACTTTGTTCCTTTACTTCACAGAACAGTATTTGGGTATATTTTCACTTGGTATAGCCAAGGTAAAAGACAAAAAAACAAACAAAAAAACCCTGAAATGAAAAAACATGAACAGCTAGATAGAGCACATTATCGGGTCCTGAGGGACACTCGAACAGTAAGAAAATCATCTGTTTGCAACGGTCAAAAAATATGTGAAAGTGAAGAAATTAAAAATAAAACTGATTTCACACACTTTCAGCATACAATGGTTTTCAGTGGCAGATGGGACTACAGTTATTTCCCAGGTTCACAGACAGTAGTCCACGAAAAGAAAACGTATAATGAGTGAGTTTTGTTGATTTTAGACTTCAGAGGAGAACAGACAGATTGGTTTTAGATCAAAGAAATGCAGCAGTAAATAACTACTCCTCACGCCTAAGGTTTAAATATGCTAAATGTAATCTCTGAACTCACAAAGTACAACTTCCACAGGCTCGTCACAATTAGACAGTAACTTTATGAAGACACTACCCGGTTTAATGTTTCTGATTTAACCTGTAACATTCAGGTTTTAGTGTCAGAAACAAGAATGTACAGCATGAAAAAAAATCCTGTATAAAAGTTTAGGTTTGTGGTGCAATGAGGACGAGAATGTTTCATTACACTTTGGACCTTTCAGTATCAGCACCGAATCAGTATACCTGAGTGTTGTTACTAAGCATATACATCCCATAATAACCCCAATGTATCTGTCTTCCAGTGGCTACGTCAAGCAGGATCGAACATCGTGTCTTCAAGCAAAAATCCTCTCAAACTCATTTTTTGATCATGACAGTGAGTTCACTGTACACCAATGGCTTCCACAGTCACATCTGAGATTCTCCTAAAACAGCAGAGAAATGTTTCCAGCACCTTATTGGACTCTTGCCATGAAGGATTAGGGGTTTCAAAGACAAGGTGTACCTTATAAAACCGATCATGGAGTTAATGTTGCTGTAAAACTTACTAACCTGAAGTTTTTATCTGTACAAAGAATTTTAACCCAAACTGTTTTTTTTCTTAAAGTTTACAGTCTTGGAGTGAAAGTTTTAAGTAAAAAAAAAACACTTATTCCTTTTTGATTGCTGTTCGAGACCTGTCTAAATTTTTTCTTTGCCAAAGTATTTTTTCATCATCCACTTCTCTCCTATCATTTTCTAGTTTAATTAAAAATTACACCAACTTCTGAAACTTTCCAGCTTTCTTAGTCTCTTTCCTTGAGAGTTTCGCCTACATGCTGTCGATCTCAAGAGTCACAAAGGAGGCTTCTCTGTCCACTGTAACTTCCCCTGAAGCTGGTAGGAGCCATTGATTTGAACTTTGAATAAACTTTTATTTCCACCCAGAGGCAGCAAGTGCAAGTGTTTGAGAAGTATCACTGAAATGATGGCCCATCAAAGTAAAACCTTTGGCTATTTCTGCCAGCCTGAACTTCCAGAGAGGTTGAAGATGTACAACCAAGTTGTTAAATGCTCAACAGCACTAAGGAATATTCGTTTACAAAGATGAGCCTTGACCATAACGTTGGTTTTAACCAGAAATGTTTTTTTTAAGCTACACCTGTCTGAATAATACAAATTAAAGCGGCCATAAATGGCAAAATAAACTTGTTCCAAATGGCAGATCAGGTTATTGATTTTAGTTTCTTTAAATAATTTGTAACCAAACCAGTGGTTATCAATGGTTATTCTTTTATCCACTCTGCAATTTTATCATGCTGTGTACAAACCATCTGAATGTGTCTGTTCACTTTGGAAACACTGGCTTCATTTCATTGTTGTTAGTCATAAATGTCTGCATGGCTGCATGACTTGTGTGTCTCTACGCTGCACTTTGAAGGACTGGTGACCTGCCTAATACGTACTACACTTCCTGCCCATTGACCACTGGAGATGGTTTCCAATATCCAAAACTCTGCCAGGATTAAACGGGTAAACAAAATGCATATATAGGTAAATAATACTGGTGGAGCCTGAGCAGGAGTGTCTGGTTTACTGTACTTATTTCTTGAGAAGGCAGAACAAATTTCACCTTGGTGCTTCCATCTGCAACACATGACTGATAATTACATCACGCTGGTGATGAAGTAGGCTGACGGTTTTTGGTTATAGGGGACGCAACATGACATTAGTGACTCAGTAGCACTCACCTTCTGGAAAGGTTTTTCAGAGATACTGCGTCACCCTGCACACGCACAAACGTATGCTCAGAGATCCACACACAAACGTGGGTTTATTATTTGGGTCTATGCATGTTGCATAGCCAGTAGTGATGTGTATCGACCGGGTGGCCCTTATGTCGAACAGACACCACAAGCGGTCGCCATACAGTGAAGCACGTTCTCACTTGAGTCAGGCAGCAGGTTTTTTAGGCAGAGGGAGCATAAGGCTGAGTAGGAGCTCTCTCCTGGCCTCGTGGTAGCACAAATCACACGGCTCGACATCTGACAGGCGGGTTTGTGGGAACACGGGGAGCGGGGTGTGTCGGCGTGTATGAGGTCTCAAGATGCAGAAGAGAAAATTATATGATTACAAACTGGATCTTGCAGGTTGTGTGATGACCTGTTTCAGACCATGACTTCACGTGGTTTTTGGAGTCTAGATGTTAATCATTTGGAGAAGACCGATATACTTTCCGTTTCCACGGTGTTGAAAACTGATTAGAAATGAAACAGAGCTATAACCTGAAAGGGAAGAAGTCCCCTACAGTTGAAAATTCATAATTTGTGCCAAGTATATAAAATGTAATCCAAGTTCCCGGAATGAAGTTTATTTTTGTTTTAGACCATCTGTATAGCATTAAACAGGCAGCACACAAGGTACTCTGTGCTTTAAAACTAAAACTGAACATCTTTTAGTAGTTAGATGCAATAAAAAGAGAGGTATATTGCTATTGGCTTGCATTACAATTACAATGTTGCCGTAGCACCTCCCCACAACAATTACCAAACCCAATTATATTCCCTACATGCTACCAGGGAATCACTCAGGTGTGATAAGCTGAGTTTCAACCTCAGCTCATCATTGTGATCAATGAACCCAGCCTGTATAATGTGCATTAACATGTGGCTTCACCTTGAATTCACTAATACATTTATTGCACAGTTTTCTGAACAGGAACAATAAGCTTATTTTTGACATAATATTTAACATCATACAATATCTTCCAAAACTACTTATATGTAACTTTTAAATACTTCTCATCCCCAGTTTTATTTAGGTTCTGTATATAGTAGTCCAACACAAAGTGTTGAATGTGACAAAACTTTATCAGTGATTATGCTATATTCACTTTCTCATGTTGGTTTCATTTCTGTGAATATCAGTTTTTCCTGATTGGTTTTGTTTTCAGTTTCCGACGGACCAGCTTTCAAATGTTTCCACATTTTCTTTTCTCTGCTGTCACATTAGTGTCTAAGTTTATATTTTGTGATGTCCAGTACTATCCCTTTTACCTAGCCTTTTTTTAAACATCATTAAGGTTCACTTTCAGACTCCTTTTAGTGCCTTTTCTCTCATTTAGCAAATGTTCATTACATTTCATACATTCTTACTTACACCACATATATTTTTTTTAGCACAACTAAAGTGACTTTGTTGTTTTTGCAAAGCATAAATGTACAAAACTTCCAGTTTTTTGACAATAACTGCTATGCTTGAGATTCCAAAACATCCTGTGAATGTACTTTCAACCCCTACAGGACAATCCTACAGTCGACGGCTTCACATTCACAAGTTTGTCCATGCATAACATTGGTCCCTCTGTACAAAGACGCTCAGAAGACGTAAATGCTGTTGCTTCTCCGCCTGACTCATTGTGATAAATGAATGCAGCAAGAAAGGCTGCTTTCAAGTCCGTGACTGAAAGACCTTGAGTTTACACAGTCATTTGCAGACCTTGGATGTGTATTCATTGCACTGTTTTTTTTCCGCTCACTCTGTGAGGGTGGAAGTGAACAGTCTGCACACAAACACTTCCACTTCTGAAGGAGCTGAAACAAAACCAAACGCTTTGCTCTTATCATCATGTGCAAAACCAAACTGTTATATCATCAGAGCTTAATAAATCTCTGTTTAATCTAACAGCTCCAGTTACACAACTGCCATTGTTGGTCTGATGCCTTTTTGTTTTCCAAATGAGGGTAAGCACTCAGAAAGGAACAGCTCTTAATAGCTGAAGCTATGACTGAATAGTGGCACCATGTGGTCATTCCTCAGTATTACACTGGGAATTAAAAGGATGCCTGACTAAAAAAAAAAACGCACAATGCGTGACTCAATCGTGTACACTGCGTGCATAATTATTAAGCAAGTGAATATTTTAATCATATCACTTTTAGGTATATTTTCTAAGTCCAAGCTGGATGAATGTTTAATAGATTTAGCAGGTTATGTACATCTGTGTAATTAGGGAGGGTGTGGTCTAAGAAGGTCAACACTCTGTATCAGAAAGTGCACAAAAAGTTCACCAAGAGACTGTCAGACTTCACGAATGGAAGGGTGAACCCTGTTGAAAGAAGGCTGGCTACATTGGTGACGGATTACCATTTGTAAATTTCCGAAATTTTTATTGGAAAGTTTTGAGTTGCTTGTTTATAATTCTCGCTTAAAAATAAGAAGCAAGATACACCTGTGGTTTCATCGCAATCTGATGTAATGGTTTTGAGAAATTTCAAGCAGCAAGTAAACGGCAACTTGGATGAGAAGCGAATGAACATCTGAGGAAGCACAGGTGCAGTGTGCTGGGAAAGCAGCATCGGTGCCAGATGTGGGAGCAGACCGTTCCACCTCATTAAAAATGAAAATTGAAAACAAACCTGAACTTTGACTCAAACGACTCTCCATCATGGACAGTCCACCCCCACCTTCTCCGCAATACCCTGCTGCTTCAGTGGAGCTCTTTCTCCACTAACGTCTCAGAGCTTCACATTCACAAGAAGTTCATCCTTAAATCATTTCTGATTTCAGAATCATGACTGAGAGCAGCTGGTAGAATCACATAAACTACTTGTTTTGACAGCAATCATTGTCAAACATTCGTTGAAAAAGCAATGTCAGTGGAGCTCAGCGTAGATCTAGGGTCCAAGTCATGCAGATATGTCACCAGTTTGAATAAAATCCTGAGAGACTTAAGGAACAAACTGCAGGAACATCGACACGTCAAGAGCTGAGAGAGAATTGAGTAATAAAGACGTGCTTGACACCTTTACCTCAGCTGAAATGTGCAGCTGCCAACACTAGCTTGGCCAAACGCCTTCTGAAGGAAGCTTTTAAGTTGATTTGAGAAGATTGAGTTATTTAGACGTAACTCCAAAAAGTATGTTTTGGAGTGGTCAAGGTGAGGCTTTAAATTTAAGTACATTGTATCAACTGTGAAGGACAGTGGTGATGGCATCATTATCGACTGTTGCACTGACAGCAACATTGGCGTATTGCAATGATCAATAATGAGCAAATGGCGAATAATAATGAATGAGAATGACCTTCGGGATCATAAACTTAACAATAAAACCCACAGCTATGGGTGTTCCAGCAAGATAAATATCTCAAACCAAACGCATCTAAACTGGTTTCAGATTGAAATAAGCTTGCTAACATTAAGCTTCTGGAAAGGCCTTCCCAAAGCCCTGAACTCAAACATATTGAAAAACTGTGAACTTTTAAAACCTGGCTCCACGATAGAAAACCATCTAAATGAAACACTCACTCTGCAAAGTAATAAAATATGCAGTCATGTGCAAATTATTGCATAGAGAGATTAAACTAAATGTTGGTGGAACTACATGCATATATTTAGCCATTTATCTGTGTTTGTAAACCAAAATAATAATAAATCTGTAAAAGTCTCAAATAATTATGACATTTGGATCAGTGGAGTGTGTTTATAATCTTCTGACAGGAGCATCAATTTATCTCCAAATGTAGTTTTTTTTTTTTTAATCTGCACTTTCTCAACACAGAACATTATGTTCTATCGGGGTCCTGTATGTGCTGTACTCATGTCTTCCTGTGGGCTCAGATACTTCACACCTGTTTGACAAAACCTGTTGCATACAATCCTTCCTACCATAACATTGTATCAGGAGCAGCTTTATCTCTTCATTATCCAGTTCAGACACTCCAGATGCTAACTGATGGTGTTTCCCATTGCTTATTCGCATGTTGGTCTGGCGATTAAAATGATTCTCTTCCCTATTTAGAGCGGGTAAAGGTATTACTGCTGTGGGACAGCCTTGATGCATCAACTTTGACATGGAAAAACCACACATCCGTACATGGAAACGATATTATCGACAGAAAACTGAATTGAATTTCTTGGAACACCTTCAACCAGATTCTGGGAAAATACTGACGCTGTGCTGGAAGGAGACGAGGGATTAAAAAGTGAGACGAATAAAGACACAAACACGGTTTGTTTAAAAGTAACATTTGTAAGCTTATTATTATTTTTGTTATCTTGATCACCGTTATAACCTCTGTTATGGTTTGTTCAGTTTACATTTTATTTTTCAAGTTCATTTAAAGTCATTCCAGTCAAAGGTAAACATGATTGTAAATGTTGTTTCCAACGCTATTAAATGCTTTTGTTTTTGCCAGACGGTTGGTCGCACATTCTCACTGACAGCGAAGGAACAAAAAAACACAGACGGGTGACTCACACAGTCTCTTACCTGTTCACTTATACGCACGCAAACTCACACGCACGCACATTTACGGTGATGAGCAGGAATCAGTTCTGCCTCTCACTCTTTCGCCCTCTTGCTCTCGTGTCTTGAGTTCTTAAGTGCAACTTCTAGAAGAGTGATTTGCTCTCGCAGGGCGCTCCTCAACCCTCCGACCGCAACATTTTAATACCTCACTCTTCCACTGGGAGCCATATGTACACATGGGCTGCGTCACATAAATGTGATCAAGTTTGTTATTCGTTTGTAGGCAAAATCTCTTGTCTGTTTATTAACTTATAGATTCTCCTGACGTGTTGTTTGCACACGTCGGCAAGACATTCCAGACTTTAGAGATTTTAAAACTTTCATAACAATAATGGACTCTTTAACTACAAGCACACAATTACGTCAGAAAAGAGGATAGATTAAAGAATTATATGAACAGAGTTCCAATTTTCTGATTTTTAGTCATTGCTGTGACTGTAAATGGCTGAGTAGTTTCTTTTTGCCATTTCCTGATTTACGAGAATCGACACACATCTTCCATACTTGTAACATGTTTTCCTGTCTTCACAAAGAGCGGATAAGAGAGACGGACCTCTGTATTTATAAACAAGGGACACAGAAAGTCATACATTACTCATTCAAAATCCTGAGACACTGTCTACTTTTAAAAGATATACAAATTCAAATGCTTAAACCAGATTTATTTTATAGAAACGGCTCAAGTAAAAAAAAAAGAAAAAAAAAGCGTCTATTTCTAACTTTGTAAAGCAAAGAAAAAAGTTAAAGGTTGGATTTTTTCAAGCAGAGATTATGCCACCGCAATTAAATATCTATTTTGGGGTTTTTATACATCTTTAAAAGAAATTTGGAGGTCTATCATAACTCATTTGACCAGACTTAAAACCATCAACAAGCTTTGTGGGATGTAGGCTATACTTAAATCATACCTTTTCTAAAATCATTGTCTTCATCGAAGGTAATACGAGAGACCAAGTTTGTTTTAAAGATTATGCCCAAGCAGTTTGTCTTGGTCCTCTATCCTTAGTTTATGAAGAGCAACTGCAAACAAAAATATTTCACAAAGTTTCTTATGATGGCTAAACTCATCACTATCTTCCGATCAGCTCCTTTTCATTCTGGTGCCCCTGTTTTGTACCCATGTCATTTTCTACAAACTATTTTATACCCCATGTACTTAAACTATTGTGTATGAGTTCATTTTCCCAGGTGCTTAAGTGTTTAAAGTAATTATATAGATAAAGAGTCAAATCTTGCATTCATACCCCACATGTATGTTGTGTAATGGCTTACTTTCATTGATTATGGTTGACTTGTGAGGAATAGACATAATATGACCCCTTATCAAAAACAACACAGGCGTGGTCTGTTGTTAGATGTAAAAAAATAAATAAAAATTAATAAGTTAAAGGAGATATTCCACAGCCCACATTTACATATGGCTCTTTCTATTTTAGTTTGCAAATTTTTTACCCCAGATCATCCGCTAAACATAACCAAAATAAACATTTGAAGATAGATATTTACATACACTGTTAAAAAAAAAAAAAAAAAAAAAAAAAGAAGACCACCATTTTTCCTCTGTCTCACAATAAATCAGTCTAAGTTGATTTCTTTTAGGTCATTTAGAACAGCCAAAGTTAAGTGCTGATGAAATTTAGGCAACACCTTAAATTACAAACTTCCTTGAGTAAAATCATGAAAAATATCTGATGAATCAAGATAACAGGAAGATGGCTGTGGACTTCCACAAGTCTGGTTAAACCTTGGGTACAATTCCCAGGTAACTAAAGGTGTTACCTGTTAAAACAATTGCATATAAGAAGTGGCCAAACTCGGTTCTAACTTCTAAGCTGATCTGTCAGGATCTGTTTACCAGAAGATTATTGTGAGAAATTTAAGTAGAAGAATGGCCAAAATGTTTGACCTAAGTCAAGATAATTCTTCCAAATGTGTTCTTAGTAGATAGAAGGAACTTTGCTCGTCCTAAGTGACCCAAAATAGGAACGTTTTTGTCTGGTTCAATGTGAGACGGGGAGGGAAAAAAATGGACACACGTATTTTTTACACAGTGTTAATATCTGGTCACAACTGTACCTCATTGATCAGCTACAGAAGAATGGAAAAGAAAACACAAATCACAAAAAAAAAACAAACGGGGAAAAAAAACAGAACTTCAAGTTAATAATGATTCTTACAGCACATTTCACTTCTGTATATTTCAAGACTTTGTAAATTTCATTCTATGTCTGTTGTGACATTTACACGAGTACCTGAATGCCTCATGTGCCGGTGGGTGAGCCGATGAATGACCTTGTGGGCCAGCCGTCAGCTCGCAGTCCATCATCATCATCATCATCATCATCATCATCATCATCATCGTTCTTTTAATCAACAGTATAATCATCACCTCCATCTGTTTTACCAGAAACTACAGTGAGCCACTCTCTACGGGAGATCATCAGGGATGGGGGACCGCAGTGAATTAAGGTGCTAGTAACTATTGAAATGCTATATTCTGATGAGACCGAACGATGTCAATGAATTGCTGTATCTCCCCCACCGTAGCACTTAGTTTGCCTCTATAACATGTTTTGTTTTTTTGTTGCTTGCCATACTTTTAACACAACCCACATGTGGACAGATTCTCATTTGTTAGTACCATTTAAAACACTTCTTTTTAACTGCCAAGCATATTTTCTCACTCAAACACAACCATCTGATGTAAAGGTTTACAGAGAACATGGTGGAATCTTGGACCAGCGGGGAACTTGTTTTTTTTTTTGACGCTTGTGGCCGTGTGAAGGAAATCTCCTTCCTCCCCGCTCCTCCTCTTCTCGTCTGAACAGTCTGCTGTGAGGAGGCGCAGTATTGCTGAGTGGCTGCTCCGTCGCCATCATGTGCTTTGTTAACCCCAGAGACGTCAGAGGAATATAACTGAGTATTTTAGCGAACAAGACGGAAATAATATCCAACTCTGAAAATTAAAAACATTAACAAACCCTTGCAGTTTCTGTAAATGGCACATTTAAATTCTTCTTTTTTTTCCTTTTCTCCCCCACAAAAAAAATTACAATATAGTAAAAGATTTATCTTTTAAATGCTCTGTATTTTCTCCTTTTCCCTTCGATAGATTGATCAGACATAAATGCAGGATGACACAGTTTAGATGGCTGATGAAACACTTGCATCTGAGCCCAGCGGTGTTCTTTTCTGGGTATGTGTGTATAAACTATTAGCTACTCTGTCTAGTTTCCTAACCAGACCCAGCGCAGATCATTTGTCGGGTTCTATATATTTTCCTCTGCAGATTAGGACAAGCTCCCAGCATTAGGGACGAGAAAAGGAAAGGCAATATCAGTTCAGTTCGGCTGAAGTCTGCTCCTTTCATCTTGGTGCAAGAAACTATGGCAACTAGCCCTAAGAAAGTGTTATAGCCAATCAGGTCCATGAAAAAAAAAAATCTTCAAATCATTTATAATTGGGTGGCTGGAGTTCTTCCTTTTAAGTGGAGGTTTTAGCTCCTCCTCTCTGGTTGTATAAATGCTTTGAGGGGTGAGCGTGATTCAACAAGCTCACCCTGCGGCCTGCTCAGACGCACAGGCAAGCAGATGCACACAGAAACAAAAACACAGTCAACGGCACCTGCACCTGCAAGAACAGGCTGTGTTTAGCACAACTTAACAGTTCGGTCTGTGTCACCGAGTCCCTCGAGGTCTTTCGGTGCTCCCATAAAAAATAAAAAAAGAAAACAGCTGTCCAAACTTACTCGTTTTGCATGTAGACGATTGAAAAACGTATAGCTTAAAAAAAAAACCCTGCTGCTCTTCCCTCCTGCTTTCTTTATGCCCTCGCTTTTCCCTCCGAGCCAGCTCCCCCACACGCTGACGTCTTCCCCAAAAGGCATGGCGACGCTGACGGCAACACCTGCTGCTAGGAGATGAAGAGGGCGGCAAGGAAGAGCATCGTCACGGTCAGGAGAAGTCGATCCCTGGACGGACTGCTTCCGCTGACACTCTTCTCCAGTTTGGGAACAAATGGGTTGTATTCGTCTGTGAAATAGGAAAAGAAGAAACAATATCTTGAAACAACCTTACCCCGCCGCCGGTTGGTGAGGTTTTGAAGGAATTCGAAGGAAAGATTTTGAATCGTTTTTTCATTTCTCACTTTTGCAGTTTTGGTTGCATGATTGTGAAGCCATTTGCAAGGGGACATTTTGTGTTAAAACTTGTATTAGTACTTACCTTCTTTGGTGAGATTTCATACAAGCTTTCCCAGCTGGTTTATAATACTTTGATATTATCCACTTATAGTCTACTGCAAGGAAATGTGGTTCTTTGTATTGTGTTTGATCAGGAATCGGTTGATCTTGTGCCAGAAGGGTTTAGCATAAGAGCTTAAGAAAAACACAATTACATAAACCATTTAATTACTCGGTTTGCACCTATTTACTTATCATTTTGGTGTCAGCAAATGATAAGTAAATAGGTGCAAAATGACTTGTTTATTGTTATCAGATGGACGTAAATTGGTTACATGTGGGTACAAAATGGCAGCAAGAATTGCAGATCTGAAAACAAAAATATATTCATTTGGCAAAAAAAAACTTCTCTGCCAAATAGAAATATGTTAATAGATAGACCATATATGTAATAGCAGCTGTTATCAGAGCTTTATTGTCTTAATACAGTGACACATTTCTATAATAATCTTAGACAGAGACACAATAAGTGCTGCGAACCTCTTCCAGCTCCAGGCATCTACACCTGGTGATAATCTAAAAATAGTTTGTAGTCTTTTGTTCGTGACTAGACATCAACCGTTGATGTGTAATCAATGAACAGAAAGGAAAGAAAAAAAAAAAAACAGATGCAGACATCTCGCTGCATGCCAGCACCTCTGAGACATGTGCAGCCAAACACACCCTCTATAGTCACTTGATTAATGGGCACGGAGGCGAGACAGAAGCCCAATTTTTCGTCTGCACAAAAGTCAGCTGAGGCTGATTAGTGGTTCTGTTTGCGGTCCAAAGATAAGGAAATAAAGCGGTGACGCTCTTGGTGTTCTCCACCCGCCACTGGTATTTAGTTCCAGAATATTTCCAGCTGCCCTGTGGGTCAAACAGCACAGCAATGACCGGCTGACACCTGGTTTCAGAGCCGGCCTACTCTGGTGTGCTCGGCGGGGCCGTCTAATGAGGTCTGTGAGGCAGTGGCCCTCGGGTTAAACGCTTTGTCCAAGCATGCGGCCGAGGGAGTCGGGACACTCTTGTTACCTCGCTGTGTTTCTCTGCAGCTGACTGAGGAATGTGACTTTAAATACACAAGCAGACTGGAGAGAATCTTGCATAACTGGTCTAAAATCTGGCTCTATGCCTCATTACGCTGACACACACGCCCCTATTGTCTGTCACAGGCAACAAATTAGTACTGGCAGACGGTGTTGTGAGCTGTCTATGCATCACTGTATGACCTTGTGGCATGGTGAAAAAAAATATCTGCTGTTGATGTAAGCAGCATTGAGCCTGAATGTGTGCTGCTTGGGTCTTCTTTGTGTGAATACTTTTCATCGGAGCTGGTAAAAAAAAATCATATGCAGAGTCCTTTAAGGTTCCATTTTGGGGCCCAACTTATTCAATACCTACATGGTGCCCCTATCTCAGATTAGAACAAGTAACAAGATTAGTTCCCATAGCTTTGCAAATGATACATAGCTTTACATTACAATGTCATTAGCTGACAATGAACCCATTCAAGGACTGAGCAGATGCATAGAACAAATCAGTGCATGGCTGTGCCGTAATCTTCTTCAGCCGAATAGAAACAAAGCTAAATCTTTATTGACCTAAAGAGGAACAATAAACATTCAGTGCACAGCTTCACTTTTACAGCTGGAAGCTACTGATCAGGCCTGAAATCTGGTAATTTGGTAAAACTAAACCAGTATGAAATGCAGCCTCCATGACAAAATTCTACTGTTACTTCAGTGAAAACAACAAGAGGAGAAAAGTAGCCCCAGAAAACCATCATGGTTTCTGCAAAATACATCTATTTTTTTTATTGTTTGCATTCACAGTTGAGACCGGAAGAGTGAAGTCACGTTAACACAGGTGTTAAATTCAAAATGACATTTTAATTCCTCTGTGAAATGCCAGTAATATCAACATTTATAAAAAAACAAAATAAAGAAAAAGTTGTTTCTCTGCTGTGTTTATTTTAAGGGCTTGCTCTGGTGTTGCGGTTGTATGTTTAATTAATTATTCACCAAAGATGTACAGAGTGTCAAGTTGATCAATTACCATGCAGCTACGAGACAGATGCTTCCCCTCAAGTAGGAGCTAAAAATGACCTTATAAAGAGCAGTCTGTAAACCGGCATCGTTCACAGTTATTGAGTTACAGATATAAATACAAACACAGCCGAAAGGCACTTCAGAGCGTCTTTCATGTGATAATATAATATCCACACTTTTAGAGCAACACCCTGCAGATCAATATAAAGACAACACAATATATTTTTAAATATAAATTTGGTCCTAACATGAGAGAAAATTTATGACAAATATATGGCAGAGTTATAGGGCCATTGTAGATAAAAAAAAAGAAAAGAAACGAATGACATGGCCACAGAGAAGTCAATTATCACCAAAAAAAAAAAAAAAAAAAAACTCAAACATTTCTATATTAATTTTAAATCACATGTGCATCTCATAGCTTTACTGTTTCCATCTTGGAGAACATCTTACATAGTTTTTTTTTTTTTTAAATTTATGACATTTTTAATGATTTCAGTAAAAATCTGAGGTTTTTATTTGCAGCTTTTTATGACTTTAAAATTTGAAAAAATATATATATTTTTTTCATAACATGTCAAATAAATGTTTTCTCTTCCCTCGGCGAAGGCCTCGGCACTCAATAAACACAGATTAAAACTATACTTTATACATTTATTTTTAAAAAAAAGGGATGTGCAAGAGTGAACAGTCCAGTGCATTGCTCATGAGTGTTATTTAGGATACTTGGTAGAAAGATGGATTCGAGTTTACAAAGAGTCTCAAAGAAAGGCACAATAGGCTAAATTAAACTCATTCTGTCGACACCTTTAAAGACTAAACCCTTTTAATATTATATTTCCACGTGATTTTAAGCTCAATTCCAAGAAACGGCAAATTGAGTTCTGAATAATTAATGTCCAAATAAGAGAGCAGATTTTCAACGAGTTGCAACACAAAGGGAAAGTGGTAAACATTCTGAGCAGCTTGTTGAAACTTGAATTACAGGCTAAACGGAACAGAGATTTCAGATGTGTTTATATTTATTCCAATAAACTATTTAAACCTGATAAATAAATAAAAATAAATAAAATAAGTAACAGTCTTAAACAGAACGAGGGAAAACATTATCTTCCGCTTGATTATCTACTGTGTGAGAAACATTTGCAACAGAAAACCTTATCAAATCTAGAATAATGTTTAAGAAAAATGCCAAAGAGGTCTTATATTTGGTATTGAGATATAACCAAAGAAATTGGAGCATAAGGTGACGGCACGTAAAACTGAAGTCAGTTTTTCATGACTTCACTCATGAAAGTCATGACTTCAGTACTTCACTTTGGAGTATGGAGTAAAAAGGAACTTATTTAGTTTGAAAAATCATTGAAAAATGCAGTTAGAAATGATTTTTTTTCTGCCTTCGTTTGTTATTTTGTATTATTTTACACCCGAGTACAGTTTTTGGGTACTCCACCCACCTATGCCATCGATTCAGAGCCTGCTTTTGGATGTTTTGTTGAATCGGTAGAGGCAAACAGATGTGTAGCAGGCAACAGAAGGTTTCTATTCTCTTGAGCTTTTAGCATCTGTAACGGAACGTGATGGATTTAGAAAGGTTGTCAGCCTCGAGGACATTTCACAGTTAAGGTAAAAAGATGAGGCACAGCTTTCTGGTCACCATGTCGCTGTGGCTCAGATGTTGCTGTTTGAGTGGTTTAATAGAAAATAATGGGGTTGTATTTTTCTGATGAGGTTGAGATGTGCAACTGCCCTTTAAAGCTAAAGTCTGCATTGCCTTGAGGAAACAAAGGAAGAGAGATGTTTGTATTAATGATGCTAGCAGCACAATTAGTGTTAAATGCTAAAATAAGATGGCAAAGACAGAATGATTTAATGTTACTGTGGTATTGCAGCAGCAGCTGCTCTCTATCACGCACAGTGGGATGTCTCCTCTGCTTCTAATGCAATAATTTCTGGTCACCAAAAATATTTTTGGCACTCCAGTGCAAGTAATATGTCATAGTTCCTATGAACTGCAGTAGTTCACAACTTAGCAATTAAAAATGACACAGAAATCAGAAATTCTCCACATACCTCTGATCGATGCATCTCTAGAGTTAAAAACTTTTGATAAGTACAGCTGTAAAAAAAAAAAACCCATTAATAACGGGTAAATGTTTAACAACCTCGAAACACGCAAATTACTCAGAGAAACTGTAATTGCCAGAGTAAATGGGAATTAAAGAAAAGAGCTCAGATTTCGCCTTTAACGGTCGGACTGGATCGTCGGTTGCAGTAACCCTCCGCCAACACAAAGTGTAAATGAACCTCCTCCCACGGAAAGCCATCAGTACTCACATGGCTGCACAGGGAGCTGCAATCTGTGTTGTAAATGAGATCTAAATGAAATCTAATACTACAGGCCATATTCAGGGGAGGGGGGACACTCGGTTGAGCTGTGGACATTGATTGAGCGCCCAGGAAATAAACCCTGAGCAGTGAATGAGGGAAAGAGACTGGAGGGGGGAGTAACAACATTCAGGGAAGTTCGCTTAGGGCTGCCTGAGTACCAGTTGTGATGTGATGAATCTAAACATCAGTCGGGGATGGAGAACGGGAAAACAACTACATTTCTGTTTACAGTTCACTTAGAAATGCCCACCTGGTTTTATAACTTGGGCTTGTGCCTCTGAAGCTATTTATTTAATGAGGGACATAAAACTTCAGGTGAGACTGACCCATATAAAAGCCTCGTTGAACTGAACTCAGCTACTGTGTCAGCAGTTCAAGTTTACAACAGTTTCCAGCAATTCAGGGAAAAACACCTTAGAAGGAAATTAAAGTGCACATTCTAAGTTTTACATGCACTCATCGTTGAAATGGATATCATAAATCCACGTGTCCAGGTTTCAACCGTCGATGTGATAAACTTGAGGAATTTCATTATTCTGTACCAAAAGGTCAGAAGCGAAGAAGAAAGAAAAAGAAAAGAAAATGAAAGAGTTAAGAAAATGCAGCTGAATTGTATCTGATATTGCCATCATTGTATTTACTATTGCAATTATTTGTCACAGGTTAAATTTGGGTCGGATGATTGAAAATTTGGCATAACTTAGTAGTGTTGGCCACAATTGCATTATTGTGTTTTAAGGTCTAATTTTGATGTTTTCAAGCCAAAGAACACTGTTAAGCATGGTGGTGATATTATTATGATTTGGGACTTTTCCACTAGCATTAGTACTGATGCATTCCATAAAACACATTAAATAATAAAGAAGAAAGACTATCTATGACTTCAACCTCCCCCATAAACAGCTGGATGATCAGAGTCACATCGTTTATTTTCTCGTTTCTCTTTAACTATTTGAAAGCCGTCAAAATAAGAAGGGTGGAAGTACATATTTTATCCTGTATTTATATATCTGACCCCATTTGGATTTAAGAAAAATTACAATAAATTAAAATGTGAATGTCAAATTGTTGACTTGTCACAATTATTAAAAAAAAAGTTTGTGTTGCAAATATACCAATCCTTTAAAATAGCTGCCAAATGAATCAAGAAATACATTTATTTTTGCTGAGAGAATAAATTTTCTTACAACATATTACTTGGTGAAAAAAGAAAAAAACAACTTTTATAAATGTAACGGCATCTATTTAAATATATATATATATATATATATATATATATATATATATATATATATATATGTATTAAAAGGGAAAAACTCAATTTCACACATCAGAAAGTGAATAAACCGATTTAAGGTGACTTTCCTCCTCACTGCACCACTACATGTGCTCCAGAGGGGAAAAATGTAAGATGGGAATTAGAGGGCAAATAAGAAGGAAAAAAAAAAGAGGGAGGGAAAACATGATTGAAGAGTGATGTGAGGACAAACGGAGACGGGGAGGAATTTGAACAAACTGGCATGACCTGGAGCTGTTTGCCGCAGCTAGTCGGGAGTTTCCTCCTGACGGCTATTAGAACAAACTGATTTATTACACAAATGCAAATGTGCACACAGACACACACACACAGCAACAGAGCAACATGTTTTATAAGCTGCATTACTTCGGTACTCTCTGGTTGGGTAACATCTGGGCTTGGTGTACCCACTGGTTTCAGTTGAGGTGATGTTGTCATAATAAAAACGGTAAACCTTATTATCCATGATGCCAGAGTTTCTCACACACTTATAGAAACTGTTCAACATTTGACTAATTAATGATTAATTCATTATTGATTATGTTTTTGGTTGCTTAACTGACATTCACGCAGCTCATTTATTCACAGTTCTTATTCATAGTTGTTTTGTCGTCGGCTTATTTTTTGAGTGTCAACAAATTGACATCGTAGGAATACAATGACAAAAGCAGTCCTTGAATCTTTGATTTACTCCCAAGAAACAGTCCATGTGGAAACACGATTACCGTAAATTATAGGCTTGCTATAATCGTCGTCAATTAAAACTGACTAAAAACCAAGCTGCGTTAAACGGGAAAGTGCTTTAGGATTCCAAAGATGAACACATAAGATCTGAATCAGCTTTCTTTTTTTTTTTTCCTAATGATTTCTTTCAACACTATTCTCAAGGTGTGATAATCACAAAACTGTGTGTACTTTGCAAATAGTCTGGAAATCTGCAGAAGAGGTGTAAAATGAATATTCATGCAGCTGCTTAGCAAGATCAGTTCCCTGACAAGCCAGCTGGTGCTGTGAAGTTAAATGGGATGAATGTCATTTTGGAAAATGGCACATTTCACCCTCTCTAAATGTGTGCGGCCACTCAGATGTTTCATGCCAGTGACCTATTTAATAGTAATCCAGGCAACCCTGGAGGCTCGTGTGCAAAAGCATTATCCATTTTCTGTAATAGTACTTATATTTTCGATATTTATATACGTACTAATAGTACACGCCATAAGCTTTTCTCTAGTTCAATTGCATTTATTCATTTATCATGCTTTGAACGCCGTATGCTTTCCATCTTCCTTTACATAACAATGCTACAGACTACAAATGTTACTCAAATTTAATTTACATCCACACTTTTCATCAAATTGCATTGATGCCAATGAGTATAGATCTGTATGTTACACTCTAACCTAATTTCATTAGTATGCTCTTAAACACTTACCAATATCATCGATTTTTAGGCCTGGTCTCAGCGTGTAGTCCGGTTCTGTGGGCTCTGGCTCATCATCCACATCAGAGGCTTGCAGGGACAGAGAGAGGGAGGGAGAGAGAAAACAGAAGACATTGTGTGAAACTAAATCACAGCTGACCAGAGAGCTGGGGTTTAAACTACTGTTCCAGCCTAAAGGATTTTAATTACATCCATTCTGACATCTTGAGGGGGAACATGCAAGAGAGTGGCAAGACAAGGGTGCAGAGGTTAAAAAAGCCCAGAGCAGACCAGACTGACAAGCTGTAACATCAGCAGAGCTCTCAACAAAGAGATGGGGAAAGAGAGAAAGAGGGCTGTGAGGGACGGCAGATCAAAACTGAAGAGGGCCAGTGTGCGAGAAGAAAGGGATGGAGTTGCAGAGTTGAAGGAGGGAGGAGAGGTTAATACTACAGGGCTGTGGAAGTTAAAAGGACCGGACAGGCTAGGGATCAAAGACTGTGTGTACACGAGCACGAGTGTGTGTGAGCGCATGTGTGAGCGGGCGGAGAAACTGAAAGGTGGCAGCGGAGAAAGAGAGGGAGAGCGAGAGAGAGAGAGAGGGGGGGAGCATAACGGTATGTATACATAGCCACCCACTGACCGAACAGAGCAATTAATGGATTCTGACAGGGAGCGGCGGAGAAGGGGTGAAAGAGCAGGAAAGAGAGGGGAAGAGGACAGGAAGGAGGCGGAGGTGATGGGGTCTTTAAAGCAGAAACTGCTCTCTGTGGAGGAGGAAGAGGGGGATAAAGGGAAGAAGGGGGGACAATGAGGAGCAAAGAGAGGGGACTTGTGTGAACCTGCAGTGTTTTTCTTTTTTTAGATTGAAAAAGGTGTAAATGGCGGCCCACAGGTAAAAATCTGCAGCAAAGTCAGAGCGTTTCAACAGAGTTCAAACCGCATACAAACAAAGACACAACACGGGGGGGCGTACCTGTGGAGCAGCAGACGTACACGCGTAGTCTGAGACAGCTGCGTCCGTGGTGGTGAGTGGGTGTGGCTGCGCAACGTAAAGCAAACAGCGGATCAAAATGGTGAACACACAAGAGGCAGGTTGGTTTCCTCTTGTCAGCTGCAGATGTTATGTGCAGTAAAACGTACCCTTACTAGGGTTTTAATACGATGTGCTAGTCTTTTGTTTAAATTTCACTATAATTTAATACCAAGGGACCAAACCACATATTTCACTGCTGCTCTATTTAATAATTGCACTAATGAATTTCATGTATACAGCACTTTAAATTTATAGAAATCTTAATGCGCTACAATCAGTGAAACAGTTACGAGAATATAGATTAAATATTGAAAATTAAAACAAGATGCATTGCTTAAAAGGAGTAAATGAAAAACTGAGGCTTTAAAATCTTCTTTTTTTTTTTTTTTTTCACCCAACGTGCAAAAAGAGCCTGAAGTGACTCAGTTAGTAAAAGGGTAAAAGGCTAAATCTGGATGGCACTTCAGGTTTCAGTGTGCCGTACGCTAAAGTTAGTCCGGTCAACTCCAGTGAATTAAAGCTAATTTACCTCCTCAGTAGGTCATCGAGTTCTACTGAAACCTTCAGCAGCAGATAAAAAAAAACAAAAAACTTTTAGTTGCTTCTTTAAACAAGTTTTATGTAGTTTTTATGCATTTGAGATTACCAGGGTGTTGGTTCTTGCTGCAGAGAAAAGGAACGTTATGGGACCCAGGCACATTTTGTTCTGATACAGAATTTAGAGGATTTCCTAGATTTTGATTGGCTGGGATGAGGACGAAGGAGCGGTTGCCCAGGAAACCATTGACGCAAGAACCACTTCCGTCTAAGAAATATGTTTGTACTCAATAAAACCATCAAAATAACTTTGTTGGTCTACAATAAGGAATGAGATATAGATACGTAATTAAAAAGAGAATAGGAAAAGTAAATTATTTTACAGTTTCTTCATGTGAAAATTCGAGCATGAATGACAATAATTGTAAATTAAATCTATTCGGCTCATTTGGTTTCTGTTTAATGCCAGGCTGACAGGTGTCAGTGCTTACAGGGACACTTACAGACCCATTAATAACATCCAGGCACCTGCACTTTACCAGCACTGCCTGCTGTTACAGTTATCTATAAAACATGTTCTAAAAGTCTCTTTTAGAATTTAAAAAATAGGTCAAATACTCTCTTAAAGCTTAGACATTTTTATTTGGATAATTTAACCAAATAACTCATTCAAAAATGCAAAAAAAAAAAAAAAAAAGTACTTTCATCGGATCATTTTAAGTCCGTTATGAGTTTTTGGAAACAACACCCAGTGGAAAACTAAACAAAGACCAAGGCATCCTTCCGTTTGCGACAACGCTGAGCAGCTTTCTCACTGCTGCGCGGCGGAGCAGAACGTTCTGGAGACATCTTCCATTAAGCATCGTGGGCTGAACGGGCACCGCGCTGATTATAGGAGTTTGTTTATGACATTTGTTGTCGAACTGTTTGCTGACGAGACCCAAAAGTTCATTACTCACGCGGTGTCATTTCGGCACAAGGTGCAGCCAGTTAATTTGATGAGCAGTCAACAAAATGAATGAGGCTGCTTGACTGCAAGGTGATGTGATTAGATGTGAAGCAGTAATTTGTTATCCTGAAACGATACTGTGTTCTGCTTGGCTCGGAGGTCTTATCTGGGAGCTACGTGTGATCTGACAACCATTCTCCAGCCGAACGCTGGAAAACCGGAGGGATTTGTTAATTGCGGTGCTCAGTCACAAAGCTAACCACAATGAGCAATGAAAAATACGCCTATCTTTATTTTACCTGTTTCAATCTATCAGGTTCTTTTTCTTACGATGCCAAGATGCCATTTTGGATTTTGGAGCTGGTTTTGGTGAGAAACATCACGTTTCTAAGCCAGATTATGATTTTGAGAGCATTTAAGTGAGATAGTAATGCAACAATATAATTCAGATAATTCTAGTCAATTCTAGTAAACAGTAATCATCTGGTCATGTATTGAAATTCAGATATATATATATATTTTTTTTCCAATCAGGGAACACAGAACAGAACCTTAAAACCAAGTGTTTGTCAACTGCTTCCTCTCAATTTACAGTTTCCTCTTCAAATCTTCAGCGATTCATACATTTTTTTTTTCACTCCTTTAACACCCCAAGGACATCAGTTATACTGACATACTTCTCGGTGCAGGTTGCTAGTTCAACTCCACTCACAGATGTAGTAGTACTCCTGGCCGACGTGGAACTCGTAGCCCAGCGAGAAGGCGCTGTAGCGCTGGAACTTCTCCGAGAACTTGATGGGTGCGTGGGGGGCGTGGGGCCGGTTGCACTCCCACCTCTTGAAGCCAAGCTGAGGGTCGCAGTTCCTGTAGCCACGGTAGCTGACCATGTAGAGGACGTACTGCTCTCCGGTGCCCACCATGCGCTGGGTGTCGTTGTAATGAGGGCAGTAGATGTCCAGGTAGTCGTTGACGTTCACCTGCATCGTGTAACCCTCTCTGCGGAGACTGTGCAAACAGGAAAAACACAATGCTGTGTATGGAATTCTACATTAAGTATCTGCATTGGCATTAAGCTATGTCAATTTACATAAAATTACTATATTATGTAAAAAATTGCCTAATTACAATTTGCATAAAATTATGATGTCAATTTACATAAATTATAACCTTTTTTCAAATTATTTTGGATAAACTAATCAGTCAGGATGTTCGACGAGTCCGTTCCATTCTTTTAAATTACAAACTAATAGGTACTAATGCAATCAAACAACATGATAAATTAGACCAGTCACAATCTTAAAAAATATTTACATATTGTCATGTTTTATGCGATAAACCAGTATTGCAACCAACTTTTAAAGGATTTGAGGGACTCAGAGGTTTGTTAGAGAACATTAGTGAACAGAAAGCATAATGAAAAACACACAAAAGACAGGTCAAGGAGAAAGTTATGAAGAAGCTTAAATGACATATGGATGATATTAAACTTTGAACATGGAGGCATGCGGAGGATAGTTTTAATTAAGAGACAGCTGAGGGGCATGTGGTAACTCTGGAAGAGACCCAGAGCTGAGGTGGGAGAACCTGCTGACCAGGTCAACCATTAAAAGAAAAAGATAAGAAATCATCATCATAGAAATCATACTATAGTTTACCATCATGAAGGAGACACAGCAAACCTATAAAAGAAAACTAGTCAGATGACAACATGAAACGTTCTCACTTCTAAGTGTGTGCAGGAAAATGAACACCGTAAATCACCCTGAACATCCCTTCCCCACCGTTATATTACATTATATAACATTATGCTGCATTTTTGATGAAACTATGGACACTTAAAGGAGAATCAAAGCGAAAAGTTTCACCCTTTACTAAATTAATTTATGTAGTGTCTTTCAATCTTCAAACCAGTAACAAAAGTTTTAATTCTCAGCAGATTTGAGCAATTTCAGCTACACACACATTAGCCATGTAGTCAGCTGCTAAAATACCACAAAGACATGATGCAAATGCATCAGAATGTGGTGTTTGCATTCTTTCTGCAGGAATGCCTTCACCTCATCCAGATATTAATAACACAAAGCAGGTGTGTGTTTGCGTTGGTTCCTGCCGGGCTATTGTATTTAAAGAACGCAGAGCTTCCTCTTCAGGATGGACTCGAGGGCCCAGGGCCACAAGCTTCTCCTCCTGGTGTCAGCGCTGCATTGTCCCCTAACCCCTGCGCTCGTACATCAACCGGAGCGCATATGCTGCGCTCGCATCAGCCGTCAAAGTCCTGGCAACGTTCCTCTCCGTCCTCCCAGCTCATATATCAGCGTCAACCCTAAAAAAGGCTCCGCTTGACAGAAAGATAAGGTCTGATTGTGAAGCTGTGTGCGTGTGTGTGTGAGACAAAGTAAAATAGATTCCTTCCTGTCACCCAAAGGCCTCTTCCTTTCCCTCCCCATCACACATACACAGGCCCATATCTGTGTGACACAGACCGTTTGCAGTTGTAAATCATACACACATCGATGATCATCTGTGCACACTCGCTCACTCAAAAGTTAGATCAGTGACAGGATAAAGTCACAAGGGGGCAGCAGAGTGTAATCTTTAGCCTCTCTCCCTGTTTGCCAGTTCTAGGTCACGTCTCCAGGGAGATTATTATTCAATTATTAAATGAAGATCGAACCTCTGTTCCCAGTGTCTCTGTCTCTCCCTTTCTCTCTCTTGCTGCTGTGTTTCTCAGCTCACTTTAAAAACCCTTCCTGGATTTGTCTTTTCTCTCAAAGTTCTTGTTTTTTTTTGTGTTTTTTTTTTTCATGTCTTTCTTTTAGTAACAAAGACAGTTAAAAACTCACCTTCTGCTCTCCACTCACCTTCCTTCACGTTCCCTCGTTATGTCATTTACTAACACTTTTTACTTTTTAAATATAACATTAGAAGAACAACACATTTCTTTCATGTTTCCTGGAGACATAAATCAGGACAAAAAAACAAAACAAAACAAAACAAAAAAAAGATAAAGAGCAAGAGTGAGTTTCGCTCCACGAGGGAGGTGCAAATGCAAATTAAGAGAAAGAACTCTGAGAGCAGAAACGTAAGAGACTTAAAAAGATGCGGTTGGAGTGTTTCACGCTCCCAAACAAAAGCAAGTTTACTGAGATGAAGGGATAATGGGGGGAGTTGGGAATCTTGGGGCATCATCCTGGAGCAATCTGAAAGTAAATGACTTTCAAAAGATAAAAGCTGGCTGTAAGATTCCCACTGTACATGCGATGTTGCACAATGCACAAAACAAACACTGTATTTTATGCAGTGGGATCTAAGGGGGATATTTAAGTGCATACGCACGTGGAAAGAAATAAGTGCCCGATGAAATTTCATGTTAAACTCTCATCAGAGTGCTTGAACAGCATAAAGCGAAAGTAGTTTTATGTCAAGGGTAGTCGGAAAATAAGATGTGGCCAATTTAATAGCAAGATTAGATAACAGGGAATATGGCAGGACGGAGGAGCCGCGTGAAAAATGTATTCAGACAATCATTTCAGATATCAAACCTGTAATCTTATCTGCCCAGGGAAATACATCTGCTACTATTATTAAGCATAAGGATGTTTAAACAAATTGCTTCTCATGCATGTAAAAAGGGACTTTGTAATGACTGAGAGTAGGGTTAGGCAGTGCCTCCCATTATAACACGACTCACCTTAATTAAAAAAAAAAAATAAGACACTGAGGATTTGCGTGTCTAGGTTTTTCGGTTTACTATTTCTATCTGCTGAAATAAAAAAAAAGCAGGCAATGCCTTATTGCATTTAATCTGTACAACTTTACCCAAATTACTTGTTTTGTTTTGTTGTTTTTTTTTTCTATAAGAAGATACAAACTGTAACCTGAAGGTTTTTGCTGAGAAACAAGTGAGAGTTGAGCAATAGTTGGTGCGTCTTCGTATACGGAAAATTTTATACAGTAAAATTTAACATATACATTTTAGTGTAAAATTCTGGCAACCAAAGCTGCTGGTACTTTACTGTAAACTAGATTTTTTTTCTTTTCTTTACAGTGTAGTTGTAATAGTCTGGTAAAACTATCATACTGTTCTTGCAATTTTCTCCAAGCTACAGGGGAAAATTGTAAATATAATTATTCATGACCAAAACTCATTTCTAAATTATTTCTTAGTGTCACATTGTTCCAATTTCTGCAGTCATGGAGTCTTGACTGAAGTTCAGTCTGGAAGACTCTAGTCGCACCTGCCTCATCAATCAGCGCCCGCCTCTCTGCAACCCGGACCTATCGGCGTGGACCAAGCCTCGCTCCAGCCAATCATCGTTTGGGCTCCAGTTTAAAAGAACCTTCACCCACAGCCTCCTCTGCTCACCAGCTGCGATCAACCCACCTCCACCCCATCTCCACCTTCTGCTCCCGGCTCTCAGGCCTCATCTTCCTCCGACCGCCGCCACCAGTACAGGCCCCCGGGGGTCTACATTCCTATGCTGCATCAGGAATGTTCATCGAGCTCATCGAAGTCCAGCTCGATGTCCCCGGCCGGGGCCTGAACGCCAAAGGACTTTTTATTTTCATATTCATTTTGTCATTAAACTCTTTTAATCGCCTTCTTTCTCCGTTTGAGTCTCTCCAGATTGAAATATCTTTAGTTTTCGTTCCCATATTTTCTATGAAAAGAGATGGACTCATCAATTTGGCCAGTTTTGTTGTGAATGACTGATGAGTGATTGTCACTTCAAACAGTGGGAATTCAATTTTTTCATGTTCAAAAATGCATCAAAGATAAAAAAAAGACACTTTTTAGCCTGTAAATGTTCTAAGCTCAATAGAAATAAATATGGAGATACATATTTTGCCAAAGATATGGGGATATTCTTTACTTTCTGTTGAATTTATCAAGCACCGTGCAGCTACTTACTACTTACCTCTTGCTCTTTGACTGCGACTGTGTATTTGATTATGTTCTGTTAAATTGTGAATTTTCTTCACTCTTTTACTGTAAAATCCCCACTAATTGTCTCTCTTTGAAGTGCTACCAGCCCAGTTAGAGCAGATAAGAGTCCAGTTCAATGAGCCGCCTCCTCAGCAGCACACCTCGGAGGAGCTGAGCAGCAGACTCCAAGAGCCAACAAACACTTATATATAAACAGATCCTCCAGCGAGATGGAGAGATGGAAGCATCGGCAGGAGAGATGGAGGACTTATAAGATGAGACAAGGGGTAGTTGGGGTTAAAAAGCAGCAGAGTGTGGCCACTGGGGAGCAGCGAGAGATAGCAACAGCTAAGAGCAAGATCAAAGAAGGCCCGGATCAATGTCACTACTGTAAAAATCACATCAGTGAGGGTGTGAGGGGGAGACTTACAGAGGGCATGTTGCCGATATAAATCAGTCAGAGGCAACATAATGCCACAGAGTTGCCCCCCGCCTGCCTATTATCTGCCTCGCCTCTCGCAGTATCGTGCATCAATAAAACACTTTGACAGAGAGCGCAAACAGCCCGTTTTGTAGCACGAGCTTCAAGGACCGCCTTACTTCTCCTGCTGTTCATTAAAAAGGGGCTGTTGGGGCTTAGATAGCATTGGAGGAAGCTGCACAATCCCTACAGCATTAAAAACAAAAAGGTACAGCAGAATAATAAAAGGATTTTATTTATTTATTTTTTTTTAATTAAGGTGAGTCGTGTTATAATGGGAGGCACCGCCTAAGCCTAGAGAAAATCAGAAAATACATAGAAGGTACGCCTTTTAAAGCAGCTTTCAATACTGGAATGAAAACAACGAATAACAGCCACCTGGCAGGCACTTGTGTTGAGCATTAGCATTGTGATCCTGGGCCTAACTTCCTTAAATGACTTGTAAAAATGTCATATGTGAAATTAGGGCTGCACGACAAAACAATAATGGCGCAATCGTGATCTTTATCAATATAAATTAATCATGAGCAATTTATTATCACTTTTGCAAATTATGTCATATCTTGGTAACTATATGTTAGATTTATATAGCACCTTATACAAACACAACTTGTGTTAAAAAAAAAACTATTTTAATCAGATCTGTTTAAAGCTTAAGTTAAGTAAGACTAATGCAAACAGATTGAAAGAAAACGCTTCAACAAAGTAGGCAGAAATAGCAGCACTTCAGTCAAAGATAGTTCTCCTTAATACCAACAAGTAAGGTCCACAGCGTTGGGTCACAGTTAGCAAATATCATATTTCTATTTTTTCGTCAGTGGTAATCACAATGTTCTAGGTGGCTTTGATTGCATACAGAGTTTACAAGCTAATTTGGCCGATGTGAGTTGTAAATGTAAGGAAAAATACCTTAAGGTCAACTCTAAAAGTCACAGAGATCCTGGGCAGTGGAGCCAAAAATGGATCAACAAGTTTCCCCTCTGGTTTCGGTTATGGTTCCAGTTGCAAAATCCTAAATAATCTGAGTTACCACTTTGAGTTTATGTGAGAGGCCCGTCCAAGGTGCATTACAGTAATCTGGTCAGCAGGAAACAAAGGTATGAATCAGATTTTCTGCCTCTCGTTTAGCCGTAAATTATCAAAGTTTGGCTACATTTTAAATATAAAAAAAGAGATCAAATACTTTTCATAGCCAGTCATGATCTAAGGCTTTCCCCAGAAAGTTAGCTCTTTCAGGTTCTTTTGCATTTGTAGAGCCAACAATGGAGTGTACTGCTGAATATTTACTTGGTTCTTCAGATACGTGCAGTATTGAACAACTGTATGTGTTTTCTTTTCCAATTGATTTAGTAGCAATATGAAAAATCGTAAAAATTATTTGTAAAGAGCCTGGTTGAAAATGAAACGCATTATTTCATAATTCCACTTTTAAAAAGTTGTCAACTTTCTGCAGATACGTTCCAACACCATGCTGAAGGGGAGGCGAACGCTGCTCAACCACGGTGCACGATTAGTGGGTTTATCCCAGTAGGTGATATTCAGACACTGAGGATGTGCGTGTCTAAGTTTTTCTGTTTACTATTTCTATCTGCTGAGCACTTGGCCATCAAAGTACAACACTACAGGGGGCTGATTAGGCTGCAGTGGGTGTTTGAAGCCGTTTGACAGTCAGCAAACTACCAAAAAAAAAAAAAAAAAAAAGATAAAAATATAAATGCCAAGATAAAACAAGGTTATAGAAATCAAAGGAGGCAGATGGACATAAGGTTGGGACAGATTAAAAGTTGTCCAGTAGCGTAACAAAAAATTGCCAATCAGGATTTTTAAAAGCCTCCCTGCCTCCTGGGGCCTAAAATCTTAATCGCATCTCAGTTTGGTACAGAGATGCGAACACTGTTGCGGGAGGACTCCAATCAGTCAGCGGAGCGGTAGGTATAATTGAATGGCTCCCCTGCTGAACGGAGACTCCCAGAGTTTTGTAGCATCAATGAGGCTCTCATCAAACACAGACAGGAGTCTTCCTCGCTGCATCCTGCTCCTCTCTTCTTTTCTCTCCTAAACCCCATCCGCTCCCTCTGTTTCTGTTTGGTATTGCCTGACGGCGAGCATTTGGAGCTGATGAAAAACTTGCGTGTAAACGTTTGTCTGACGCCGTGTAATGGTCGGCTTGATTCTAAATCCTCCCCATTACAATCGATACGTTTCCAGAGCGCGTCTTGACGCAGCAGTACACGCACCCTTCTCCACACACAAGCCCGCACTTTAACAAGCATATACAGCAGTCTAGCCCTGCGCGGCGTTGGTTCATCATCGGTAATTGATCAAAGTATTAGAGCTAACAGGGATTCTTGATTGGAGCCCTCACATATGATCCCATTAAACGGGCATCTTTTTTCTCTTCTCCGTCCTTTTCCCACATTTGCTTCGTTTTTCTGCTCTTGCCCTACCGTTTGCACACTATTGCATCGCTCTTTCTACTTCCTCTCTCTTCCTCTCTTCCTCTCTTATTCCTTCAGACGTCCCCTCAAAACCTCATGGCCCGCTTTATTGGCTCCTTTGATCGAGCTGTCCGGCTCCAAAGTGGAGCCACATTCAACAAGCATGCTGTCCAGCACGATTATGCTCGGTAATAAGCATGTTCTCCTCGCACAGGCATCCATCACATGTGCTTTTATTGTGGGTTCCCGGTCTCGCACGCGCAGATAGTTGGCAGGGAGGAAATGAGCATGAAGGGAAAAACAGATGGAGAAAGGCGAGGCCAGAACACAAGCACGACCAGAAGATGAAGGAAGGGGAATGGAGATGTCAGAGTACATCAGGTCAAAGAAAATAAAGAACACCTGCATTTTGTGTTGGTCTGCGATTTGTTATCTCCTGGACAAAGATCTCTTGTGTTTCTCCAAATATCTGCTGGAGCCATTTCTTTAGTGAGGGGGGTCACTGACCATGGGCACTACTGTTGCTTTCACTTGCTAAGCTCAACTTTCTTGTGCTTCCATTTCCTGATATTTCCATCATTTACAAAGGTTGCAACTGATATATAAATATATTTGTACAACATACTTTTGTGTACACACAAGTGGACTAAATTTACCAATTAGAAAATTGGCTGCACTGTATTTTAATTCGGGACATCAGAGTAACGGGGGCGTTATTTAAAGCATACTCGTCAAACTTTACATAGTAGTGTTTTTAAAAACGCTGGAAACTAAGCACTATTTTCCATTCACTTCAGTCATGCACAGCTTTGCGTTTGTCTGTCACATAAAATCCCAATAGAGTACATAGAGGTTTGCAGTTGTGATGTATGAAAATGCGGAAAAACTTCAAATAGGCATGAAAACCTTCGCAGGGCACTGTGTCGATCACTTAATATGCGCAAAACAAACCCGTCTTTCATTCTTCTTCTTCTGCCACTTTGTTCCCATCAGCCGTCTGTGGGCTCCTGTATCCCTCTGCTTCCCTACATCTCCCTCGGTCTCTGTTCCCAAAGCCCTTACACGAGCAGCAGTGATCCCCCTCAGACGCTCGGGACATCAGAGGTAAAGAAACGCACTGAAGAGAAAGAAAGCGTACGTTCACTAAGCTTCTACATGATTGATGGTGATCCTCTCTGATGGCTTTGTATAGACTCAGCTCTCAGTGAGACATTACCCTCTGACCCAGCTATTGATTCCTACATGCACTGTCCCAAACATACAACACTAGCCCTGACCCCACCCTTGTGCCCACAAATGAAAAAATAAATAAATAAAAATAAAAAAAATAAAAAAAACATACTAACATCAGTACTCTGCTCTGCACATTGATCGCTTGGCAGCGTACTGCGAAACCTGATCAATCGGCTGCATTGCAATCCCTCCCCCCAGCCCGCTTGGGCTCACTTCCTGGCAAAACCACGTGGCAGTACGTGTCCCGCTGACTGATGTGTTTGGGCCGGCTTCTGGAGGCTTGGATATCAAGACCACTGCGGCGCAGGGATGAGCCCGTAGTCACTACAACAGCAGCTTTATTACTCGGATCCCTCTGCTGAGCCGGTTCACTGAGGGATCTGGGCTAAGGAGCGCGGCTCGCCAGGCGGAGGGACGAGGCGCCATCCATCAAGCAGACCTGGGTCATGGGGAATTTGCAAATACCTCTTTTTCCGCATGCACTTGTTTTAACCCACTTGAACTGCAGGGTGGGTGGGAGGAGTCTGCCTCATAAAACATAAGCGCTTCTAAACCCCACTCACATGCCACTTTATTAGGAACACCTGTTCAATTCCTTGCTAACCCAAACAGAAAATCAATTATATCTGTCTACCTATCTGTCTGTCTCTCCTTTTCATCCGAAACAGAAAATAATTCAAGTAACAGTTACAACACAAACGGGAAGAATATCATCTCTCCGACAGCAGAGATGATATTCTCTGCTTCGAGCCTCGAAGCAGACGGGCTACAGCAGGAGAAGGACCGCACAGGTTTCCATTTCCCACCGAGATAGATTTCATTTCAGGTCTAAGGCAACACGGAAACCTCATTTGGACATGACTCTAGGATGCGTTGAGTCATACCTGTGAGTCAGACCTGTACATTTACATAAACTCAAATCTGGTCTAACCTCATCCTTACAATTAAAAAACGAAATGCAGGGTTCACAAAACTCAAAGTGCTCATTGGATTTAATATTATATTTGTTATATATATATTTTTTTTCAGTTGTAATCCAATATGTGGAAAAAAAAATACTTTTGTTTATTGGATTGCAAGAAATGAGAGAATAGTGGTTAAAAATAACCAATTGCAGTTGAGCTCATTATTTGCGCCTCTTGGCATTAGCATTTGCTTTATTGCTCAAGGTTCAAGCAATGCATCTGCCTTCCATCTCATACGTTTAAACATAAATACATAAAATCTAAAGGAGATTAAAAAAAAAAAAGCTAGGAAAAAAATCGCACGGGTAAAGTGTACCTAATATTGTGGCCAGTGAATATATTTAACACCACGATCTGCTTGTTAGTGCCGTGGCCAACTGTGCAGCCGTCTGTGGTCAAGTTTTCCGATATATTAGGAGAAACCTGGGGGACACTTTAGGCAAGACAACAGCTCAGAGGAAACTGCAACTTTTATTTAACCCTCACACTAAATTAGAGTGCAGTTAAACACATGGCATATTTTTTTTTCCCCTTTGTTGCTCTAAAGGAAGCAAAGAAAAGCAAAACCGAGGCGAGTGCCAACTAAGCTCCAGCCTAATGGGCTTTCAAGACAAAACCTCAGCTGGCTTTCAGCATTAGTCTCTATGACGACCAAAGAAGTCCTCGATTTTAGCAGAAGGAGAGGGGAAAGAACGAGGGTGGGGAGGACATCAGGGGTTTGTGCTAAAATACACCCCCCTTTACTTTAACATCCTCTTTCTCTCTAATGGCCAATTAAGCATTACTTATTATCATTCTGTATTATCACAAATCATCTGCTATTGCTGTGCCAAAACATGTTTTAAAGCAAATTAAGGTGGGGAATTTTTTTTTTCATTACTTCTGGGTCCAAAAAGAGTAGGCTGAAAGCAGTGAGGTGGAGAAGAAGTGTTGCTAAATCTGTTTTACCGTACAACCAGTTTTATATGTCTCACTTGTCCTCCAGGGGAGACGTCCACAAGATGAAATATGGTCAGAAGAAAAGACAATATTCTTTTTTGGAAAAAAAAAAAAAAAGAGTTTCTCTAAAAATATTCCTTAATATTTGTATTTTCAAAAAGAGACAGAGAGAAAGAAAATTGAAGCAAATGCTGCGATCGGTTAGGCTCAACACTAAAATACCAAGCAAATAGTGCCATGAGGTTAGAGGAAAGTGATAAATATAACTGTGCTATTTTCTCAAAACTGAAACTGGCATCAACTGCACATATAGTCACTGTGTGTGCCTCGTCACAGTGAGATGACGAGGCAGACGCAGCATCCTGCTTCATGCGTTGTGGACAAACTGGAGGAAAGAGTTACTAAGCTGCTCAGGTTTGCAACATGATTTGGGGAGACATCAAGTCTCACTTTTTAGGCTGATTCAAAGAGCAAAAGTAATTGCCAGAAGAATAAAGACAAGGAAGACATGTTCAGCTTGTTGTCACACACAGGGATAGCGAGTCTACGAAAGCTGCTGAGTAATGTAGTCTGACCCCTCGCACGCAAGTACAAAAGAACAAGGCAGCTAATAGTTTTGAAGAAAAAAGTACATAGAGATAGTCTTGACTTCTCTTGTGATATTATTTGTTTTTTCTTTCTGAATATAATACTTTATATGTATTCATTTGCTTCTGAAAGAAGAAAAGAGAAGCTTGAATCTGCTGTCATCGATCAAGCTACAATCAAACAAGGTGTGCAGCAGGAGCAGAAGGCATTTACTTAGTGACTTCCTCTTCTGCGATTGTATTCAGAAGGTAAAAATCGGGGCTTTCACCTTGTATAAAGAGTGTGCACATTTTGAACATCGTAGACAGGACATATTTCAGTGATTCCTACAATTTACAACAATACTCAAAACAAAGTGACCCAATAATTTAATTAAACAGGTAGGACAGCCCGAACACGAGTGTTTTCATTGCAGTTCAGCAAAAAACACACACACACACACAAAACAAATCACCTTATCATAACACAGGTGTACACACAATTAGAGATATCCATTGCTATTGGATGGTTATGTGAAGAGAATAATGAATGTTAACACCTGTGAACAGCAACAGCTTCTCTTAGCTTTACTATAGGAAGAACGATGGACAGTGATGGCACACACACACACACACACACAGACACACACACACACACACACACACACACACACACACACACACACACACAGGCAGATGACATTGAGCTCTGACGTTTCTATTAATGAACATTGACATCGAGAATTAATTAAAGCCATTCAAACATACTTGGTCACAAAGGCCTGAAATTAAAGCATGCTGATGGAGGCGCATTGCTAATCTAAACAATGAGAGCTCAATTACCCGTTTAGGAAAAATTGAATCAGTGGAGTGAAACAACGAGCGGAGGAAAACGAAAGCTTGCTCACCAGGAAACAATAATGATCAAGCGTATACCCGATTGTGAGGTTTCTATTTTTATTCTTTGTCAAAGGGGAACATAAAAGACAAAGAGAGCATACTGATGTGTTTGCACAGAGACTCCAGAGAGCATGCAGGCCAAGGCGACAACACAAACATGAGGCTTTGTTGGCTAATGAATGAGCAAACAAGTTT
Source organism: Poecilia mexicana (assembly GCF_051168715.1). NCBI lineage: Eukaryota > Metazoa > Chordata > Actinopteri > Cyprinodontiformes > Poeciliidae > Poecilia > Poecilia mexicana. Next base: position 15,413,867 of record NW_028263385.1, read on the forward strand.
TTCAACCCCTAAATAAAAGTCAGCAAAGGCCTACAAATAAAGCACAGAGTCGGAATTTGTGCAGCTTATAAAAGAACAGAACAACTGCCTGAATCTATCTATAGATAGTCTGTACTTACACACACATATGCTTTGTTTCATTACGCTCAGTCAGGTCTAGAGCCAGGTCATCACTGTGCTGTGAAAAAAGGATTTGTTCCCCCATATATTTCTTCTCTGTGTAAATTAAGAGCTTAATGTCAAAGATAACCTGAGAAAATACAAAACAACTTGGCCTCTGTGTTAAAAAGTGATTGCACCCATAACCTAAAAACTGGCTGTGCCACACCTGGCAGACGCAGCGACCATCAATCACTTGTTGTAAATGGCAATGAGTCTTTTGAAACGCTGTTATGGAGTTTTGGCCACTCGTCTTTGCAAATTTGTTTTAATTCCAATATGGAGGTGTTTACAACACGAACAGCCTGTTTAGGTTCATGGCACAACATTTTAAGTACAGACTTTAACGTCGTCATGCAAAACCCTTAGTTTTGTGTGACCGAAATGTGCTTTAATTTTGTTTCTCATCTGTTTTGGAACAGTCAGGCGTTATGTGTTTTGGGATCTTTGGCCTTCTTCATGTCGTGAGACAGGTTCTATCTAAGCAGTATCTTGGTTCTATAGACCTGCCTATGAATCAGGCCAAGGTGTTCCTAGAGAAGGTGAGCTCATATTATTATATGATAGTGATTATTCGCAGGTTAATCAAGACTTAATAAGCAGCCGAAATTTATTTTTCACCTGGGGTAAGATTGATTGCATAGTTTTTATTCTTTTGTTTCTTTTCCTCTTTTTGCCCTCATATATTTATCGAGCTTTTTTTGGAAAGAAGATATGACAGAGATAACACAAGATGCAGAACCATCAACAGTGTACTGAATACAGACAAACCAAGCAGTAACTAATAAAAGAGAAACTATAAAACGGAAAGGTAACTGAAAAAACAAACAGCAGGATAAACAAAAAGAAAAGCAAATCCTGATTACATGCTAAAGTTTGAGCCACTCTCAAGATGAAACTCAGTATCTTTTATCTTTTCAAAAAATAAAATCAGATTTTTAAAGCTGCATTTAATGTTTAATCAGGCTGTTTTAGCCTCATATTAAAATGCATTTATTGACCTAAAACATTTAACTGTCACAAAAAAAAAAAAAAAGTCAAAACAGAAGAAATCTGTAAGAAGAAATATGTTTTTTAAGAGCACTGCAGCTCTCCCGTGCAAAAACTTTAAGTTTACAAATGCAGGGTCTAATGAAAATATAAACCTGTGACGGCGGAGCAGCAGAAACATTAATGTAAAAAAGAAACAGAGACAGAGTTTGAAGGGATTACAAACCGAGAAGGATCTTGATTTGTTGGCATGTCAGGGGGTGTTTGTGTCAGTGCTTGATGATGTGGTCGACTCTCTCCACTGAACATGAGCAGTCTCTGTCAACGAATCAGAGTATCAGTAAAACATCCCTCCTCTCATGTCCCACCCATCCACCCTGCCCCCCATCACTATCAGCCATTCTCTTATGTCTCCTCATGCTTATCAGCATCCTTCCATCTGTCCAACTTTTACTTTCTCATTTCTGGCCCGATCTTTGACGGTCCTCTCCTGAGAGACATATTCCTCAGCCAGCTGTCAACCTGTCACTCCAATTCCTTCTCGCTCTCCTGTTTCTATATACGACAGCAACTTGTCAATTATCATATAACTCCAAAAGAAGGTGCGTTCATTTGCCGAGGAGATCATATTTTGGAGCACATGGCAACACGTGTTGCAAATAAAACAGATGTTTTATTTTCAATGAGATGCATGAATGTCAAGGACACTGTATATGATTTCTCTTTTTGATGCACGGTGCAAGTTGTTGAAACGTATGTAAAATATTTCAAACTGGAAGATTTATGTGGGAATTAAATGGAAGAGGGGGTGATTTAAAAAAATGAATCATATATAATATAAGCATTTTGTTTTGTCATTTGCTGATATTCAACATAGTATAAACGGAAACATTACAATTTAACACGTGGTGTGTACTGCAGCTAGACATGTTACACATATGCATATTTATTAAATTAATCTTTAGTTTCCAGTGAAACTAAATAAGGAAGCTCCATAATCTGGTATTTGTTTGACAATTTCAATTGGTATTTTTTATTTTAATCACAAGTAGGGAAGCTGTGATTGGCTTAACTCTGAGCTAAAGTGCAGCTCTTTGGCGTAAATAACATTTCAGCACACATACACTCATGATAGCAATGAGCAGGTGGGCACCTGAGTCCATTATAAAGCAGATACCTTTAAACAGAATTATGGTTTATTGGTGTTAAGGTGTCTTTTAGAAATGTGCTGTATTTATTTGTATTCTGGCATTTACTGGGAAAAAAAGGGGGGGAAGAAAGGAGGAAAGCTGTGGGATGTGCATTTGAGGCCTCATAAAGTCTTCCCACGTCCCAGTGCAACATCCTGGCCATATAAGCAATGCCTGCTCCGCTCGGCTTTGCTGCTGGAATATGAAATATGCATGGCCCATAAAGAGCATATGGACCATCCATCTCAATATCCGCTACAGCGAACCATCAAAAAGATCATTAAACCGAACACACACTCGCCTGCTCGCGCGCACACAAGTGCACACCAAATGGCACATAAACATGCACTCCCACGTCGTGCATAATGGTTTATCAGTTTTCAGCACCAACTTTTTGCTGACAGCGTGCACGCAGTAAAAAAAAAAAAAAGCAAAGGCATGTACACGCTCATTTAGGCGATAGGAAGGGGATGTGGCATCAGTTTAAGTAAACTGGCACACCTCGGAATCTTTCCGTTCATTTCGACACGTTAACGGCTGCCGCGTCAGAATTGTCTTTGTAAAGAAAAAAATAGTCCCTGTTTCTGTCTGCCTTAGAGACAAACACCCTCTAAACTGTCACTTTTGATATTGTTTTCGCCACACCTCTGTTAGGCTCTGTCAAAATCAGGTCTTCCGGCCATCCACTGCCGGGAATTCACATTTAACATTGGGGGGAGAGGCAGATAAACAAAATGCTTAGATTAAAAAATGTTGAAGAACTCTCAACAAATTAGGAGAACATTTTATCAAGGTTTTGATAAGGGAGATGGAGATGAACTAAAAAAAATAAAAATAAATCTAGGAAGAGAGAGTAAGGTCTCGTTCAGATTTTGCAGGAAATGACCACTGAGTGAGTATCTTTGCATCCAAATCTGCCCATCTGTCCTCTTTCATCGCCTCTCTTTCACCACCCTATCTCTGTAATCTTTTCCCACAGCAGGTGTCAGCGAAGAGCCTGACACTAAGTCAGCGTCATATTCTATCATCCATGCAGACAGAAACGGAGGTGTGCACAAACAGGACAGCTACAAAATGACTTTCCTTTTTATCTCATCTCTGCGCTCGTTCTGCTGGTCTTCGTTTCTTCTCTCCACCTCACTTTGCCTAAAAGTTGTCAGCTAAGGTGCTCCCATAACATCAGTCTGCTAATGGGCGCTGCACTCTCGTTATTTTACGTGCCAACTTTAAAAGGCTGTTTCTTTTACGTGTAAGAATGATGCCGGGCGGGACGGTGCACGGTGTGGAGGTAGAGCGGCCGCCCCATTAGTCCTCAGAGTCTGAGTCCTAAATCTGGGCCCTTTGCTGCATAAAAGTAAAAACCCACTAACACCAGAAAAACCTGAAAGAATTATGCCAGACAAAGAAGAAGAGGGGTCTCTGTGCGTGTGTGTGTGTCTGCATTCCTATGCCTATACTGTCTCTGCCCTCAAATCTCACCTGAAAGTAAAATTAAGTAAGATAGTTTGGATGTTGGTGCTTCTGCAGAGGTAAAACCATTGGAGGAAGTATCATTTGTAATTTAAACTCTCATTAGACAACATGCAATAACCTTTTCCTTCTGGTAGAAGATGGACTGCATCCAGCATCCCATGTGCTCATTCAGTGACTTAATAAGTCTCGTTATAAACACTAAATGCTGGATACATGAACGCAAAACTGATGCCTAAATCTACTTTCTTATTTATTTGGTTAATAATTATCTGATCACTTGCAGGCGCTCACAAAAATTAGTAAATGGATGTTACTTCCATTTAAAATGAATAAAGCGAGAAATTAATGTTCGTAGTGAAAGTTATGCATCCCATCCAGACATACTCCAAAGATATGACAGGATGTTCTACATAATCTGCCACACGCCCACAAATAAAAGCTTTGTAACACATTTTTTGTAAATATGCCAACATGTGGAGAGATGGGACACAGTGTGACACCACCTTAGGAGGCCCTGGATAAAAGTTATATAAGTAAAATTGTAACATCTTCACAAATGCAAATCTCTGGTAAGTGCTTTTTGCATTATAAGCAAAAGACAGAGTCCTATTCAGAAGACGTTAGGCATGCAAAGACTAGAACAGAAAGTCTGTAACAGCATCCATGTTATCAACATAGTAACAGATGCCTAACCATTCTAGTTTATAAATTAAATCAAACTTTTACTCAAAGAAGCCTAGAGGCCCAAAACACTTCCTCCCACTTTTTAAAACTCGATTTCTCTTCTTCCCACCTGGGGATACTCTGCTCCTCAAGCGCATGAACATTGTCAAAATGTAAATGCGGCAAGAGTTTGGAACCGTCGACGGTGCGCCGCTGCCTCCTGGTTGGATATTTAAAAATATCTCTTTTGAAACCACGTTTTAGCCGCTCACCTCGGCTGCCGAGGAGCTCTTTTGATAAACCGACTCCCTGTCTTGTTAGCAGCACTTTGGTTCAGCCAATTTCAGGAATACGAAAAGACGTCGGCACGTCTTGGGAGACCATAGAGCATTTACACGTGGACGCTTTGTGCGCGTGCATCTGGTTAAGCGCTGCGCATGAGGCGATAAACTTGCTTAAGAATACAAATAGGCAAATCTCATATCACAAAAAAAAAACATAGTGAGTGGAAGGGAAAATCGACTGAGAAATGAATCGTTGGTGTTTGCTTTTAGACATATTTGTTCCCTCTGGCAAGGACTTCTCTCTCTCTCACCCACTGTCATCCCTCACCATCAAACACTCTCTATCCAAGTCTTTTCTGCCTCTGCTTGGCATCACCTGTTCCTCTCATCTCCTGCACCTCTGTCCTGCCTGTCTTCCTGTCTGCTACTGCCAATCTATCCGCCGTGGTGGAAAGTTGTAATCCCCTCTTTCTCTTCGGCGGTTTACTTCCTTCTCTATCTTAGTAATTATCTCTCTGCTCCGTCCCCTTGTCGCAGCACCCCCCCCCCAACCCACCCCTGTCATCCATCTATCTGTCTCTATGTAAAATATCTCCATCTGCTTCCACTTTCATAATCCATTTCTCATTCCACACCCTTCCTTATCTCATTGAGCTGACCCCTTCATCTTTCCCCTCCTTCCAACCATCTTCCCATCCCTCCTCCTGGTTGTGCGCTGATTGAAATTCAAACCCCGAGCTTTGCCGGCAACTCGTGCGGTCAGCGATTTGCTTACTGCACGTTCCCATCCAAGTCTGCAGAGGTTGGGAGCAATCTGGTGTTGGGTGTTAAGAGAGACGATAAAGCCACATCAGAAGCCACGGTAACAGAGTCTCCCGCCCATTATTTTTGCTATAATGTTTATCGTTATCCCTGAGCTAACACCACCAGCAGTTAGTCGGAACTCACATTTCTGTCTGAACTCTCAACTAAGTTTGTTTCTCTCCTAAATTAAGCACCACATTCTCCTTATCGGTCTGCTGTTTGTTTCTTTTGTCATCTACTGAAGAACCAGAACAAGAGAACATTGGTAATGTAGTGATCAGAATAAGTTAAGTTAAAAACTGAAAGCAACTGGAGATGATGGGCAGTGAAGGTAAGAGATGGGCAAAACAATCAATACTTTCAATTTCACCCCCACTTAACATTTAATTGACTTGATTCACGCACCAAAGAGTTATGTTACTCTTTGGTGCGTGCAAAGGAAAGGAAAAGTCCCAAACAAAATGAATGCATCCTCTGTTTAAAGATCTGTCTCAAATGTCTTGGTCATTTATTTCCACAGTGTTTTAGCTCCTTATTTGGCCTGAAGAAATAAGTCTTGTGAGCCACGGTTTTTGATCTGCCAGGAGTTCAGGTAGAGTAACACACAAATGCCATGCTTTTCCAGGCTCTGTATGCACTGACTCCCTTATTAGCCTCATTACAATAAAACAATACACATTTAAAATCATTGGCTATTTTGTAAAACTGATCCACTGATTGATGGTGAGTATAGCTTTTATAATTGTGCATATTTGTCTTAACCTATTCTTGGATGACAGGAAGTTAAATTTCATATTGTGTACGGTGGGCTGCACAGTGAAGTAGTCGGTCAAAAGGTCCTCGGTTCAAATCCTGGCCTGGGGGTCTTTCTGCATGGAGTTCGCATGTTCTCTCTGCTTGCATAGATTATCTCCAGGTGGTCCGACTTCCTCCTACAGTCAAACAACATAACTTTTAGGTAAATCAGTCTCTAGGTCAGGTGTGTAGGGTTGTTTGTCGTGTGTTTCCCTGCGATGGACTGGCAACCTGTTCGCCCTGCACTCTGCCTCTCACCCAATGAATGGTGGAGATAGGCACCAAACTAGCTGTGTATTGGAATATGTTGTGCTCATAGACATATTAAAGATTAATCACATCATTCTCAGTGTAAAAAAGACTTTTAACTGAGGCTTTAAAGTATATAAAACAAGCAAAACGCAGGTTGGCTGATTTTTATGTGTTTGTGCAAAAGTTCAAAGAAGAAAATATTTTCTTATTAATATGTGCAAGCAGAAGACAGGTTGCACACACGTTAATTTGTGTCACAGCTGTCTTTTATAAGCATGTGTGTGTGTGTGTGTGTGTGTGTGTGTGTGTGTGGGTGTGTGTGTGTGTGTGTGTGTGTGAGAGAGAGAGAGAGAGAGAGTCAGTTATTTTCATGTATGTGTGTACTTTGTATGTGTGTGTGTGTCAACCATTAGGCTTTCTTGTGCAGGACAGCTGCTTCAAAGATGGCAGCGTGAGCTTTGTCTTTCACTTAAATCAAAGTGATTCCCCACAGCTCAGCCTGCCAGACAAAACCAGCGTCAGCCAACGCTGGGCTCAAAGCCTGGGTCAATCGGACAACGAGACAAACAGAGAGAGAAAGAGGGAGGGAGAGAAAGAAAGAGAAGGATGGAGACCCGTGGGTGAGAGGCCACAGAGGTCTGTTTCTGTCTCTGGTGCAATGTGATGAAACCGGCAGGCAGCCAATCAGACATGACGACAAGCCAACCGGGGAATAACCTGCAGGTCAGTAAACACACACTTACACACGCACGCATACAATCAACAACGGCTGCTTGTTTTAATCACAGCTTTGTTCTTTAAGGTCTGGGTGCACTTTTCTTCATATCAAGTGTTGCATGTTAGAAGGTAATTGGATTGGCTGTAATTGGTTGTGGTCTGCTGATTCGTGCAGCAAATGCTGGCTTTGCATAAACACACAAATTGAAGGCCTGTTTATTTTGTGTGTCAACGTGTGCACTGATCTATGTTGGTGCATTGAGGCTGGTGCCAAACACACACGTCCTCAAATGAAAAAAAGATAGTGGCATGACAACAAAAGAGTGGGAAAGGTTAGATTGGTCAGAGTCAAAAAACAAACAAAACAAAGAACATGAGATCAGATAAGTCAAAGAGAAAATGAAGAGCAAAGTGAAGACGGTGCTTATGGAGGCATAACATGTATCTCAGGAAACATGAGCATCCCTTTGTGTTGGTATCACCCCCTGTGTGAGGCGAGCCTGCAAGCAACACATAATGTTATCTGTAACAGAGAACAGACTCGTACAGTAGAATAAAATAATGTCAGTCAAAGACGGGTATTTTCAAGTCAAATATGCCACAGAAATGTTTTGTGACCTGTAGATATTAATTCCACTTGTGCTTATTTTCCAACTGCCGCACTTAATATTAAGAGTGAAACAGAACAAGGCAACATTTGTTCGGCTAATTGGAGACGTTGGAGGACCTGGAGTGGGTTGTTTGATGAACTGCAGCACCCAGATGAAGGATATTGTCGAAAAGTGAGCATAAAGCATCTGGATTACATCAGAAAACACTAGAGTTGACTATTTAGAAATAGGAACTGCTCAGGTGTTTTAGCTAAAACACAGACGAAAGCATCCAACACTGATTTAAGAATTGTTTTCCGACAATATTGTGGTGGTTCATACATTGCGAGCTTAAAAGATAAGAAAACAAAAGAAGAAAATCACTTGTGATCTGATGTCTCATGAAATTTTTGTCCTGTTTGTCAGCAACCTTCGAGTTTGACTATTATTTTTGCTACACATGCACAGTGTCACCACGAGCTCAGGACTCCAAGCTGCTCACTGACGTCTAGAAGACTTCTAGCAGACCTCAGTGGGCAGACACAAAAACACAATTTGAGTTTAAATGCAAGCATGAACGACCTACATTTCTCTTCAATTTGCAAATACCTGTTGTATTCCTAAAATAACGTCACCACAACAATTATCACACTGCATTGCAACAAGATCTGTAGAATTTTAATGTTTCTGTTCCTCCACTATCAGTGTCCCTGTGTTACTGTGGTAGAAGAAACACAAAAGTCCTACTGGTACTATTGTAAAGACAAGATCGTGTCCTCCCACCAACCTGCTTGCACGCGCATTTTGGAGGTGTGTGTGCTTCTCTCACACAGGAGTCCTATTCCACCAGAAAATCACTCATATCAAGCTCTATGTGCAAGAATCCCCAATTGAGGTGTAGTGTTGGGAAGGCGTATTTGTTGTGTTGGTTGCTGTCAGAACCGCGACACAACATGAAATCACATGAAGCAGTTTTTAAAAATAAAATTGCTTCATACAAATACTGTCTATTCCACATCAGTGCATGCGAGTCAGAAGTCATGGATGACCAACGAGGGCTGCCTCCAGGTTGCTCTCTGTAGCACCCAGGCCAAACATATGCTGCCACTGGATAATAAGCTACCCCACAATCTCACCACAGTGGCGTTGTCCATTCTGAAAACAGCCAACAGCTACTGAGAATGTGTCACACTCAATGAGGATGATTTTTTTTTTGACCCGGCAGAGACAATCCACCTTTTAGCTTTGTGGTGCAATCTTGGTCCAGTATGGACGTGACTTTAAGTGTGATAAACGTGTGAATATATAAATGTGTTCATCTATATGTACACACTCATCATTACTTGGATTTAAAGTCTGGAGGGAAAAAAAAGACAATCAAAACACTTCTGCTTGGTTTAAACAACACATATCTCTCGACCACCTACTGAACAGAACTGCGCTGAGTCAGCCTTCATGCCTCGGATTCCCTTTATTACCTCCATGTCTCTTGAATCTTCTTTTCATCTTATTTACTTTCCTGCCATCCTCACTGCTCCTCCCATCCTCCACTGCCGCCCCACGTCTCTCTCTGTATGCAGTTGAGGAGGAGCAGTGATACGATGTCAGTCTCCTGCGAAGTTATCTGTGCCTTTAGGGTCTAAATACATCTCACTTCTCCACATCAAACATTCTGATTTACAAAAAAATAAATAAAAAATGTTAATCCACAATAGATTGCATGTCAAGTGATTACAGTGAACGAGTGTTAATTTTACATAACCCATGGTGTAAACCCAAGAGACAGAGCTGGACATTTCAGAATGTGTTTCAGCTTTTCTTTGTTTTCTGCATGCACGAGCAAGTCAAATGTCAAAAACACAAGCAGGCAGAGAGAGACTGGACTAAATGGGAAAAGGATGACAGAAAGGCTGAGTTAGAAGACCGAGGGTGCACACTTTTGTCTGTTCATGTTCAAAACCTTTCGATCATGACTGTGCAAAGACTTCCTACATTGAGTAGCAATGGATAAACCGTCAGACATCTCATTTATATGACATGAAATTTTAGCAGGTTTGAAACTATAACTTTTTCAAATCTTGAAACTTGATATAACAAGCTCAGGTCAACTTAAAATAACTGCTCCTTTGTTTTGGGGGTTTATTAATGTGTAGTGCTAACATTTCAGAGCTCTATAGTGGTGATAAACATTTTTTAAAAATATATTCCGGATTTTTTTGCACTTTGAAGACTTTTTCAAAATTACTTTTCAATGTTATCTGAATGTAAAGTTTTAGAGACATACAAGTTTTGAGTGGAATTAAGCATCACCTTGGCATTAAACTGTCCAGAAACCCTCCAAGAAGAGAAACTGAAAACCTGAAGCTAAGCCTAAAAATCCTCTCTCTCTGTCTCTTATCACTCCCACTCTGTAAAGGTTTAACACACTTGATTGCTTTTAAAGCAGCTGTACCATGAATACAATCACAGAGGTTGTACTCTGCATTAGCGTTTGATGTGAAGCAAATAAAATTTACTTTAGATAAAAACGCTAACCGAGTGAGCACATTTAAAATCACATGCTCCCTTTTAGCATTTCTAAAATTCTCTTTTCAGACACAAGCACCATTTCCAAACAAATGCCGCTTTGAGGCGAATAACGCATGCGTAATCGACTGCTCGTAATGTTTTTCTGCAAGCTCACATTCACTGTGCTCCCTTCTCAAACACTGACTCAGATTTTATCTCAAAAGGAAATACTTGGAAAAGAGATTCAAGCTGTACATCAAGATTCCTTTTATATGCCTTTTGAATGTTTCAATTACAAAGAAAAGGCAAGATAACCTTGCAATGTGCAGCGCACTACATCTTCCTACCAGTCTTGTGATGCTCCTCTTAAAAGAAACAATAATTAGCTTCTTATTCAGACTGACTGATTAGCTTCTATGACTGAATTAGAGGTCTCTGAGGTTTTCTGTGCCATTTGTAATTAAATGGAACTAATGAGCCTTAGAGGTAAGGCGAGACATACTTGAAATTGCCTTTAACCATGCATGTTAAAACGAAATTAACAATAATGGGATCAAAAATGTAAAACATGAGTAGAAACCTTCAGGCAGCCGTCAAGTGTCTTACATCAACACATTGTTTGGAGAGTGAAAAGATCATTATGTTGATTGATCAGTCAGAAGAGTTCGCCGGGTTCTGTCTAAGATGATTGTCTTCACTTGAAGGTGTATATCTGTACAGCACAGTTCTTCCATGTTAGATCTTCCCTGAAGATGTAGATCTTATGTACATATATATGTATCCAAAGCAGTAACAAGAACATAGAGTTATGAAATCTATAAATAAAAATAATTTGGTTTTCTTCTTTAATTAAATTAACTTTAACGCTACTTTTATAATCCCCAAGGGGAAATCGCATAACTAATTAAGGAAGTAATTAGTGAAGACAGAAGAACTATTAGAAAGTTGGAAATGTAGCAACGTTATCTTAGGCAAAGGAACACTGCTGAAATGACTGATAAATCCTATAACCTTCAACCTGCTTTGTTTTTTTTTGTTTTTTTTGGTATTTATGTAAAAGGTTAGGAGGATTATTAAGTGGAGCCAGTTAATACAGAAATAAGCATGGCGGAGGTATCCCAGAACAGGGGAGTGGAAAGTCTGGTGTGGAATGGGAAATACAACCTATCTACCATAGATTGCATATGAAAGATAAAAAACTCAACAACTCCTCCAGTTGCACCTTAATAGCGCCCATTCAGCCGAGTTGCATGGCGGAGCAACATCAACTTCTCATTCAAAAGTTATTGAAATACTTGCGATGAAGGCAAATATGTGGTGAATACGGAGAAAAGTTGTAACATTCTGGTCCAGCCCACCAGAATGGAATGACTGCATTACCTCCACAGTATGTGGTCAACATCCACATAGTACTGCTATTTTTTTTTCTTTAAGTACTCCAACATCAGTTCTTTTGTGTGTCAAACCCACCATCAGACATGGCAGAAGGCAGAACATACTGAGCCTGGTTCTGCTGTTAAAAGGGAGTTTTCCTCTCCACTGTCACTACATGCATGCTCAGTATGAGGGGTTGCTATATAGTAAAGGACACGCAGCAAACGATTGCCTCCTGTCGCTGCATGCTCATTCAGGAGGTTTGAATGATGCAACTCAATGGCTGGGTGGAATGTGCTTTGGAAGTGGCTTATCTCTGACTACTTTTGACAAAAGAGACAATTTATTATGAAAAATTGAGGCATTATCTTCTGCAATTACGGTACTTACTGCCCATAACCTCTGCTTACAATCACCAAAGATATTGATCGTTTACCATTTTCTTCCAATCAGTCCTTTTAAACGGTCAGTCTCATCCAGCCATATAGTACCATTTCATAATACAATCAAGCAACTATGCTACCCACAATTGCATGAAAGAATTAAGGCTATACTCCAGGTATGTATGTTTTTGGTGAGGGAATAATATTATAACATTATGTAAAGCACAAAATAGTCAATTTTACTTAGTGATGTCCCTTTATGCTTAATTTCTGGCAGCCTTCCAGGCAATCAAGGCTATTGGGGTTAAGCAGTATTTTTTAATTTACTGATTGACAATAGATCAGTCCTTTCCCGTCTTTGTTTCAAGAATTCGGTAGGAGCATTACTCAGAGTTTGAGTTAGAAAGTGATGAAAAAGGATTGCGTGTTCTGCCGCTCTATGATGGGGTGGCAGTCATTAGCAGGAGATATTAATAGTCAAGATATTAGCTGGGGTCGGAGCTTTGTGTCAGATACACTGACTATCTGTCTGCCTTCCTCTGCCTCCTTCTTCATTCACTGCTTTTCCAACAAAAATCCTTGTTCTTGTTTTGACAGGATCAAGCCCATGCCTACTACGACTCATTTATACCTCCCCTCTCCACATTTTCTGTATTTCACACAGAAATACACACTTTCCATCTCTTTACTCGCACACAGTTGTCCTTACTACAGGACCAAACCACTTCCCTGCGGCGTTGTCTATCTAATCCTGTTTTCCGTCATTCCCTGCTCTTTTTTTCTCACAATAAATCCTCGAGCCAAGCTCCCCATCGGTCACCGCACATCATTTAATAGCATACTCACACCAAATCCAAATCACAAATCATCTTTTACAGTTTTTCTCCCCTGAATTAATTCTGCATTGATACAAATATATTTCCAACAACAGTTTTTATTTTATTATTATTATTATTTTTATCTTTCCAAATCCAGATTAGGACAGATTTCTGCAAATAAATGATTGTTGTTTTGTAGTAAAGAATGCAGAACTTATTAATAAAGCTGTTTATGTTCTATGTGCTGTTCAGGGTAAAGATTTTATTTTTTTTTTCTGTTCCCTCTGACCGTCTACAAATGTTCCACATCTGTACGTCGGCTCTGAATTTATGGAGCCACGCATAAGGAAACGCATGTTAGCTGAATCAGATGTTAAACAACCTTTACCTGAACTCATTCCTACGGGACAAGGCGATGATGTTTGATAGAGACTGTTTGTCAAGTGACCAGGTAAGATTCACAGTAAACGTGACACCAAAGATATAATCTACTACATGGCTTTCACCAAACAGAAGAATACAAGATCCTTTACAAAACAGTCACAAAAAAAAATATTTCCAGAGATGGATAGATGGACAGATGGACAGATGGACGGACGGATTGACTCCACTCAACAAGCTGATCATTTCATAAGCATGCAAGTTAGGAACTCATGACACTCAGAACAAGCTTTGTAAAGCTCTTTATAAGAACTTACAAAACTATTAAATTACTGATCAAAAATTGTTACTGAATTTTTACAATTTTAGGCAGCAGCTATACAGTGGTTTCATTTTTAAAGCTAAAGAATGCTTACTTTATAAAATGTGTGAATTGAAAAAGTGAGAAAAACTATAAAGATCTGAAAGGCAGTCATTTTCTACCTAATATGTCTTTTTAAAATATTATTAGTGTCTTTGTGTTTTACCCAAGTAGCTTTCGTGTTTGCTTAAATAACCAGGCTAAATAAACATAGTTTATTTAGTTTCTTAAAGCACTAATGTGCATGAAAAGCAGCTAAATAATTTTTTTTAAATGAGTTGATGACACTTTACTGTAAAAAAAATTAGAGCAATATGCAAGTCCGGACACTATTTCCATCTCCAGCATCACCGGCCATAAGACCTTACATAAAAATTATATTTGTATATTTGGACAGAAAAGGCCACCCAAACTTGTTTCAATAGATTCACTACATCAAACAAAAAAAAATCTGTTTGTGGTCTAACTCTGCTCATATGGTATTCTGGGGGAAAAAAAAAAAAAACTAGGTAAAAACCAGGGACCCATCATTTGTGAGCTCACAAACCCCCACCGAGAGCCTGAGATACATGACCCATAAAGAAACACTTAAAATTCAGGTTCGACATCACACCACTACAGGAGAATTCTGCAGAGTGAAGAGCAGACGGTTATATTTGAGCCCTATAGCAGGAATGAAACAAAGAGCAGAGATGTGTTGTGCAAATGGAGTTCAAGAAAACGTATTTTATAGACCCCTGGAAGAAAAACATTACATTTCAAACATTCAGGGAGAGAATGTGAAGAAATGTGTATGCCAACCTATTCCTCCCATTATCTTGTCAGAGTACACAATGATAATGAACCAGGTACAATAGTAGCGCTTGCGTGTCAGAGCAGAATGAGCTGAAATGGGAGATGATCCACAAAGGGAATATGAAGATATGTCAAATAGAGCATCTGTTTGTTATTAGGAGTATAAATGAACCGGAGAGTAACAATAAGCAGGCATTTATGCTTGCTCTCTCCTGCTGTGGTATTTATTAAAGTTTTCACAATCATCAGTTACTTCACCGTTGCAACACATGAGGGAATACTGACTTCATCTTCATCTAATGTTTATCCAAAATTGCTTTTGCCATCAGTCATTCACTGCTTTTAATATTCAGGGATAGAATCCCAACTCAATTAAGGTATGATTGTGCTAACAAGTGCAGAATTAATTATAATAGATCATAAAAACATTAAATCAAGTGATGAAAAATCTCATCACCTCAGAGAACGTGCACAAGCAAGAGATCGGTCGTGAAACCTTTATGAAGTCTAACGCAATCAGAATCAAAATAAATCACATTTTTTTATAAAAGTATTAAGAACAAACAGCTGCCCATATATATATATATATATATATATATATATATATATATATATATATATATATATATATATATATATATATATATATATATATATATATATATATAAATATATAAATGTTTTTTTATGTACAAAGCACCTTATTCAGTGGACAAAGGTCAAGTCACACAATTTGTTTCATGTCAGTCAAGGTACCATGTTTAAAATGTAATACATCTGTTACACTGCTGCATATTTGCCCTATAGGTTTTAATGGAGTAGGAAGACATAGGAAATAATGCACCAACATAACTTTACAACCCATTTAGAAATGGCAAAATGAGCAGCATCTTCTCTTAAAATACACATAAGCTCAACTGCAACATAAGTATTGCAGCAATAACCCATTAATTTCATGCCAGGTTAGGTAGATGCTTTACTTGCCTCAGCATGCCTAATGCTTGAAATGGATAATGAAACTGTTGGCAGGACCGAATTTCCTACATTGGCTAATCACTTTGAGAACTCTAGAGTAGTGTAACTTCATTAAAAAAATAATACCCTTTTAATATAAAAATAAATAATAAAACAACAAGTTATGTCACAGGAAAGCAACATACCTGATCATGAAACTACAGTATAACTATTCACAGAGGAGTAGCATTTGTGTGTCTCACCAAAAGCAACACACAAACTTCAAGGATCTGACAGCACCCTGTGGTCCACAAAATGTCTAAGTTTTCACAAATTTAAAACTGCATTTAGTACCAAAGCATGGCAAGATGGACAACTGTGTAACAGGAGCTTAACGTTTGCTCTGTGAATGTGAACCAGAGGAGGATAAGGAGAAACTATATATAGGCTGTTATGTTACTTGAGAGTGTAACTGGTAACTGGTCACAAGATGTGATGGGTCATTATCATCATGAAACTGGAGTATTTAACAGCTTGAACGATGTAACGCTCCATTCTGTGTTCTTCTTGTGCTATTATGTAGAGCCAGGCTGAACACTCTTTAGTCTTTGATGATTGGTGTAATGTATCACTTTACAGACAAAGCATGAAGTCAGAATAAAATCCTTTTTATACATACATGGCTCTTCCCTCTTCCTTTATTACATGTGGCTTCACTTTAACACTTTTTATTCCTTGGTAAAAACCAATACACCTTCCATTCATTCTATAATAAATTCCCTCATTTCTTTCCCGTCATTTTATCTCCCCTCTCATCACTCCTCAGTTGAAGAGATGTGACCCTCCAGGTAAAGGAGCTTGAGGGAGGTATTTTACAAGGATCGGGAGAATAAAAACAGGCAAAGTGAGGGAGGTTGTAAAGGGTAAAGTTGCCATCTCTCAAAAGATAAATATAGTGACTACACAGAAGTAACCTCTATAAATCGGTTTTCAATCTTAAATTCACAGCAGATTCCTTTGAATGTCTGCAAAGAGACCAACTCGAGATAGGGGGAAAAAATAAAGAAGCAGATAAAGTTTAAAAACAAACTTGTGAAAAATGAAACAAATATATTTTTTTTACATTTTCCTGAAAAATTCTTCATTCTTCACATTAACTTCTGCTCTTAAACACACAAAAAAACATTTGCAAATGGACCTATAATGTATTTTTTATTTTGCTTTTTTTTTTTTTTCACAGAAGCATAGACTCCCAAAAAATATCTGATGCAATTGAGCTTTGAAATCTTTTAAATAAACTTTGATCCTCGTCCAACCTTGTTTATCGCAGTTTCAGTTTGTAGTCAACTTTTTTTGTTGCTCTATTTTTTCCCCATTTTAAAGAATAGCTGCAAAATATCAAATAAAACTTTCTCCTTCCTTCATCAATTTTAAAAGGTGAGGAAAACTTGATATCAATTTCAAAAGGTGAGGATTTGAAAAAAATCTGTTATTTCAATTAATTAACAGATGAATTGAATTAATTAATTTCTAGGTAATTAAGTACCTTACTTACCTAGTAATTAAGGTACTAGGTTCTTATACCTTCATGCCCAAAGAGTAATCAGAACTGGCTACAATCTGTTTTGGCAAATCCATGTTTTACAAAAATTGTTTTTTGACAAAACTGGAATCAGTGTAACGCTATTTCTTAAATATTCTTCACCAGAGGTGCCAATGAATGTGGAGGGTCCTGAAGTCCATACGCAACTGATAAATTGAATCTTTGTGGAGGCATGAACCTTACCGGTCTGTTTCTGTTACAGGGTTTTTCCACAATGTCTGGGAAACATCTAGAAATTCGACATTTTATGATTTTTATGTAAACATGGCAAAAGATACGTCTAATTTTATTACAAATTACATAAACATATGGGTTAAAAAAAATTTGATATTGGTGTTCATGTATGCCTTAAATGCAAATTATTTGTCAGCTTATAAGAGTTGCATTCAACTCAGTTTCTAAAGAGACAAAAGCAGATTTCGCTAATTAAAGCAGTGCAACTGCATTACACATAAAGATGCAGAAAAAAAAGAGAGAAAGGAAGAAGGAGAGAAAGAAAGAGCTTTTAATAAGCTTGATTATTCATTTTTTTGTTTATTCGTTCACAGTCTAAATTGCCTCAAGGTGCTTCTTGTTCAAAAAGTAATTCTCCTCCACCATATTTAATTGTTTTATGGTGTCATTACTTCATGTTGCCGGAGCATTAACGCACCACTCATTCTACTATGCCTATTAAATCGTAACGGCTCTACAAAGCAATACACGTCGTGAAGCGATGCACAAACACTCTCCACTGTGCGCACACACACACACACGCACACACAAACACTATCAGGTGCCGATGGTGCCAGAGAGCGATACAAGGCAATATTGCAGGCGAGCGAGCTGATGAAGTGTGCAAAACCGTCATTAGAGGAGTTGTCATCACCGTTCAGTTTACCACACACTTAACATCTTAACGAAGAAGCGGCGTTGTTTTCACACAGCGATGGCTTGTAATCACACACAGAAATGATATGAGACTGTAAGACACCCACACACACACGCACACACACACACGC
Source organism: Poecilia mexicana (assembly GCF_051168715.1). Taxonomy (NCBI): domain Eukaryota; kingdom Metazoa; phylum Chordata; class Actinopteri; order Cyprinodontiformes; family Poeciliidae; genus Poecilia; species Poecilia mexicana. The sequence goes on from NW_028263385.1 coordinate 15,431,962, forward strand.
AATCATGGTCTGTAACACCATTGCACTCCAGATAGTCCTGCTCCATTTTTTTCCTCAACTTTTCCAGTTGTGGATTATCCTAAATCATTTTAATCAAATTGCCACAAAAGCATCTATTACATATGCAAATCATATGATAATATCTGTGTATTCACTTCCATATAGTTAATAATTCATATTCCTCTACTGTGAATGTGTCTCAGCACTTTGAATATGTTTCCCCACTATGAACCCCTGGTGGGAAATATGAAACAGCCGTTTTATGGACTTTCACAGAGGGAAAAGCTCTGGGAATAACACTGAATATGTGGGGAAAAAATGAAATAAAAATCATTGTTTGTAGCTGGTAAGTCATTTAGACAATTTGATTTAGTATTTTGTGTTACATTAACTTGTTAGAAGCATTCACAGCAAATGCTTTCAATATTGCATCTCATTCTTTTGCAGGAATTCAGCCTCTGAAAATGCATATTTTATCAAATTTGGTGCATGTGAGGTCTGAGCCAGACTGACGGTAATACATTGGTTGTACCGTACAGCACATATAAGTGCAAGCCAGCGAGAGAAAGTCTTAAATGTTTCTGGGAGGGTGTAGAAAAGTAATAAGATGAGTGGAGTACGCTTGTCTGCCGAGAGACGGATGATGGATAGTTGAGGAGAGGCAGGTGAAGCTGAATATCTCCCAACAGGGTGGGTCATAAAGCAAGAGAACAGTCGCCTCTCCAACAACAAAATGAGATCAAATAACATCCAGTGCCTGTAACACAGGCGCACACACGCACGCACGCACACACACCCCCATTCGAAAGCAGAAGAAGAAGCCACATCAGTGGCTTGCACCGACATTCAGGTTTTGCCATGTTTTGAAAGATCCATCAAACTTTCCGGCAGAAGGAGCAGAAATGTAAAGGCAGCGACTCTTTCGCAACCTTCCCATCGCACTCCAATATCGCCTGCAAAAACAGATATGGAACACATGAAGTATGCTCCAAGATCCATGAAACATCAGCTCAGAGTGTCTGCAGGTGTAGGGGAACTGAAACCAGATGAAGAAGCGGCAAAGGAGGAGATCAAAATCCAGGTCAGGGAGATCAAACTGAAGACCTGAGGTGGATGGAGCATCACTGATGGGATTGATGTTCAGAACCCAGAAATAGATTAAGATTCGATTTTAGAGAAGATCTATTTCACAACACACCTTCACTCTACCAATATCATCAGGTAGGCGGTGGTGTTTAAATGATGCTCAGTCGATGGCAAGGCTTTTAAGTATCCCAGGAAAATACTCCCCACACTATTAAACCACCAGCCCTGCTGATATAAGACAGGAAGGATCCATGCTTTCATTATGTTTCCACTATCCTCTCACCCCATCATCTGAATGTTGCAACTGGAACTGGGACTCACTGAACAAAGGCAACCCTTTTTCCAATCTCTCAATGTCCGATTCTGAGGAGACTACGTAAATTGTAGTCTCGGTTTTCTGTTGTTCACTGACAGGAGTCACACCTCATGTGGGCTTTTGCTGCGGTTGCTCATGTGCATCAAACTTTGACGCAGATGGGCCACAGATTGTGTATTCAGAGACAATATTCTGCATACACTGGTTGCACCAAGCTGATATTTTGACTACTGCCGTCTCATCGTCTTGAAACAGTCTGCTCGTTCTCCTCTGATCTCTGACACCAATAATGCATTTTCCATCCACACGACTTTTGCTCAACGGATATTTCCACTCTTTTGGACATCTCTCTGCAAACCTGAGAAATGGTTTTGTGTAGACAATCTGAGTACATCAACAGTTCTTGAAATATGCACACAGCCTAACTCAGAAACGGTGTGTAGAGAGTTTCAAGGAAGGGTTTTTATGGCCAAGTGGCCACATCCAAACTCTAGATCATGAGGTACACAACAAAGCACAAGAAGCAGTAGTGTAAACGGACTAAGTCACTAAAGCCACTAAGCCCTAGGGCAGTGGAGACGTCCTTTGTTTGGCAGTTGCAGGGAGAATAGTACTTGCCTGACTGCATTGTGGCAAATGGAGAGTTGGTGGAGAGGATATATGGTCTGGATTTGCTTTAAATTGGTCAAGTATGGTCCCTTAGTGCCAGTTAAATAAATTCTTTATGCTGCAGATTTACCTGCTCTCAGCTATGTGGCAACAGTTTGGGAATATCCCCTTGTAGCTCCATAAATATGAAGTTGAGCTAATTTGATGTGGATGAATCCGACTGGTTTGTACAAAGCCATGACCTCAATCTCATGCTGACTACGAGCCAGATCTCCCTGTCCAACTTTAATGCCAGATCCCACAAATGCTGTTCTTGAAAAATTGTCTTATATTCCCTTAAACACACGCCAAACATTGTGAAAAGTCTTCCCGGGAGAGTTAAAGTTGTTATAGCCTCAAATAGTGGCCCACGTCCCTATTAAATTTCATATGTGTGTGAAAAGCGACAACTTGTTTTGACAATATAGTGTATGAGAAGTAGCAGCAAACAGACTCACATTTATTTTAGTCACAGTACCTTGTAACACACCTAAACATATCAGTTTATGAACAAATCGTAAAAAAATATGTGGGATTTGGATGTCTATATAAGCTTGAGTTTTACATGGCATAAAATGGGCGTTAAAGGCCAGTGTGTAGATCAGTGTGAAATGGGATTTGTTATTGCTTTATGTGTGAGATATAAAGGAGATGGGAAAACGACGAGAAGGCAGTCTTGCAGAACCTGATGTTACATTTTCATAAAAGTAAACTTGAGAGTATAAGACAATTCATTTTAGAGTCAGCCAAACCTCTCCGTCTTCCACAGTCACTAAGCACCCACCCCGACTCCTCGCTTTGCTGTCTTAATAAGTGCTGCAATCTGTCCACATGTGAGACTCCCCAGTGAGAAGTTTCAAGCTGTAATCGTTTAGGAAGCGCAGCTCATGGCAAACAAAGCAATCCACCCAAAAACAACAGGAAGTCAAACAAAAAGACCAACCACGCATCACATTTATGACAGTCTCAGTCTAATATGTTCCTTGGGGTTGCTTTATACTTCTAAAATCCCATTCATATTTACTTCTTTTTAACCAAAACAATAAAACATAGATTTCATTTTAACGACATCTGGTGCAAATCCTATTGTGCGCATTTCTATTTTAAGGACATACCTACAGCAGCTGATTCAGTCATTAACTTCGACACCAGGTTTACCATATTTCATTTCCATGAATTGATAAATAACATTTATTCCTCTGCAAACTGAGTTCATACCTGACCTCTTGCTCAAATGGTCTGACTTTGGAAATGGTAAATAGATGGCGCTTCTGGGGATCGTCTAAAGATGCACCAAACAAGCGAATGTTGGCTCGAAGCAGACATTTTTTACATTTGACGGGCCATGATCTCTTTTTCCCCATCACAAAAATAATTCCTCAATATACAAATACATTTACAATGAGTTCATACCAACTACAAGTCCTTGAATCATTTGGTGTTATTGTCATGAAACCTCATCTGCCAGTAAACCTCATTTGTAGCGTGAGCTGATGCAACTTTCCCCATCCAAAATTGACATTCAAATGTCATAGAGAGCTGGCAATTAGATTGTAATTGAGAATCACTGAAGAGGTGGTCCTGGACAGGCTGGTGAGATGTTTTGCCCTCTTTTGCAGATGTTGAATTACTCGAAAAGATGTGTCCTATTACAGCGTGGACACACATGAATCTAGCTATCTTTTTAATGTTTCCTCCGTGCAAAATTCAAACACACACACAAACAGAGCTGTTGGCTATTAAACCTTAAAGTCGTACACCAGAAATCCACCATGCTTCTCGGGGCTAATTTGGGATTAGGGTGTGTGTGTGTGTGTGTGTGTGCGTGTGCGTGTGATGCTGAAACAGCCTAAAACATGCTTACATTGATATGGAAATGAGAGCAATTTACCACTGGCACAAACAACTAAAAACAGTTGCTTAAATAACAGTTTGTACATGCACGCACGCACATACACCCAAACACAGATATGCATATGAATGGCATGCAAAGGGATCTGTCCCAGGGCTCGCCTGTGTCTATCAAAGCCCCGTCTCTCCTGGAGACCAGTCGAGGCCCAGCGTTACACACTTAGCATTAGAATACATCAATGGGCACAGGGAAGGAGGCACGTAGGCTTTCATACTCAGAGAACCCACCTTCAGCATCTATCTTCCTCTTTTCATTTTCTTCTTTTTGGTCAGTCCAGCCCTCCAACCTTCCTCTTTGCCTGTTCCTATTATCTCTCGCTCCTGCACCTCCAAAGACACCCCCACCCCTTCACCCTTCTCTCTAGAAGGAATCTTTATTAACCATGACCACGACTCAGAAGTGCATTTACCATGAACACATGGCCGTACAACCCAAGATAAGCAATTTGTATATGTGTGAAACATGTGTTGCAGAGTTCCTGAAGTCTTTTCATGTTAAAAATCCATACTTTTTGAGACCAGTTTTTATTTTTTATTTTTATGTTTATTTTTTTTTAATACTGTGGACCCCTGCATATTTGTGGTTTAGTATCCACAGATTCACCATTTGGCAGATTTTTCTGTGGAACATAACCAGAAATTATTTGCAGAAATTTTGACAATAATCAAATTATTTACAGGTAATCTGAGCTAGTTAAATGAAAATGCAGCTTAGGAAGCAGGAATGTTAAGCTGCAATGCTACGTGACTTGCCATATGCAAAGCAACCAGTCCAGAAGCACCATTTATATCCTTTGTACTGACTGGCTGTACTCCAAAGAGCAGAGAAACGAAAGTCCATCAATGTGGCTTCCACTCTGTCTAATAATGCATGTCAGGGAATATTTTGTGTTTGAACTATTAAAATAAGCAGTTATAATTGGGGCTCTCAGGTATTCACAGATTTTGGCGATTCACAGGTGATTGTGGTCCCTAATCCCTGCAAATACTGTGGGTCTACTCTACTCAGGTATCGTTTTTGTTCCCAAATTAGCAAATACAAATGTCATCGTTCTCTATGTGTAAATAACAGATATTTCTAGTCAAACTCTAAGATTGGCACCTGCAAAACCATCAGGGGATGGAGAGATGGGTCGACAAGGTCATGGCTGAGTAAATCAACGGAGCATGGATGGAATTTTTAGACATTTCTCCATGCTCGTTTTCATACTTCCTACTTTTAAATATTTTTTCCAGTCTGTGCTGTCACTGTATCCTTAATGCCTGCTTAATCCTCAATCACCCTCAATGTTTGCAAGTGTCTGGAACAAGCCGCTCCAGATCCTGTTCAGCTCTGAGGGAATCTGCAACGTGGCCATCAGCATTCAGCCTGGCGATGCACCGGCTAACTGACAAACTCCACTTAATGGAATCAAACTTGGCCCATCAACTGTGTGTCAGTGCATGTATTTGTGTGAGAGTGTCCGCCTCATTGCTTGTCTGTCGATACTCAGAGACAGCCCTCAGCAGGAGAACAGAGGAGAGTTAAGGAGAGGGGGTGGGGGGGAACAAGCCACTCTACCTTTCTCTCTAATTACAAATGACAAACCCGCTACCAGGAGTCGGCCTGCTACCTGACGCCACATGATAACCTTTCAGCTCTCTGCCGATACTCAGTGACAGATCTCAAGTGGAGACAGACAGATTAAAACGAGAGTTGGAAATCAACGTCCTGCCCTGTGGCTCTAATTTCCAATGACAAAACAGGACATCTATACTGCCAATATCTTACCTGTCTTCCTCACTCATTTAGTTTATCCTCTTTTACTTCAATTGATTTTCTTCCCAATAGACCATCTTCCAAATCTCTCTCTCTCTCTCTCTCTCATTTTCCATCCCTTCTGCAACATTTAAAAAGCGGCTCCTCTTCTTCAGCTTATCCATTTCCTCCCTGTTGCGTAATAATCAGGTTAAGACTACTTTGTGGCTTGTACCCTTACTGACTATTATCTCTAATGCCATTTTAACAACATAAAAGGCCATATACTGCTGGAGTCCCGTGATACAATATCCTCACAGCACATGGAGGGAATAACCTGCTCTCACAACATAATCTCCAACCCAGTTTAACCGCTCCCTTTCAGTCATTTTTGCCGAAAGCAAACCTTCTCTGAGGAGGAATGAGCAGATTTTATACCTGAATGCCGACTTTCAAACAATGCAGAGTTCCTTAAGAATCTTAAGTTACGCTTTAAGTTGCTTTCCTCGTATAAAGCGACGGGATGCCCATTTCCAACGACCATAGGAGTGAGTAAAGTAAGTTAGAGCACTTAACAATGTAATGGTGGTGGTGGATCTCTAGTTTTAATATAAAAACTTTGCTTAGTTCATTTTATTATACCACCAGAAAACAACAGAAGACATTTGGAAGGTTAAGATCCCTATCAAATCTTGTCCTTTTATCCAACAAGCAATAAAGCCTTATGCTGTATATCATATTTACACAAACTCATGTTGTCTTTGACTACCTCCAGTGGTCATTTGGTGAGAGGTGGGGAACAAGCACTGGCAAGATGCCAGAAGGAATGGGAATTTATCATGTCATCGTTATCGTGAAAACTGAAAGTATTGTTGGCATTTTTGCTTTAATGATTTTATGAGCAGCCAGCAACACTAGAGCAGCAATAAATATCAATATCTTTAGGAATGTAACTAAATGCTGCCTACTGTGTTGCTGTCTAGTAAAAAAGATGCACTACTTGTTAAAAATACACTAAAGGTATCTGGTGTCCACTCAATCTAACAAAGTAAATTTAACTCTTTGTGTCAAAAGATCAGCTTTATACTGGATCTTTAGGTACTTGGATGTTTTTTGTTGAGTCTATTAAAAATACCAAAGGTAATCCAATTTAACTGACAGGAAATAATAGTAAGTTACCACAAACGGTGATGAATAAAGCACTATTAGCTGAACACTCAAAAAAAATAAAAATAAACAAAAAATACAGCATCTCCTTTCTCTTTTAAGCACACACACAACTCAGAATGTTTAAATTGTGAAGTATGAGTGAGTGGCCAGAAATAACAATGAGGTAAACCAGTAAAGTCCAAGGAAAATCTTTAAAGTTACTGCAAAGAGCCCGAAGTACAGACCAACAATATATTTAAAAGATTAAGCCAAAGTCTGCGTCCTTGCAAGGACAAGAAAGAGTTCAAACTTGCAGTGGCTGAACCAACTGATAATGCTGAAAGAATGATCTGTTATGATACTGGAAAAGGGTTTAAAGAGACAATGCCATGAGGAGAAATTTAAGGTTTCCCATCCCTCTGGTATCTTCTGTCTTAGAAAAGAGCAGCAGTGTCTGCAGAAAGAAGTCAGACTGTCAGACATCACCAACATTAATGAATATTGTTCAGTGAAAAAGTTAAAACTCGTCGGTGCACATGTGGCGTATTGTGCCGACGTTGCACACGTCTGAAAACGTTGTGACTAAGGTGTGCAGTTGCTGAGTTGGTCTTGAGACTTTAAGTGGCCGGTGAGAGCGGAAACATCTAGCATTTAAATCAGTTTTCATGGCACAACTTTCCTCAACAGGTTTCTGTATTTCTACTGGGCTGATGACTTCATATCAAGGCGGACTTTGAGTGTGGCATCCCATCTGAGCGGATTCTGCCGCAGAGGTGGAGTTTCAATTAATAACGATTGCTATTAGCATACGTCAAATCCACCGCGTATAACCCTTAAGTGAGTTTTAATTTAGCGCGTTACACTCAAAGTATTTCAAACGTACCAATGCTTGAATATTATTGCATATATTGAACGTCTCCTTAAGACTGCTGAGCAGGGGTGTACCCAGGAAGTTTTTAAAGAGGACTATATCAGTGATGATCTTTAGGCGTCACCAAAATAGAAAGGGCTTTACAAAAGTGAGTGACTCACAATATAAATAATTCTGACTAACCGAAGCACTTAAAAATATTATCGACAGAGCCTTTTTTCATCTGATGGGATTAGTGGTGTGACCTAATCTGAGCTGGTTTATTATATTTTTCTGAGCAGAATGATTGTCCTAACTTCATGGTAGAAAATGTTTTGTATTTTGCTTTTTTTTTTGCTTTTTAATTATTAAACAGCAGTACTTACAAGAAAGATGTAAGTGTGACCTTGAACCACTTTTAGCAATGAGCAGTTTAACTGTCTGATCTGAACTTGCATAAGAGAAACTCTGATTTAAAATAAACTGGATGTCAGCTTTGGAGAATTAGTATGAATTGTTATGCTTTGGACTCATTTCAGTTGGCGTAACAAAACTATTCAACAAATATCCAAGCCTTGAAAGTGCTTGTGAGAAGGTGAGAACAGAGTGAGCCAGAGAGATAAAGCAAGAAAGCGAGACACCCACAGACTCGTATACAGGCACAGACAGAGGCCTGAATGCTCTGCAGACACGGGTTCACGCTACAGGAGTGAGCTTACACGTCTTTCCATTCACACACACAGAGTATTGAGTTAGCATTGACATCCCAGTGAATAGCTCCCGATGCTAACCGGGAGCCCTATCGCTAGCCGCCCTGCTCCTTGGCGGAACAGCCGGGACGCCATTGATATGGTAATGTTGGGGACGTTTCAGGGCCAAGGCTGGGGGACCGTGGACGCTCTGTGATCCTTGGAGCCCAAAAAGGACAGATCTCCAGGGCATTGTGATTTCCCCAGTCAAGGCCCTGAGTGATCGGGATAAGCTCGTCCGCGCTGCTTTAGTGCTGTCACTCAGGCACTATTGTGGTCATGTGAACAGCCATTTTCATTACAATTGTCCCTGGTTTTGGCACCACTGTTCTGCAATGCCCTCTCTTTTTCTATTCTTCGGTGCCCTCGGTCCTTCCCCTTCACCCTCCATTAGGTTTCTTTTCTCTGCCAGGTCTTATTCTGTCCTATTTTTAAAAAGACCAGCAGACGCCGCTGAGCAAAAACTGGTCTAGGACGATGGTGGCAATGCTTTTTGATTGGGTCAAAGGAATTTTACAGAAAACAGCAACACCTGGCGCATCACAGATGTTGTAGCGTTTACTTTAAACAAGCTATAGGGAATTATTATACCGTGAAACTTTCTACATTTTGTCATTTTACAGCTGAAAACTTCAAGTATTTTATTGGGATTTTATGCTGTAGACTAACATATAGTTGGTGTGTATATATTTTGCCAAATAAAAATCAAAAAACCTTTGGTGTTCATTTGCTTTTAGACATTCATTTGGTGTTCAATCCCTTAAAAGAAAATATGGACCAAGCAGCTGCCTTCAGAAGTTACCCAATCTGTAAATAAATCTCACCTGTGTGTAATTTAATCAGTGTATAAATCCAGCTGTTCTGTGAAGGCCTCTGAGGTTTGTTGGAGAACAATGCTGAACAAACAACATCATGAAGTCCAAGGAACACAGCAGACGTGCCAAGGATCAAGGCATGGAGGCGTTTAAAAGAGAGTAAGGTTATAAGACAATAACTTCACTCTTAGTGTGGTACAGCTAAAACCTATCCAGGCTTTCCACCTGAACGGACAAAATGGTATTAGTCAGGAGGAAGAGGTGTGGGTTACATCCAAATGCAAGCCACGCTTTCTAGATGTTTTGTTGTAAAAAAAAAAATAATAATAATAAAATAACTGTAGAAAATCATGTGTCCATTTTCTTCCACTTGACAATTATGCACAACTTTAATGGATAAAATTCCATTAAATTAAAATGATGTCTATTGTTGTAACATGACAAAATGTCTAAAAATTCAATGAATACTTTATAAAGGAATTGTAGTAGTAATATGAGCAGCTATTCATAACGCGTAGAGGAAGTGGGTGTACAGTTGGCATCCCAATGCTTTATTCAATCACACTTTAGCAAACAGCACTGGATAGAGTGAGTGTTTCTATCTGTTTATGTGCGGAGGAGTGCGTTCTCTCTCTCTTTTCTCTATTTCATTTGATTGTGGCTAGCAGAAAATAACAATGAACTCCCTTGAGGAATCTGTGGGAGGTAATGACAGAGATTGTCCCTGTGAAATGAGTTTTCCCTACATATATGCATGTGCCAGAATGTTAGTGAAAAGGATGCATGTGCATTCATGAAAGTGAAAAATACAGAGGGAGAAATGAAAACAGATGTAAAGGTGGAGAAAAAAGAAATGTGCATATGTATGGGTGGATAAATGGGGGTGGGTGGGACACTCGTGGGCCGTGGGCACCAGCTCTCATGCTCAAACACACTGGTGTCTGCACATAGTGGAATGGGAGGAGTATTTCCCTGGTTGTGAAGAACTCTACTCCATCAACACATCCTATTCTACTACATCTCCTCCCACATTTTCCTCTCTCCCTCCTCCACCACCTTTATTTCCCACTCTCCCGGGAAGTGACACAGAATCCTTTTTAACTGCAGTACATTCATTACAGGAACCCGTCTACCCCCGCATCCTCCACGGACACCCCCCACTCCTCCAGTCGTCTCCCATTCTATCCTATCAGCAGAATAAGACAGCGTACCTATCCACCTCAAGCGGCTGTCTTGGACTTTACACTCTAATTAACAGCAAGACAGTCGAACAGGAGAGACGATTGGGCTGCAAAAGATCGTACGCGCTCATTCATGTGCAGCACTAGCATATTTCTGCACCTCAAAGCGTAGGAGCACAGAGCAGAGCCTGCAGACAGCGTGGGTGTTGGAACCGGGGCCAGCCAGAACTGCTAGCTCTCAGTCATCCCTTAATGAACGTTCCTACTTCGAGCGAGCAATGAATCTGCATTTCCCGTAAACACGCGTGAACCTAAAAATATTCATGTTGTGGAAGGTTGAAAACATAAGGATGTTACTCATAAAACATCCTTATGTTTTATGAGTAACATTTTTAAAAAGCCCTAAAATAAACTTCTACTGTAGAAGATTTTTTTTTTTTTAGAAAAATCCAACATTTAAGTTGAGTACATTTTACAAAATCTCTCTACCTGAATTTTTGACTATTTCGCTTTGAGCAATCTTACAAGACAATCCGGGATCTCCTTCTGCATCCTATTCATACTCCTTTCAATAACTGCCTTAGGTAATTGTGCCTCTTTTACAAACTTCAGTATTTGATTTTTATCATACATTATTTAATCATCAGCTAAGCCAGGCTGAAATACATTTTTTGAAGTTCTCACATGCTCTTTATGCTCACCATGTGTGTCTCTGCCACACCATTTACACAACCACAATATAGATAAAGCAGCAATGCCAACCTGTGCATAATGGATTCTTAAAACTGACAGTGAAAACTAATTGTCAGTCATTTGCACTGACTGGCACTACTTCCGTATTCTGAAAGTAGGTCATGAAGTCAGTTTTAATAACAATCTGATCACTCAGAGCGTTGAATTTTGATTCCAATATGGTCAATTGGCCCTTAAATATGGAAAAGCCATAAAAGATGAGTGTCATCAAGAAAAACAAGCATCAAACTCTTGTTGGATTCAATTGAACTCTAACTAGACACCATTGATCTCAATCCACGTGAAAAGAGTCATGCAGGCTTTCAACACCTGATAGACCTTGATACTTCATAAAAACCACCTTTACATTCTCATGCTTAGACCAGTGTAACACACAACTCTCCAACATACATAGCAAGGTAAGAACAGCAGCTTTACAGACTTTTTGTCCTCTTTTCAGCTCACTCCATAGGTTCTATATAAGATTTATATCTACAGGCTGAGATGGTTATGGAAGAATAGCTGATTTGGCAACATGTCTGCCAAAAGACCTTTTGATAACACATTTTCAGTTGTTAGAAAATGTTTTACTGTAACTAGCCTGCTTTTTCAAGGTCTTATTGAAACAGTGCTCTCAATAAGATTTCCTCCACTGCATCCAATAGTGGGCATGGAGTATTTTTCCACTCATCCTTTGTTTTATGGCCAAACTCACCTGGAGTGTTTGTTGCTGAAAGGTTTACCATTACCTGAACTGACTAAAGGGATGTTCCAGTTAAAGTTTACAATGGGAGAAGTTTTTCCCTGATTGAATTGAGATTACTGAAATCTCCACAAGCATAAATTGACAGGAAATGTTTTCCTGGCATTTACTGTAGATAATGCCCAATTGTTTCATAGTTTGTGCAGCTCCCTGAGTCTAGGTTCTTTACATTTTTAATACCCTTAACATAAAATAGATAAAGCATTGAAAGATTGGGCAATTGATGCTGCACTTTTCTACTGAGACTCTTAAAAGGATGCTTTCAGAAAATATTGGATTTTCATTTATTTTGTGAATTCCAAGGAAAATGGAAGCTTCTGCCTGCTGACTTATTCTACACATTGTCTATCTATAGTTTTGATTATGTGAGAATTAAAAGCTTCTTTACATTAGTCTGTTACTCTTGTAAGCTCCTTCAGTGAATGTTAGCAACTACAGTTTCATCCTACATGGACCTGAGAAATGCTGAGGACTCCTAACTAATTTGTTTATTTGGCAGGTGCTTCTGATAAGTGAACAGTCCTCGAAAGACAGTAATGACAGCAATATAATGTAAGTTTTAAACACTCTTCGTTGTGACAGGTATGTGTAATCTGAATAATTAGGCTGGCTTCTTCTGAATTGAATGAAAAAGTTTTCATTTGCTTGTTCTTATGACTAATTGTGTATAAATTGGTTTCATTTTTTTTTCTTCAAAATATTTCAATGTCATTTTAATTTTTGATACAGTTTCTGACTTTAGTTACAAAGTAGCATTGAAAGAACTCCATTTCGCACAGCCCGAGTGTATATGAAAAGATCTTATTTATTACAAGCCATTATGATTTATCTTTACAAAAATATGTAGAAAAACATTAGTATATGAAAACAGACCAAGTATGGGTTGGTCTGTAGCTACTTATGAATATTACTTCCACATCTCCACAAGCATATATTATGATGCTTTGACAGGAAAAAAAAAAATCATTCATATTATAATGTTTCACTGTAGCTGAAGGTTGAAGGCAAAGTACCGTCACTACAAACGGTGTGGAAATGTGTAGCTACAATTCACTTTAAATTAACGACACAGATTATAAATTTCGTGATATTGTGCTGATGATCATTAAGATTTACAATTTGGTTTCCAGTAGATCCAGATTTTAAAAATATGTAAAAAAAAAAAAACATGAAATATTTTGGAATTTATGTTTTCTACATTAGAAAATAATCATTGATTCAGATATATTCATAAACACAGTCAAAAGCCCTTTAAAAACAAGTGAAGGGCTTCTCTTTCTGATGAGATTTAGCACTTGACCACATGCTGTCCAAGATGGGAAGACAGACGGAATTCATTGTAATAAAGCAATCTGTCCAGAAAATATCCAAACATATGCACGCATGGTGAGAGCTCATTGTCTGAAGCGAAGAGCGCCTGGAGAGCGTACACTGATGCAGATGAGGAGAGGAAATGATGCCTCGAGGCCGAGCCGACAGCAAAGACTGAGAGGCAGAGAGGAGAACGGGAGGGCTGGATGAGGGAGAGAGAAAACAGGCTGAAACATTCAGGAGAAGAGTGGATTGTCTGCAGGACGCCATCGATCGAACACCGGCAGAAACAGACAGCCAGACCAGAAGCATCGCAGGCTGACACGCAGCAGAGCTGCTGACCCCACACACATCTGAAGAGCAGGATTAATCAATTAGTCTGAACTTAAAGCAGCGAGGCCATTTGTCTACTCAGACACAAGCATCAAAACAACTGGCCTTTCATGACGTGCCGAGTCTGACTCTGCTCTATTGCAACTTGATGGAATTAGACTGCATGTCAAAATATTTCAACCTGAATATAACTGTGTGGGAATCAGCTGCACCCAGCTGGAACGTGCATACTGCGCTTTATTTATTTAGACAGGTTTGACCAGTCTACTTATTGCTGTATTATTGTTTGTCTGATTGTAAGGTGGTGGTGCTACAATTAATTCTCCCTTTTTATGCTTTCACAAACAGAATAGAGGTTTCTAAAGCCCAAGCACTGATTTAAAGATCTCAGTTATTTTTGCAGCTATCGGAGCTCAGGTTTAATTAGTTCAAGTGTTTCAGATGAAAGAGGATCAAATGTAGTCTGGACTGAAGCAATACTTTGGTTTAGCATCAACAGTGAGCTGTGAACCACATGCTAACTTTGGTGGTTACTCTGTTATGGTACTCTCAAAAAGCTGACAAATCAAATCTGGCACCTCTGATTCCCACTGAAGCTGAAACACACAATGAAAACATTCGGTGAAGCCAAAATCACCACAACAAAGGTCAGTTTTTGGCAGAAAAGATGTTTAATTTTGTAAATCAGATATCCTGAGGGCAGAATACGGGATGAATTTGGTCTAAAAGTTAAAGTTTAGTAGAAGTTCATGGATGGTGCCTCTACCTTGTCATTCATTACTGGAACGTAAAAATTAACTTACAAAGATTAAACAGACTGAGATACAGTCCAGTCTAGTAAATTTAGGTTGGTATTTTAAGGGCAAAATCAGGGCTAAATTAAATCTTTTGCCCAGTTTGACAAAAAAAAAAACTGCGTCTTTATCAGTCATTATCAGCTCAATACAGAACTTTAAAAATTAAAAAACAACATCCTTCAGGATTACACCCCATATATAGATTTATTAAGGACTCTTCAACCAATATCTTTAATTACAGCAGCATAATCTCAAAGTGAATTTCTTTGAACAATCCAATCAATAATTTAAGTGCATAAATGCGGCAGAGACGAACAACAGAAGATTTGTTTAATCTTCTGTCTTGATCAGACAATCTAATGTCCTGTTTCCCTGGAATAAACATATGATGTAACCAGAGGCCAATCTCATGATAAACTGCGGAAAACAGGTTAAAAGAAAAATGACTACTGACATATACTCACCAGGGATGCTAACCCCCGCCCCCCCTCAAAAAATGTGGAAAGCACTGCAGTAATCTGTCCCAACTCCAAATATTGAGGAGATTGACAAAAAAACTGGAAAATGATACAACAACCAGTACACTAAAGAATACACTCAGCCTCTTCACCGAGGATAAACTTTGCACCAACGGATTTCCGATTTGACGGTATCTCTCTGAGCGGTGTGTTGATTGACTAGTTTCCCTCTGACACATGAGGCAGGCTGAGTGTCAGCCTCGCCGGCTGCTCGCTGTTGCCATCAGCGGCAGAGTGCTCTCTGCGCCAAACATTTTCTGCCTCCCTCTCTGGCCTGGCTGGGCCTGATTAAAACCTTCTGCTGAAACAAGGTCATAATTCACTTAGCCATTTCCCAATTTCCGCATAATTACCCTCCCGCTTTGCGAACGCTAACACACACACACACACACACGCACCCGTTCACACCACATCGCCGACACAAACACATCTCCTCTCTGATTCGTGTCATTACTGAGAGGAGAGTGGTTAAAAGGTTTCAGAGTTGGCCTCTTAGTGACAGCTTAAATGGATAAAACCTCAATTAAAGACTCGCTCGCTCTCTACCACGCTCTCTCAGTGGATGGAAGAAGCATAATTCTGTGCAGTTTGGTGAAGCGAGGAATCTTATTTTATTTTTTTTTAAGCTGCTAAATCGAACCTTCAAACTCTGTGAGACTTTCTCATCTCTGCGCATAATTAATTTTTACGAAACCTGTTTGAGAGAAACCCTGGACATTATTCACAATCAAAGATGAACAACTAACAATAATTTCTGCCCACTGAGGAGTTACGTTACTACAATGGATGGATGGATGGACGGACGGACGGACGGACGGACGGAAACAGTTTTTCAGACTAATTTTGTTTTTATACTCTTCCAGAAAAGGAAAACAATCATTGCTCCGTTACATTCTAGGCTTCTCCATTTTTGTCAAGACTACAGCAGCCCTGTGTAGCCGCTCTGTCTGCTTGCAATCAATTTCAACATGTGCTTTTGATGAAAACAGCAGCCATCCTGCTGCATGAAACTGCTCGGCCTTTATGTAGCAGAGCACTAATTGTCTCATCTGTAGAGTTTATAAGTGTTAGGCCACTCCGCTCTGCTCTGATCGGGTTCAGCATATGGCCTCAGACTGCTGCTACGCTGCTATCATTAGCCATGATATCAACACACCATATGAGCATCTGTTATCTGCATGTGTGTGTGCGTGCGAGTCTATATTAGTTGCCCCCTCCTCCTCCTCCTCCTCCTCCTCAAAATCCCCAGTGCCTGTGGGAAATAGAGTAAGTATCAGTGAAAACGCTCACACACACTTCATGCACGCTAATGCCTAACACACTTTGAAACAGCTTGTAAACATCACAGCCTTGTTATTAGCACCTGATTACGCTCCTGGAGCTTATAGGCATCAGCTCACAGGGCAACACTAAGATCAACAACGTCTCATGTGTGACACGGTACGCGGTGGGAGACGTTGCTTTTTGAAAACGTCCATATTGTTACTAAAACCGAGGGAAATTAGAGGACAATTTTCACGCAGTCATTTCACTCTATGAGATGAAATATCAAGTTGCAAAAAATGGATGACGCTTATAGAACCCGCCATGCTGGACATTTCTAGAGTACAAAAAGGATTGAAGCAGAGGCACTGATGAAAACGCATGGCCAATGCAATCTCCCTTTAAGAAATATTCCATAATCATTTTTGTTCAACATTTACTGCCTTGAGCCGTCATTGATTCTTTATATTAGTAGCAGAGGTGACGCCACACTGTGTGTGATAGAACAATAACTGCAAAACAGGATTTTACTGTTTTGAAACAATGGCTACAGAGTTGATATGTTCAACCCTTTTCATCATTTCTTATTACAGCCAGCGTCACTAATTGAACAGTATCCGTTTGTATTCCTTAGACAGTTTGGATCATTTGCTTAACTATTGAAAAAATGCCAAACATATTCTTATCCAGCACGCTCCACAACAGCCAAAAGTTGAATGCTTCACAGCTTTAATTTTGTTTGTACTTCCTTTTAATTCCCGTAAATTTGTTGCTGAAAATGCGCTACAAAAATGAAATTACCTTTACCTACCTTCTACTTTAAATGTGATGTGCTATTTCTGAAATTTCTATGTTAGTTTTAAGCCACATGTAACATTTGGCAAAACTTTCAAAATGTTCCACTTTCGTCTCTTGAGTCCAATGAATATTTTCACAAGATTTTTGAGGATCCACAAGACGTTTTTGTTAAATGTCAGACGGGTCTTTATACTCTTTTTTTTTGTTGGTCAGCAGTGGTTTTCAATGTTTAGCTCTCCTCTGGATGCCATTTTCTCTCTTTCTTACTGTTGAATCATGAGCACTGATCTTCATTTAGACATGTGGGGGCTGCAGTGCTTTAAATTATGTTCTTGGTTCTTTACTAACCTCCAAGATGAGTTCACTGCTACTTCAACATTCTCTGCATTAGAGGATAGCCCTTTTCCGAACTGACCAATTTCTCATCTGTTCTTAAAATGTCTCAGATCGAGACATGATGTTGCTTATTTTTGATATATTTTAGCCTATTTCAGATTGTCAAACAGGTTCCCAATAAGCAAGTTCTTGATTGCACTGGTTAGCCAGTATTAAAGCCTGTCCAAAAAAGAAAAAAAAAAAAAAAAAAAAAAAACTGAACAAAAAAAATGTAAATAATCACAGATAATTCATAATTTAACAGGTTTAGATACATTTCTTCCCTTACTAATATAAACCATTATTTCAAAACACTATGTTATATTTACCCAAGCTATCCATGCCTGGTATTAAAAGTTGTTTGATGATGATTTTGTTTCATCATCAAACAAGTGCAAACTTGTGCAAACAAAGAAATAACAGAAGAAATCTACGAAGAAGCAAATAGATTTTGCTTCTTTAAGTTCTTGCTGTTTTTTTTATATCTCAGTACATTTTCTTTTCTTCCTCCAGGTTGTGTTGTATTGTTGTGTTGGACTTTCTTTGCCTCCATATATTCCTAAATATTAAAACCATGCAGCTTTTATTGAACAAGTCTCATTATGATGCTTGTCCAGTTTTGCTTGTTTTAATACCTAATTACCTCCATTCTAACCCCCCCTCCCCCCATCATATAACACACGACAGTAGATTAACACAGAAGTCCCTGAAGTGGTTTTAGATGCCAGTTTTGGCTCTAGCCTTCTGTGGTTTTAACAACTATATTTCCCTGGCGATCAGATTAGCAGCTATCAGTGCAGTAGAGCAGCAGATTGTGGTCAGCAATTGAACCAGCAACACAGAAGGAAAGACTCCACAATTTTGAACTCCCTGCGTTTTCGCGTCTGTGCACACCTGGCCAGAACCCAGGTGCATCGGTCAGACTGTTGGTTTAGGAACGTTGCTGTAATTGGGCGTCATGGACAGCAGCAGAGAGAAGCTTTTAATCATCCTCCTACTGTTCAGAAAGCACCACGGTGTGAGAAGCAATCACTCACCCTCACAGTGACACCTTTAAGTAATTTGCACCGTCCTGTAAAATCGCTCACGTGTCTTGATGAGGTTCCAGATAACAAGCATGTGTTCAGAAAGCTAAATGGAAACCAGATCTCAGGTATCCCCCCCCAAAAAATATAAAAAAATAAATCACAATTACCGATTATTCAATTTATAATAACAAATAGCAATTCCTCCTGTTTTGAGCTAATTTTCCGTATTGCAACTCAAGGCCCATTAGTAACTTGTAGGGGCTACAGCTGAGAGGAGGCCTCATGCACTACTTTTATTTCAGCAGATCACTCAATGGTCCACTGGAAATAAACAAAGCCTGCATAAATCCACTGCTTTTGTGCAGTTCTTAATTTTTAAATTTACCACGCTGCACGGTCAGCTCTTTTGAAATATTGAAAACTAAAAATAAGTTCATAGGAAGCATTGGCTTTGTTCCTAAGACACTATCATCCTAAGATACAGCTTTAGTCAAACTGGCTCCGCACTAAACTGCCTAAATTTGAAAACATAACCAATTTTGGTTCAACCCTATTTTTTCAGTTTGTTGGTTTTGTTGTTGTTGTTGTTGTTGTTGTTGTTGTTTTGTTTTGTTGAAAACAAAACAAAAACATCCTGATCAGTAACATTTCTGCCAAATTTTGAAGGAACACGCTGCTTGATCATGCATTTGTGGACAAAAAAATTATGCATTTTTTTTTTCTTATTTTGCTACATTTACGGGAAAGGAATAAATACATTAAACTCAATTGTCAATGTCAGATTAGAGCCGATTGAGAAATATTGATCCATGTGGCTCTTTGGCCGTTCGATACTTGCATCTTCACTGCTTTACTTGGAATCTCGACCATGGCACTATCCTGTCTCAAAACTAGATCAGTGCCAGTGCTTCAATCTCTCTTCCACTTCCACAGCAATGCACCTGATTGGCCAGTCACTGCAGTAAAATCTATTGAAAAGAATAAAACATTCGAGACACATTTATCGCCTCAATATTTCTGGGTTTGTTTTTCTAAAACAAATCAAGGTCAACGCATTTTTTTTTCTCTTATGTGTTGGTTCAATCCAGCAAAAAGGCATGTTTGTGAGGTTAATGCATTAGAGAGCTTTTGGTCAGTACCTGAAAGAACGCGAACATTAATAAAGCGTAGCCGTAGAAAAGAAAAACAAGATCTCAAAGCAAGGAAACACATTTTAAAGTAGTGGGGAAAGTCAGACCAACCTAATTTGACAGTTTCCCATTAAGGTACCCCACAAAGCACCACCTCCCACAGAGAGGGCTTCATGTGAGAGGAACCTGAGCACAGTCCTAAAAAAATCCAACTTATTAATGAGGCGCGACAGAAATCCCCCCCCCCCCCGCTCCCTTTTAGCATGCATGTCCCGTATTCCTTGGCTCATTTACAAGACAAAAAACCTTCCCAATCAGAAAAAAGAAAAGAAATATTATTTACTTCCACAAAGAGACTTGCAGCAGCATGGGAGAGCCAACAACATTGAATCATATTATGCAAACACCAGTGATCCATCACGCAGGAGTACCCTATTGCTTTTAATTAATGAGGCCTCAGTGCAGAGCATCTGCACGCACATCTTCACACCCGGCAACCCGGATCCATTCACCCATGTACGCGGCACGGCCTTATTATTCTTCACTAATGAATTATCTGATCCTCGTGTCATGTGATTAGGACGGATGGTGCGGCTTTCCTTACGCGAGGCATGCAGGTGTCAGGCTCGCACACAGGTGGAGCTCCCGGATTAAAGCTTTCTTTGAGCAGACATACTTTGGTCTTAAGTGGATCTGGGATACAACTGGGTTTGATGATATGCTAGGGGGGGTAGAACGTCAGGCCTCTCTCTCTCTCTCTCCTGCAAAACACACACAGAAAAAAAACAAACATCTGACCTGACCAGAGCTGAGCATTATTACTATTATTGCGTTGACCCTTTGCCCCCTTTTTCTTTCGTCATTCAGCTCAAAATTCATCTGCACCCTGCTGGACTTTCCTCCTCTGTCCTCTCGCAGCATCACTCCCTCTGGTACTGTTTCCCTCCCGGCCTATGCGACTCTCCTCACTCTCTTCAATGAGCGGCATGAACATAAAACAATTTCCAGCTCGAGATCAATTACTAAACATATGGAAGCTCGATATTGCGACGGGAAAAACGCCGCGAGGGACAGCTGGGCCACGTTTCAACGACCTGCCTTAGAGGTGACACCGTCATGGACGAACGCCTGAACGCGATATGAGCAGAAACAACAACAACAACAACAAAACCACAGGACGTAATCGCTTGCAAAATATGCAACTGATAAATTGAGAGATATCGCTAATCAAGTTAACGGCCGTGTTATTGAATTACACTCGTACACATGTATACGGTTGCTCACAGCGGTGGTTAATTGCCAGGTGGTGGAAGATAATGTGTGATTTAACGGACTGATGGATTTGTCTCTGTTTCCGTCACCCATCAGTGAACAGAGACATCTGTAGCAGAGTAAACACTTACTCCTGCACATAAAAAACACACATCTAAAGACACTTTTATGCCTTAATAAGGGAGAAACCTCCAGAAATGTGTGTGCAAACTTGTTGGAATTTCCCAAGCTCCGTGCATCTGTTTGCATGTGTCAGTGCATGAGGCTGTTAATCCTTGCTAGCCCGTTTCTTGTGGTTGATGAGTGGCCCGAGGTTGGGAGCTGCTCGGGAAGCTGCAGCATCCCGAGGCTTTACAATGTGTTTACCACTCAAACTGACAGCAATAGTACAGCTTATTATTGGCCTTGCAAGCCTCCGCACTACGCTGCGAGTTAGAGGAACTCCAGGGAGGCTGACCGCCAGTGGCTAGAAGGCATGCCAGCCAAGCCTGTAACTATTGGCAGAGATTAAAATAAATGGTGGAAACAGAAAAAAAATTAAAAAAAACACATATTTCTGCTGTACACAAGAGGCGATTGGACAGGTTTTTTTTTTCTTTAGTATTTTGCATGCAGGCATCAGTGGCTCTTTGCCTGCAAAATAACTAAGAATGGTATGCTTGGGTGATAGAGATGCATTCATCAGGCAGGATACAGATTTTTGGTTTGCTTTGAGTCTGACCTTCTGATTCAAGACTTTTTTTCTTGTCTGTCCAGCAAAGATTCTCAAAGTGTGGTGCGTCCCCTTGAGGGAAGCAATTGTACTGGTGGGACGAGTGACCCTACTGATACTTATTTACTTTTCCCCAAAATGCATGTTGGAGTCTGAATAAAAGGAACTGAATATTTTTGCACTTCTGGAGTGAGTGAGTGAGTGAGTGAGTGAGTGAGTGAGTGAGTGAGTGAGTGAGTGAGTGAGTGATAGATAGATAGATAGATAGATAGATAGATAGATAGATAGATAGATAGATAGATAGATAGATAGATAGATAGATAGATAGAACATTTTAAAGTAATAAAATAGAAAAAATAATAATAATAGCGCAAATAATAACAGAAAAGTACTGTAGTTAGTTTGGCAGCAGGTAGTTTACAATCAACCTTGGTTTTGAGTGTCTATGACTAAACCACTTAACAGATAGAAGAGAGATTATTATTCTCGATATATACAAGCCTTTGAATTTTTTATTTTTTTATTAAACTGAAAAACAATCTTATTGATAAATGTATAAAATACAAATAGTGGGAGTTTTCAGTTGCTAATGCATTTAACCAATCAGAAAAAAATGTTTGTCCTGATAATCACCAATCACAGTCAATAGAGGGGAAATGGGTCGATTCTGTTTTTTTTTTCTCAAACGACACACGAAGGACAATTTTGCATTGTGCTTTTCAGACATGAAATTTTGAATCTAACAGAAAATGATGGATTTACAACATTATCTCAATTCATGCATCAAAGCACACCTTCTTAACCTGCATTTTATTACATCCTAAAATGTGTAATAAAATCCTCATTATTTGTCGATTCATTCTAAAACCAAAAATTATGTTTTTGGCATCAGTGCATTATTTGAAAAAGAACAAAAAAAATTCTCAGCATTCGATTTGCCAATCACTAATCAGAGCTGATCAGGAATAAATTGTCAGGCTTCAACCTCCAACCGATTGATCGGTGCATCTCTGAAAACAAAGTTATTGCTTCTTACTGCTCAGGCCGCTGTCATGGTGTCTGAGCACAGAGAGAACAGGAAAAGAAAAGGCTGCGATGTGAGGATCAAGGATGAGACAGGTCCACGGAGATCAGAATGTTCTTTAATTAACCACCTCTTCTTTTCTTTTTTTTTTTCTTTGTGAAAGACACTCACTCTGCACCAGCTAAGAATATTCTGCCTCTGGGATGAAAACAGTAGCGTTAGGAAGGGAGGGGGAAAAAAAAAAAAACTGCTGGGCTTTGCAGAACTCGGGTCCAAGAGCTTCAGGTTAAAGGTTAGGCATGCGCCGTATTATTTTTATTTCTTTGTCTTGGAAAGAAAATACATCTTCTGGCTGCGAATGTGCAGCAGAGATCAACGGACGAACGACAGAACTAAAAGCACGCTTTGTCAAGGTTAGCGCTGCTCGAGTTTCGCCTTGCTGATTGTGTGATCGTCCACTCCTTTGCTTTTTCTTTAGGCCTTTAAGCAAACCCTTGCAAAAACCAACTTCTGTCTCAGATATAAAAAACTGAAGGTGGAATTTCATTTGCATTTATTACCAAAATTATAGCTCAAAGTAAGGGAGTTGGGGGAGATGTTAAATTACGAGGAGAAAAGCAAGAAAATTTAAGCTAAAACACTTGAGCACTAAGTGTGCAGCATTTTCCTGCAATTAGGCTTCCAGAAACACGTCACAAACTAACACCTTAGTGGTTTCCACTTCTGTTACTTTATCCACAATTTACAGCTCTCCAGTTATGAGCTATAAAATAATCTCCCTCGCCTCTAATAGTTTTATTTCACGCCATAAGCTAGAAACTGCTGGCCTACACTTGGAGTTGGCGCTGGCGGACAAAAATCATTTATGTCCCCCCCCCCCCGCCTGAGAACAACAGCATATTTTCTCAAGCCTTACATGATGTTTGTACCCTGAATAGTCCAGAATCATTGTTTTTCTCAATGCTCAGCCTTGGAAATAGTAGATGCTGCAGAACAAGGTATTCTGAGCGATGCCTAGTACCAGAAACCATTCACAAAGACAGGACTCACTCCACAGTGAGAAAAAGGAAAAAAAAAAAAAAAAAAAAAAGTGCAGTAAGAGAGAATAAGGCAATTTTTGTAATTGAATTGTTTTGTGAACTCAATAAATCAATCTGCAAACAAGATTCAAAGAAAATACTTCGATGGTTCCGAGACAAACTGCATCCAAATGGGCTTGTTTTTATATAAATGTACACTTGCATGAACAATTTTTACTATCCCACTGCAGACTGGTGCTGCATTCCTTATAAATCCAGTGGCACAGAGCCATACATGAACTCAAGAGGAGAATGTTTAAATAAAAAAACAGAGGATAAAAAAAAAAGACAGAACCGAGGAGCAAAGGATTAGGAGGATAAAAAAAAAAGACCAAGGCTCTGTGTGTAAACACGAAAAAGGGGAGTTAGGGAGGAACAGAAAGAGATGGCAACTTGGAGAGGGAGAGATTGAACAGTGACACTGCTGCAGCACAATGGGGTCAGCATGAAGAAGTGCTCCTAATTGAATCACACAGAAGAGAAGGCAGTAAGACAGAGGAGACGGGAGATGGAGGAGTCACATTCTCTCCTTCTCTCTATGCATGAACGTGGAGGGAACGAACTGTTACAAGCAGACGACAAGGAGCAGGAGTATAAATATGTCTGAGCAGCTGTGGAGCAGAGGGTGTTGAAAAGATGTTTTGGAGCCACCTTGACCACACAGCGGGGGTCTAGCAGAGCAGGATTCAAAAATAGCTCCACTGAATTTCTTTCTCGGGCTTGTGCAACCTTTTCCATCAAGAGGGGAAAAAAATTAGATGGGCATGCAATACCAAAAAAAAAGAAAGAAAGAAAGAAAGAAAGAAAGAAAGAAAGAAAGAAAGAAAGAAAGAAAGAAAGAAAGAAAGAACACACACAAAGAGGGCAGGAAATGCATTAAAAGTGTAAAACGAGCCGTCCAGTATTAATAACGGAGATAAAGAGGGATAAAGACGGGGATCTTACTGTATGTTGGAGCTGTTCCAGTAAACGGAGTGCCTGTTGGCTGACACCTGGAGCACGCTGCCCCAGGTGAGACTCGTAAGCACCCAAAGAGACAGCGATGCCAGAGCCATGCTCCCGGCTCCTCTCTCGGTCTCTGCGGCCACTCTCTCTCTTTCTTTCTCTCTCTCTCTCCCTCTCTCTCGGTCACCCCACCAAACAGCGCGGCTCAAACATCCCAGCAATGCCTAACAAGCGAGAAGGAGGCAATAAAAACAATGAAAAACATTTAAAAAAAAAAAAAAAGAAAAAGAAAAGAAGAAGAAGCTTCACGCATGCATGCACACAAACGGGCTACTTTCGGAGATGCTGTTTGGGTAAGAAAGTGCTGTGAAAAGTCTGTTGAAACACCAGACTGTGCGAACCTCCTCCTCCTCCTCCTCCTCTTTCTCCTCTTCCACCAGCGGATCCCAGAGCTTCAAAGAACGGGGTTTATGGTCCGTGTTTATAACCGAGGCGCCCCCCTCTCCTCCTCTTCCTCCCACCGGGGAACTGCTGCTGCTGAGGCCGCCAGAGACGTGTCGCAGGTCGGCGTTGGGTCCAAGCGGGAGGTCGGTGTTCCTCCGGGTCTTTAAAGCAGTCCGAGAAAGAGTTATGTGCAGGTTGTTTTAAATAAAATAAAAATAATTTTAAAACAGGATCAACAGTAACAAAATAAATAAATAAATAAATAAATAATAATAAAAAAGTCCTCCTCTTTTTAAATGCTTTTTTTTTTAAACTGTTGCAGCTTATTTTCCTTCTTGTCCAATAAATGCGCAGACGATCTCAAAGCTGCAGCAAAGCAACAAAACACAAAATCAAGCTTTCTTCCCTTCTACAACCATCGTGCACGGTGAGCAGTCTGCCCGCACGTCGCTCTCCTCCTTCTCCTCCTCCTCTCTGTTTGGTAGGCAGCACTCGTTCACTTCCTAACTCCACCCCCCTGCGAGCGACAGACAGAAAAAAAAAAAAAAAAAAAAGACGCATTCCTCCAAGATTTGTGGCCGAGTTGCAGCACATCGCCGGACATCGGAGAGACTTCAAGGTTTGTTGTTGTTGTTTCCTTCAATACCTGCGCTTCACAGTGATGCTGCAAGAATACATCCCGCTCTTGATGCGACCCAGCGATCATCTGCAACCAGTTTATTGCATCAACGTTCAGCAGTGAAGTACACCTGCACGCACAGTTGTCTTATTAATGCAAAGACAGGGGTGAAAATAAAAAAAAAAATAAAAACATACATCCATATATACATAAAAAGTAATAAAAAAATCCCGATTCCCCTCCAAACACTGTAGGTGAGTTTTATTCATCTTCAGTCCTCCTCATGAAGGAGGGAAATCCCTCTGGGAAAATGTGACTCACCACAAAACTGAACCAAATGTACTTCTGTTGTAAGTAATCCACGTTGAAAGCTGCTGCCTCGCAGAGAAGAATTTATGCGCACTGAACCTTTTCACATTTGTCATTTTTCCAACCTAAATCCTCAACGATTGTTAAGCTGAAAGGGGGAGGGAAAAGGAGGATGATACGGTTTGGACGTTTTTGTGTTTAACAGATACAACTATGTAAAGTATTTGTGTTCATCTGTTTCTGTCGGTGGGCTTCAACAGAACAGCTGTAGGCAGAAGCATTGCAACCATTCCTCCACGTCACCCCAGACCCCGTGTTTCTTACTAAGTGGGAGCTTCCCTTAGCAAAATATGTCTTCTCTTAGTCTGTCGCTGTTTCATTTTTTTTTCTTTCTGTTTTTTATGCAGCCAGTTTAAAAAGTGATGCTCATTTAATTAGACTTACACCATTTATGTGTAGCTTCCTGTTTGGAATCAAAGGTGAAACTCTGCCCCAGTCTTCAGTTTGTTGCAGCCTCTATAGCAGCAGGTATTTTTAAATGACTGCTTTGTGTTTTGTTGTTGTTGTTGTTGTTGTTGTTGTTTTTTCTGTCCCTGCTGAAGAAAAGCATCCCCACAGCATAATGCTGCAACCACCATATTTCCACATTGTGCATGTTGACCAAAAAGTCAACTTTTGGATCCGTCTTCCATGCGTTCTCTCTCCCATGACTGTAAACAAGAGCTCTTATTGGCTTTTTTTCAACGTCTACTTGTCGCTCTTCCACAAAGACTCGATTTGTGGAAAGTATTTGACAAATGTGTTTTTTTTTTCCTGTTGAGAGTGTCTCTAACCTGAGCTGTGTATATTTCCTTCCTCCAGAGTTTTCATGGACAACTTATCCATTTCCTCCCTGACCGATCTGTATGTTCCTTTGGTCTTCATTATGTTGTTTGTTGGCTAATGTGCTCAGAGAATCACATCTGCTTTTATTCGTTGTATTTCAGTGTTGCAGCAGTAGCAAAATGGGGGGCGGGGGGGGGAATACTTCCAGAGACGACTGTTGTAGCATGTCTGTAAATCTTCATTATCTGTCTTAATTTACAGGAATCGGCTGTGTGATGAGTTGACTGAACGCTGAAGCCCCGGCACCTCCATCACCTCCGACACACGTCTAGGGTATTATTTGTTGTGAGAGAAAGGGCAGACCGGAAAAAAGAGACAGAAGAGGGGATAGAAAAAGAGAGGACTGGTGTATAGAAGTGAGATTGTTACAGTTTTCTTTTTTGCCTGCTGGGAATGAGTTGGTTAAGGAGAAGTCAGAATGATTTATTGGGAGAAAAAAAGGAGGGAAATAGGGAAAAGAAGAGCTAGAAAGAAAGAGAGAGAGAGATGAGATGAGATGCCATCGGGGAATCCCTTTGTCTCCTCCAGTCCTTCCTCTCCTCTCATGAGCTGTCCATTTAATCCCCCCCGCCCTGATTCCTCCTCCTCTCACCTTATTCAGGGAGGCTCGGTGAAAACTTTTTTTCTTTTTTTTTTCTTTTTTTCTTTTCCCACCGTTGTGATCCCTGCTTTCTGCCTGTGCTAGTTTGGTTCTGTGTTTGGGCCCTGGTGGTCTTCGCGTCTGTTCTGCTTCTGCCGGTTTCGCCGTCTCTCAGTGTTGGACATGAGAAATGGAATATTTTTATGAACACGGCTTATTTTCCTCTTGCCATTTCTGCTCCATCATTCCTTTCCTCTTTGACTGGGTTACGCATTCCAGGCAACCGCGACTGTTTTTCCTTGGGATCAAATCTGACAGACCAGAGAAAATTATTTGCCCAAGGTACATATCTCGGGAGACCGCCAGGTGCCAAGGGGTGAAATACAAATAAAATTCATTCCCTCAGTTTGGCAAATCCGTAAACATGGATCTCTCTCTCTCTCTCTCTCTCTCTCTCTCTCTCTCTCTCTCTCTCTCTCTCTCTCTCTCTCTCTCTCTCTCTCTCTCTTTCTTTCTCTTTTGGTTCAGTGAAGCTGGAGGTGAATGAAATTCTTACATTCAGAATCAACGATCGCAGTCACATCGCCCCGGCTACAAACTTACCTCATTTTAAAGCTTAACTGAGGTGTGTCTCTCTTTTCTAAAAGCTCAGCGACGCAACTCTGCATAATGAAGCGGATTTCCACTGGAGGATTTCCCAAAAAAGTAGAAAAATTGTAAAAATCTAATGCCCTCAGTGTAGGATGATGAAGCCATGTTAGGCCTGACTATGTTTGTAGGCTCTATGGCAGACTAACAATTTAAAAATTCTCATGTTGATGATTTTCTCTTGCCTGTCAGACTTTTCGGCTGAGGAATGCCTCTCAGACGAAAGAAGATTTTGATGACGTTCAAGCAGATCGATTGATTTATCTGTGACTGGTTCCATTTTCTTTAAGCTACGTCTTCAGCCTGGATATTGTGTTGTCTACAAGGACAGTTTGCAATTGGATTGTCTCTGATTAAAAAAAAATGTGGGAGAAAAGAGGAGTAGATTCAGTTTTTCTGATTGGCTGCATGCAGGCCATGGGCACCTTGGGATCTGGCAACTGATTCAGACACACAGAGAGCAACAACAGGTGTGATAAATGTTATTTTGTCCATGTATGCCTGAGCTTGAACTCTCTGATTGATGTCTTTAGAGGTTGCTCCAGTATTATTTCCACATGATATCATTTTAGGATAAAGGCATTTATCTTGAGAAATGCATAAATCCCAAAAAACATCCACTCATGATTTTCCGACTCTTCACAGAAACAGATTGTTTCCATTTTAGTTTCATCAGACAACAGGACATGACCAGAAATTAGGTTATTTGTTCTTGGGTGCTTTGCGCACTGTAATTTGACTTTTTATGCCACTTTTGAATTAATCGCTTCTCCTTCACTGAATGGCATTTCATCCGGTGTCTGCGTGACACTTGCTTTACTGTGAATAATAACATTCCCTCCTCATCTTCGCTCAGCATCTTCACAACGTCTTTTGCTTTCTGGTTCTGCGATTGATTCGCACGTTTCACCCTAAAACACGTTCTTCTCCGGGTCACAGAACCCGACTCCATCCCAAACAACATGATGACCGGACTGGATGTTTGTCCTGATGGCACTCAAGAAAGAAGTGCTGCCTCGAAACACATCAACAAATGAGCCTCCATTGTGCTCAGCTGCTCTAAATAAAGCCATAATAAACATGCAAAGCCAAAACTGGGCTTTCCGAAATCGACAGTCATAGCAATCCCAGTATGTATAAACTTCTGACTTCAAAGACAGAAAACAAAACATAATTTTTATGAGTACAAATGTACAAACAACATTTTTTTTCTTGTTCTAGCTCTCATTATTCTGGTATTTAGCAAACAAAAATGACTCCAACTGACCTAAAGCGGGAAAAAATTCAGTCTGATTGAAATGTGGAAAAATGGGTCACGCCATTATTTTGTGCAGTGCACGCAAACATCTGGCTACAAATGTAAGAAACACATTTTTTATTTTAACTTCACAGATAATGTTCCAGGATGACTCAAAGATATTTGTCCAGGCTTCAAAAGTTTTTGAGGCCTGAACCGTTGGATGACCTCTGTCTGTATCGGGGCTGTAATGAGAAATGACCCCCAGGGCCCGGCTGCATACATTGTCGCTGGAGCTCTCATGACATTTCCAGCCCAGACCTGGCACACACAGCACATGTGTCCAGAGCTCCTGAGCGAAACCTTGGAATCTAATCAGAGCTCTCTCCCTTGGCGCTAATGATTGGATTTGGGCTCCCGCTTCTTCTCTTTCTGCTCAGCAAGTAAACAACGCACATGTGAGCTCAGCGGGACTCCTAGATATGGAACGGGAAACATTTTCCTTTGTATCTTTCTCATTCCGATGGATTTCTTGATTCAGGAGTCTCTCTTTCACTCCACCTAATGCTCGCTCTCTTCCTTGGCCTGCTTCACTGTTCACTGTTGTGTTAGTAAATTGTACTGACACTCTTCCCCCCGCCCCACGACCGCCCGCCTCTGCCGGCTCCCTCCTCTGCTCTCCCTCCCTCCCTGTCCCTCTTTCACCCGAGTGACTGACACGAATTTTCAATTTCTCTGTTTACCTTTCACTGCTGTGCCTAAAACAACACCGATACAGACTAAGAGCAAGGAGGAGGCCGGGGCAAAGCGAGGAAAGGGGGAGCGGGGGATAGATGGAGATGAGCGTGGAAGGACGAGGGGGGAAAGGTGACACTAAGACTGTGGATGAGGAGGTTGGGTGGGGGGTTGGTGGGGAAGCTTGGGATGCAAAAATGAGAGAAGTGCAAAAAGAGAGAGAACAGGGCTTTCTCTGTGTTTTTGGTTGCAGAGGAATCCAAGAGGGAGAAAGAAGGAGTTGGGTCTGGGAGGCTGGGGGTTACAGGAAGGAGAACGGGAGCCGATACTTCTGAACAGTCACGCAAACTTATTCAACAGAGTGGATGGAGAGAGGAAGGGACTGACAGGATTGAGGAGATTGTGAGTGGAGGGCTGGGAGGAAAAACTTCGATGGGGGCACAGCACATTAGGAGTGCAATGAGATATAGAGAGAGGGGGGAGATTTATGAAGGTGCAAAAGGAGAGGGAGGACAGCAAGAGTGATGGGTAGAAAGACTTTCTTTTCTTCCTGAAGAGGAAAAGACTGAGAATAAAGAGTGGAGAAAGAAAGAATGAAAGAGAGAGCTCAGAATAGATATGCTCTCAGCAGCATGAAATATTGAACGAAGGAGAGCGAACACAAGGAGGAGCGCGGAAAATGGAGGGACTGATAAAGACAAATACAATCGTTTTGTGTGTGTGTGTTGTTTTGGGAGAACAGAGGAAGAAGAAGAAGAAGAAGAAGAAGAGCGGGTGACAGAAATATGAAGAATAGCAGCCCGTGGCTGGAGAGCAATTGACACGCGCGCACACACACACACACACACACACATATATATATATATATATATATATATATATATATATATATATATATATATATATATATATATATATATATATATATATATATATATATATATATATATACACACACACACACACACACACACACACAGGCATAAGGCTTTGAGTTTAGATTGCTCCCATGTGTGGAGGAGCTGTGCAGAATTCGTCAGTGTTGAAAATATCACACTGCAGAATGTGTTTCATCACTACTTATACCAAACCGACACACACACACACACACACACACGCAGACACACGCACTCACATTTTTGCACATATGCATGCCCCATCACCACCACCAACCCCCTCCTCCTCCTCCTCCTCCTCCACCCTTTGATCTCACTTCTCACTGATCTTCTCTCCTTCCATGTCAAATATTTAGGCTGTGTTTGGCAGGTTTGACGAAAATTACCATGGAGAAATGATTTTATTTATTTAACTTCCACATCATCAAAAGTCGACGGCTGTAGCTCCGAGCAGATAGGTGTTGATCCGGTTGAAAAAAAAAAAGGAGAAAACAAACAGTAATGCTCAGTGTAATGTTTCACATGTGACAATAAAGCAGATCTTTGTTGAAGCGTTTCTTAAATTCACACAAGGTGTTTTAGTCAAGCAGGCAGAACTTTTGTGGTTAAGGAGACACTTCTGACAACACACACACACACACACACACACACACACAAAATGATGAGTCAGTACAAAATTTCTGGGGGCAAATAGAAATTTTATTGCAGACTTTGCATCAAATTAGGAAACTTTTCTTCTTCACTTCAAACATGGCTTTAGCAGCACAAATCACAAAGCTAAATCTCAGACGGAGTGGCAGTGCTCTATCACGATCTGTGCCTTTTAGAAACTCAGAGGTCTGTATTCACTTACTCTGCATTTTTCTTACCAAAGATCATGAATCAAATGGGCGTTTGAGTGAAGAGACGGAGGAACTCACAAAGACGGAGCGTGTAGCAGTGAATGTACTTCATATTTCTGACCATGAGTTATTTCTAGATTGGAAGCCAATAAGGGAAATATGTATCCTTCAAAAGAATCACAAAACTACATTTTGTATTATCATAATGATACCATAGGATGAATCACATTGTCAGCTTTGCTTATTTTATTTAACATATCTCAAAAGTGTTGGTCATAGTTGATCAAAACAATGTGGCATCAAAATCTAACATTTATTCAGTTTTAATTTGATACTATTTATAAACAGTACATTTATAATTTTGTAAAAACAAAAAAGAAGAAAGCTAGTGTAGTCTGTTTATGTCCTTCTTGTATATTTTTTTATTTTTTTTTTTTGAGGCCACATTATGTTTCTGTCGTTCATAAAGTCTCAAATAAAAGAAAATTTAAAGACAAATTAATTCATACCACCAACCTGGTCTGTTTGTTTCAAATTATTTTCAAATTGTATTCATTTATATTGGTAAAAATATTGCTTTGCTTATTCAAAACAATAGAATAGTAATAAATGAAATCATGAGTAAAATGTGCTACTTTTGTTATTGAATATATTTACCATATATGGATGTTTGATGTAATATAATTTTTTTCTATATTGTAATTATTGATTTTTTCCAAGAAAAGCACAGATTTTTTAAAATCCAAAATAAGTTGTCTAAGGAGCAGATAAAATGGTTGAATATTATTGTTTTTTAGTTTTGTACAATCCAGCATTTTTGAAAGAAAAAAACATTTAATTATTATCATTATGATTTTTATTGAAATCAACATAATTAAATATTATTAATTCACGCGTAATTTGCACTTTCCATTATGAGGTAATCTTAAAGATCATGCATTTTATCTGCAAAACTGAATTACTAAGCAAGGAATATTTCTATTAAAATTAATGTCCTTTTTTTAGTTTAGTTCTGCATTTAAAGGATCATAAATAAATAGGAACAAAAAGCTCTTCATGTTTAATATGTCTTTTGCTTAAAAACACACTTTTCATAAGACATTTTTAACATATTGTAATTCTTTCCTTTACTCCAATTTCAAACTAAATATTAAATCAGCGATAAAAAGGGATAATGAGATAAAACTGGAAAAAAATAACGTAAAACAAAACCTAATGTGTTTTGATAGCCTGTCCTTTTTGAATTGATCCAATGTTTGGTTAAAACTGCCAAATTCCTGACCCCGTAGCATAAACCCAAAAATAACTCAGCTGTTATAGTTTGTATTTGGACTCTATTATTTGTAATATTGAATGTAAAAATATTTACAACTAGGATTGTTTTCTCAGAGTGAACATAAAGTCTGAGGTTACACTTTTGAAATTGATTGGTGCTTTAACAATTTTTATAGTCTCAAGTTAGGATGTAGAGCAAGAAAATAATAATGAAGAAATAGTAAATACATTCTTTAAAGTGCCTTTGAAACCACTGTTATGTAGTGAAATGACAACGATGCCCGTCACTTTAAAGCAGACACCAAAATTGATGGCACTGATGCTCAAATGTGCATATTTTACCTTTTCGAAAGGCTTGACCAAGCCGATACGTTCATTTGACTGATAGGTATTGTAAGCCAGCAGAACCAGTCCCACTTTTGATGGATGGGGTTTGTCTTGAGGAATGGACTTGAATCTCAGCAGTAAGAAATGTCAAACTTATTGACATCCTCCGAGAGACACGCAGTTTCAGCTGCAACTGAAGGAAACTACAGTGTTGACTTTGTACAAATCCACTATCAGGCTTTTTATCTGGACTGTTTCTTTCGTTTCGTACTTTGATTATTTCATAATTAAAACTGTTCCACCGTCAACACAAATCATGTTGCACTGATCAATGATATTTATCCCCACACTTTTCAGATTTTTATTTGTATTTGTTTTTTTGTTTTCCTTCCACTTCACAATTGTGCTGTACTTTGTGTGTGTGCATAACATAAAACCCCAATGAAATACTTTGGAGTTTGTGTTTGTAAAGTGACAAATGTCAAAATGTTGTTTGTCCAAATTGTGCTTCCTTGAATACTTGAATCCAAATTTTCAGTAAGGAACCATGAGGCGTTCGAGCCGCTTTAACAAATGATTAATGTAATGTGTGTTTGTGTATCTGTGGTTCATGTGCAACTTTCTGCAGCATGGTTCCTTGTGCACAGCTTAGACAAATGTTCCTGATACCTCATACATCACAAGTCTCAGTACTGTATTATCCCATGAGTGCACTTCTGCAGACAGTGCAGAAACAATAAAGACAGCCGGTTTACACACGTGCACACGCAGACAGGCAGCCACATACACAAGAAGAAACCCCCTTCCTTTACCCCTCCCATGGACAGACACACATGCAAACACACAGAAAGGAACAGGTGCATGTTGAAAAAGCCAGCTGCCAGCCCTTCTTTGAAACATCTACATTTCATCAGGCATGGCGGAGGCGGCGGTGGCAGCGGGCAGCAGCAGCACAGGTGACACCGAGCCCAGTGGGCACCGAGATTAAGAGACTGGGAGGAGGTTTAACATAGACTGTCATCTCAGGTCAGATTTGCATTTTCCTTTTATTGTTAAAGGTTAGGTTTTCCAGAGGCTAAGCTCATCTGATAAATGCCAAAAGGGACCTTCCACCCTCAAGGACAGCTTACTCGAGCATTTGATGGCGACATCATGTGTGAAGTGAGTTAAAAGGACGGAGGGAAGATTTCAGCCCATTTGGATCAGCGTTATCGGTACCCAGTCGGTGTCCTCTGCTCCTCTATCGCTGTCTTTTCTTTTTTTTTTCTCCCTCTTTTTCTGCCTTTCTCTCTCATTGCCTGTAGCTTCCTCGTTGTCATTCCATCTCTGTTGCCTTTTTTCCTACATCCTCTGCTGCTGCTGTCACCCTCATTTGGGCTATCTCTGTTTCCCTGATGCTGTCGTTCCCTTTCCTTTCGCTCGGCCGGTGCGAGAGTCATGATACATTAACCTCTGACCCTCAGCAGGAGGTGGCACCAATTGGCTTGTAATTGCTATCAATGCAGCATGTGTGTGTGTGTGTGTGTGGGGGGGAGGTGAGCATGTTTTTTCTCCCTCATTTGGGAAATGTGATGAATATCTGGCCAAGTTTGGACCGACAGAAAATGTAATCATTTCACCACATTTTGGGTTGTGATGGTGGATTACATGTGTGCAGTCAGAACCACAACAGATGAAAAAAAAAAAATTCTGCTTCTGTAAGCAAACTGGAGCTTACTTACTCCATATTCACAAAATTATCCAAAATGTTATCACACACACGCACACACACGCACACTCAGAGAGAGAGAGATGGAGAGAGAGAGAGAGAACTGGGATCATACAGGCCTTTGCAAAAGAATTCACTCTCCTTGAAATTTTCCTCATTTTGTCCTGCTAAACCAACTTCTGAGCAGTTTTGGGGATTTTAACTAATATATTAATACGACATCTTGCATAATTATACAATGGAATAAAATACTTTTAATTTAATTACAAAGAAAAAAAATATGTAACTTGTGCTGAAATATGCTTTTATTCCGATTAACTCTGATCCCTCCAAGTAAAACCCAGTCCAACCAACAACATAACTAAGTGCAGTCTACTTGTGTGTGATTTAATCTCAGTGTGAATCCAACTGTTCTGTGA
This sequence comes from Poecilia mexicana, assembly GCF_051168715.1. NCBI lineage: Eukaryota > Metazoa > Chordata > Actinopteri > Cyprinodontiformes > Poeciliidae > Poecilia > Poecilia mexicana. The sequence continues at coordinate 15,467,409 of NW_028263385.1, forward strand.
AGCCCTCTGAGTTTTGCTAAATAACATCAGTGAACAAACAGCAAAGAAACACAGCAAACGAGTCAGACAAAGAATTGAGAAGATGTTTAAATTAATATCCCAAAATTTGAACATCTCAAAGAATACAGCATTAACCAGAGAAGCAGTCAAAAGTCTTTTCCAAGGTTGGTTCAAAGCTGTTTAGGGCCTTAAGCAGAATCTGATTTGGGGCCCCTTGCACTGTTAAGAATACAAACACATCCACTACCAACTTTTAAATAAAGAGGTGGTGGAAACTGGGAGATGGAGTCAAGTTGAACTGGTCAAGCTGACAACCAGTCGTGGATAACTGAATTTTATTTGCACAAACAAATCAAGCTCAAACACAAAGAAATAACACATTTGTTGTGAGAAAGCAAAAAGGATTTGCTACATGTGTTGTAAGTCATGTGGGAGCAATGCAAACATCTGAAAGACGGTTCTCTGGCAAGTCGAGACCAAAATGTAACTTTTTTTTTTTTTGCCTATGTGCAAAACATTGTAACTCACTATCCCTATGTTGAAGCATGGTGGAGGAGGAATCATGCTATGGGATTACTTCAGCAAAGAACAATAAAGCTGACCAGAGTTGATGAGAAGCTACACTGAGGTAAATACAGGACAAAATCTTTTAGAGGTTGTAAAAGACTTGGGAGGTTTATATCTCATCTGGACAACAGATTAAAAATCACTGGAATGGCCTAATTAAAGTTTATAGCTAATGCTAATTCAGGATCTGATGTTCACAGACACCCTGTGTCTGAGCTGGAGCTACTTTATGAAGGAGAACGGAAATGCATTTCAGATCCTGGATGTGCAAAGCTGATGGAGACAAAAGACCTGCAGCTGTAAATGCAGTGAACGATGGTTCTGCGTTGACTCGAGAGGAATAAACACACATATCAAACTTCTCTCCTTTTTGTAGTAGAAACTTTTTCTTTCTCTCCCACTTCACAACTTGGCACTACTTAGTATTGGTCTATCACGTAGAATCCCAATAAAATGCATCCAAGTTTGTGTTTCCAGCATAACACAAAAATGTGAAAAGGTTTAATTATCAAAAAATAATAAATAAATAAATGTAAAGCACTGTAAATATCTGTAAATGGTACCTGACTGGGGCAAGAGTGTGTGTGTGTGTGTGTGTGTTGCCTTTCTTAATGGGGCTTTGAATTGAAATATGCCCATGTCTCTGTGTGAGTTCTATTTTCACTTGTGTGTACAGCAAAGACTCTGACTCCCAGCAGTCCTTTGTCACACTGACTGACTGCTGAAAGGCTGAAAGCAGGAAAACCATTTCAGACTGCGGAACTAAACGATGGCAGGTACTCACCTCTCCTCCACTCGCCACAATAACACCATACAGACCAGTCATCAGCAGCCCTGTCATCTCCATCTGTAAATGCACTTCACAAAGCCCCCTCAGTCTCCCCTTCTCCTTTGACTGCCAGTCAAGCCTGCATTGCTGTCTCGTAAACCCAGGTGGTCTTCATACAGGAGGAAAAGAGAAAGTGCCGCATCCAGAGGAAATATAAATCTGTTTGGAGTTTCTTTTAATTTTAGCCAGACGTGCTCAAGTGAAGAGCAATCAAAACAATTCCAGTGTGAATAATCTGTTTTTACATGAGAGCTAATAACACAGTTCTTCAAATAACGGACCACACGAGAGAGAAAATGTACAATTCAGCCAGAAGGTCAGCAAATGGCTCAAAAATCAGATGCAGCACTTGGGTTGTCTGTATTGTCTTTTCTGTTCTTTGGATAAAAATGCTACAATTTTAACAACAAATCCTCTTATTAAGCAGATAAACTCACATAAGCATAACCAAAACAGACAACCAGTCAGCCAGACATTTAACATCCAGATTATCGATGTAAGGATTGTGATCTCATCAAATAAATCCTCAAAAGTAAAACAAAAAAAATACCCTGAATGTAGCATCTTTTTCAGTGCATTATAATTATCTCAGTACTTTCCAATAGACAGAGATCTACAATTCAATTCAATGTAACAGAGACTCCGATTTAGGTTGGAGGTGATTATATGTGATTCATTAAACAGAAGATAAACAAAAAAAAAGTTTTTCTAAGGTAGAATAACACCTAAATCTGTAAAAAGAAGAAGAAAAAATGTATAACTTTTTTACAGAGCATTTAAAATGTTATTTTCTATTCTCCAGTTTTCTTTTTTTTTAGATATTTTGGTGAACTTTTAAGTCTCATCTGACACATTATTTCAGACTCAGGATATTATAAAGTGTCCAAATTTTTCCCATAACTATATAATTAACCACATGTATTAATCAATGCAGATAACCCCAGTTCATTAAAACCAAACCATGCTTTTAGATTCTCTTACAGTTACTGCTGAGCTTGATTTGCTCTGCTGGTGGAAGAAGATGTCACTTGACTGTAACTTATGACTCAGTCTGACCAACCATATATTTCTTGTGCTGCTGTTGCTACTTCTTGAGCCTATTGATGAAATTAATGACCAGGGTGACTAAATGAGGTGTCACAATATATGGCTCCAGAGGCTCTCAGGAGTGTGCGGGCGTTTACACCAACCAGGAAACGTCAGCCAACAGAGAGAGACTGAGAGAAAGGAAAGGAGCTGAGTTTTTTTTTTTTTTCTCAAGAAGAGCTAGTAAGAAAATAAGATATAAGACGGAACAAGTTGGATGCAGTAAAAGAAAAGGAGGAAGAGGATGGAGAAAATAGAGGGAGAGAGAGAGAGAGAGAGAGAGAGAGAGCAGGTAAAAGCAGGTCTGGTCCAGGTGGGGTTCAGACAGTCAGTATGTTATTTTAGGAGGGCAGAGGGAGGGAGGATGAGAGAAAGGGATGGATGGAGGGAGGGGAAGATGAATGTAGTTAATTAAGATGAGCAGGCAGAGGAGACAGTGTGGAATTACACAAACACTAATTAGAGTCTTCGTTAGGGGGCACAAAACGAGAGCAGCACATCCATCATCTCAACTCTACATCCCTTCCTTTTTTCCGCTTGCTTTATGCCGCTTCTGTTTTTTTTTTTTTCTGTTTTTTTTTTTTTTTTGCTTTGCAACCACATTTCCTGCCGCCATCCTCATCCTCGCTGCCCCCCTCCCTCTAAAATCCTCCTCTGCTGCTCTCTGTCACTTTGTTTACCTCCATCTATTTTCCCCGCCCCCTTCTCAACTCCCTTGTCTTTTTATTGATCCCTTGAGTAGCTGACTAAACAGGTGCAGTTTAACATCTGGAATCATAATTGAAGCAACCTGTGAGCCGTTTTCTCCTCATTTTAATTTTTTTTTGTTTTCTAAATTTCTGTAATAAGACTTTCCTAGAAAATGTATTCCTGTTGCACACAATAATAAACACTATAATCAGCTCTATTTTTATTGTCTCAGTGGTTCCTGCAGTCTGCTGCACTCCTATGGTATAAATTGTGCACATCAATGAAAAATGCTTTCCTCTATTATCATCATGCTCATGTCTTGTTTCTACTCTTTCTCTTTCATTCATCTTATTTATATATGCGTATTTCATGAACTTTTTCACATCTTGTCAACTACAAAGTTTGTATTTTACTAGGATAATCCATAGATAAAAACATAGAAGTGCTTTATTGAGATGTGAAATACTTTTTTTGTTGTTGTTGTTGTGGCCAAGATTTTAGCAAATGAAAATCTGAAAAGTACGGCAAGCATTTGTTTTCCACTCTCTTGAGTAAATACTTGGTAGAACCAAGTTCACGTACAGTGATGGCTGAAAGTATCTTATGGTTTAATGCATTTCGATAATCTTTCATTCATGTATCCTTCTCCTTTCGCTCCACAGTTATGTGCTAGCTTCCTCTGGTCATGTGCCACTGTGCCAACAGGCAAGGCACTTCACCTCAGGTCGCCCACTGATCTGAGTATATTGGGAATGTTCCTCCAGTGTAAAGAGCTTTGCATGTTTGCTATGTGTCAAAAAAGTGCAGAGTAAATTCAGTCCATTTGCCATTTAGCTTGCGTCGGTCTAACATAAAATCCCACTCACTAAGGAGGAGGTCAGCTTCATTGCTGTTGACTGCTTCGTTCTGTTCTCCTGAGATCAAAAAGAGCGATTAAATGATGTGGGATGAGAGTGGATGGGGTTCGAGCTGGTCTGTGCTTCAGGCATCCGTGCACATTCACGGCGAATGCTGCAGAACTGCCAGTATGAAACGTCATCTGCTTTAGGTATGTTTGAAATATTTGACAAATTGCTAGTTTACTGTTGTTAAAATCTGTAAAGAATTAAATGAACATTCGTCCTTCAAAGTGAGCAGCCGGTCAACTCATTTTTTTTTCACTCTTGGTATCAAAACTTTCCTTGATCCAATTTTTAAGCGGATTTGGGAAACTGAATCCCATCATTGACCAGTGGACTTCCAGTGAACCAAATGAGGCAAAATGTTACTTTTATGTTCGCATTAGACTTTATGATTGAACTGGAGTTTGTCCAGTCACTCTTTGTTTGTTTTATGTGTTTTGAAAAAGCACAACAGCTTCGCTCAGAGAATCATGTGGGCACTAAATGCCCCAGACCTGCTGTTGTGGTCATTCTAGCCTTTGAATAACCTGAGCAGGAGAGAGTTTAGCATCGCTGACACACTCCCCATGGGTGTTTGCTGTTCTTCAATGCATCACTTGTTCTGGTAATATGTATTTGGGAGCGTTTCTGAGTACTGCCGAGTTGCAGAGAGTCTGCAGTTCAGAGACGACAGGGCCTTTCCTTTATACATAAAACCAGCTCTTATTGGTTTCATTGTCTGTAGAACTCTTTGGAATGCTAAAAATATTACACATTTATTTGTTAATTTAAAGTATGTGATTTTAGGAATGAATAAATGGTCTCCTGGTTTGTTCCTCACCTGTAGTTATTTTATCCCATTTAGCATGACATATTTAAAGGTATTTTCTTCAGCCTTTTTATATTACCACTTGAATTTCTCGTGTATTTAAACTATGAATTACCCACATGTGTAGGGAAAACACAGGCTTCGTTCGTGTGCATCAATGTATAGTAGACGATGTAGATAAAAAGACCACATTGCAATCAATAAATATAGATATCAATTGATAAAAGAGGATCAAAATATGAGGATAAGGTATAGGTTAAAAAAATCATCAAACTTTCAGGGGGAACCATGTCAGAAGAAAGGCCTTCAACGGAGAAGGCATCAACATACGTTTTGGCTTAGACTTAAAGGAAGGAAATAAAACGCCTCTGCGCCTCATAAAACTCTAGAAACAGTAAGATGTGTCGGATTAAACAAGTGCATATTAATATGCTCTACGTGCACTTTGAGTCACACGAAAGATGGACACATGCGCTACCTAAACACAGATCAATTATGAATCACTTACGGTGAACGACGAAGTGAGAAGACTGCCGTTATCGTTTGCAGATGTGCTCTAATGGCAGCCAACACAGCGCAGCCAAGCATTAATATTGTAAAATGTTTTTTTTTTTTTTTTTTTTTTTTTTTCCGCGCTCTCATTCGAGGGCTCCCTGTGAGAATATTTACCTACTCCTCTTCTCCCGACCTGTGAACCAAGCCTCGGTCTGTTGCTGCGGGGGTCACCAGCAGAGCAACGCCCCTCCCCGGCCGTTTGAAGCTCCAAACTTGGGTCAGAGGTCGCAGCGCACTCACAGCTGGAGGCTGCTAACAAGCTACTGTCCTCCCACCCGTCTCATCACGATGAGCCCAGAAGAAATGCGGCCTGGAAATGTGGTGACCGCGCTTTGCCACGCAAAACAGGAGAAGGTTTAAATGTGGACATTAAAGCAAGCTGTCCACCCGTCGTAGCCTTGCGGCGAGACGCGGCGACAGTCATGAGGGTCAACTTTTTCTCGGCATGAAAGCAGCCACACAAGGTGTGCTTCTGTTTACTGATGTCTTTCAGTCTTTCATGGATTTTGAATTTTTTTTTTTTTTTTTTTTTTTTAGTGTTTAGGTCGGCCATTTTCTATACGCTGTCATAGATTTCTGCACTCCAGCTCTGAGGTCGTAAGGTGCATCTAAATAAATTGCATAGTCAAATGTTTATTTTGGTAATTTATTCAGAAAGTCACATTTAATACACATATCTATTTTAATAGATTTCAAATATTTATTCCCAATAATTGTGACGGTTTCAGTTTCCGTTTGATGAAAATTCAATCAAGTGTCTCCAGAAATTACAAATAGATTACATGAGACCAAGAAAACAGATTTTTAATATTGAAATCAGCCTCCTGAGAAGTCCGTTTATTTAATATGGGCTGAATACTCGGTTGGGCACAGCGGACAAATATTGCCAAGTCAATATGCAAGATGCTGCCAGATTCCTTCCATAGAAGACTGACTGCTGAATTTCAATCAGAAGGTGGTTTAAGGAAAGAATACGGCCGGATTATTCCTTATTTTCCATTCATTCTTTCCCTCAAACAGATTTGTTTGTTTTCAGATAAACTTTAGAGGATAAATTTGTTGAAAATGTTTTCAAATCATTCAACCTGCAATTTAAGCAGGGGGCATGTCCCTTTTAGGAGGACATCGACATATAAATCTGGTTGAATTTGGCTGAGCCGCAGTGATGCCTTCTTCACCCCTTTTCCACACATTCAGGAAGTTTCTGAAACTAAAGTCTTGTCAAAGGTTCATCCTAAATCCTCAAGCTTTATTTCTTTACCAACCAAGCAATGGATGAAAGGTCTTCATAACACTTCAGGGGAACACTTTTATAATTCATGTCCGCCTCACAGGTCTTCGAGGTTGAAGCTCTCTGAGCCGTCAGCTGGGCTGCTCTTGCGCCAGCGTCCAGTAAGGCCAGCACTGAGAGCATCCTCTGCCTGCTCTTCCCTCTCGGTAACCTACATTGTGCTGGCCAACACAACAGCAGCATGCTAATTCACTGTGAAACCAGCATAGTGTGTCCCATCACTGCTCCCCCTGTAATCCCTGCAGGTGAGAAAGACAGAGAGAGACGGATTCCTGAGTATCTGACTGAGCAGCACACAGGCTGAATAATTGATACGCGGGTTCTCCGTCCCAGTGAAATATACTGGAGCCCAAACACTAACCATCTCAGAGCCACCTGTGTTTCACACTAAACTAACCCACCGGACAATATAATGCGCGACTCAATTAGTAGCAGCACACAATGCCAGCTATGTGCCCCGTGTTTATGAAACGGTGATGCGTGTGTTTGTGTGTGTGTGTGTGGGCATTCTAAATACAGAGCTGAATTAAGTCCATTTGTCAAAGTAAAGCCAGTTATTAATGTTAGGTGCCACCCCACGTCTCGTTCGCAGCCTGAGGCCTGCAGACTCACATACTGAGAAGAAATAACAGACACACAGTAGCAATAAAAGTGCAAACTAACAGGCTGTTTAGTAAATTTAATACCAGAGGAAATGTTCTCATTTTGTGTCCATAGCAAAGAGAATTCATCTTCGGAAGCTGCAGAAACAAACAACGATGCAAACGTGACAGCAAGCTAACGTTCTCTCCGAACAATCCCTCTTTGCTTTTCTATTATTCATCGTCTTGTCTTCATGCGCTAACCTTCGTCGACCACCAGCTCTCCCAGCAATGTGACGCTGTCAGTGTGCTTCAGGTCTATTTGTAAGGGTCAGCAGCTGACCTCCACCTCGCCCGGCCAACCCGAAGTCTCAACAAACAAACCAGAGGCATCTGGCGTGTACAGATCTGACCTTAAGATTTTAATTGCTCTGTCTTTGAAAAGCCCTGTTGACTGCAGGTGAAACAAGCATTAACATTTCATCAACGCTGAACACAGTCACAAAGCAAGCTTTAAAAAAAAAGCAGGTTGGAGGAAAGCAGAGTAAAACAGTCAAAGCATATCTGTTACAGCCACAAATTTCATTGTATTTTATGGAGTTTTACTGTGAAAAATCAACTCGAATTATAGGAAAGCTGCAAAATTGATCAAAATTGAAAAACGGGTTTAAAAAATGTTATAAAGATTTGGTACCCCTTTATAAACAATCGGCTTCAAAAGTCACAGAAAATATTTTATCAATGTTATTTTTGCCTAACTTTGGCTGTGTTAATACAAATAGCATCACAATTGGCCAGGATATTTTTTTTTCCTTTAAATCTTTTTTTAATTTTTTTTATCACTTTAAAAGTAAATAGTGTAGATGTGTTCCACTCTATGAAATTCTTTTTAAAAGTACAGGTCCATATTTATACATAAAATTACATATGAAATTGAAAGAGCAAAGCACAACCGAAAACCTACTAACCATGGTTTGCACTTGAACCAGGTAAAGACCCCTTTTTAATGCTGGTTCCCATGGTAACTTTGGGGGAGATGTCAAGAATGATTAACAGTAAGGCAATAGTAGTCATGCACTCCATAAAGAGACACATATGGAAGACTGACAAGACAGGCATTATTAAAAGAAAGCCAGAAGAAGTCGACGTGGCAGTTTGCCACAAGTCATAAAATGTGAACAAACTTTTTTAGTTTACATGCAAGAAATGTGAGGGAAAAAATTTTCTGGACACATCGTCTCCATCATAAAACACAGAAATGACAGCAACAAGGAAAAAGCCTTTAAAACTGATGCTAACAGATGATCCTCAGGAGTGTGTAAAAGTGGAACTTTCTATCGGCAAAGCTGACATTCCACAGAATAACATGCTTCAGCAGAAGATAGTTCTGCAAAGTAATGACACAGGTGGACTAAATACAAATATAAAACCACAGCTTTGACTTTTATTTGCAAAAAAAATAATGAAAACCATTTATGCTTTTCCCCCCATTTCTCTTCACAATTATTAAATGGGTGTGACCTTTCCACACTCATTTATTAAACACAATCAGACTTTCAACATAGAAATAGGATCAAGATGCAAATGTTTAAAAAATGGAAAATAAAAAAACAACAATATATTTTTCACTTCATTTAGTGAATGTTTTGGTTCAGTGGAGAAGAGATGCAAGAGGCAGAACAAGCATGGTTTTTATTGCCCCATTTCTCTTTGTGAGCATCATTATTGCCCTGAACACAGTAAAAACTGAACAACACACGGATGTGAATAATTAGTGTACGTCTCTGTGTGTTTCTGGCAGGGTAATGACTGATGTCTCTCCTCACTGTAGGCCTTTCAAAATCAGGGTGGTGAAGGAAGAAAGCCCCCAGAGGATTATATATATATATATATATATATATATATATATATATATATATATATATATATATATATATATATATATATATGTATGTATATATATATATATGTATGTATGTATGTATGTATGTATATATATATATATATATGTATATATATATATATATATATATATATATATATATATATATAATATATATATATATATATATATATGTATGTATATATATATATATATATATATATATATATATATGTATATATATATATATGTATATATATATATATGTATATATATATATATATGTATATATATGTATATATATATATATATGTATATATATATATATATATATATATATATATATATATATATATATATATATATATATATATATATATATATATAAAAGTAAACATGAGGCACTTAGGAGGGCTTGAACCATTTTACAATTTAACCTCCCAATATCTGACTCATGCTGCCTCCTCTGTTGAGCTTCTAAAAATCGAATTCTAATTTGTTTGAGCATTGTCCAAGCATGTTTTCAGTGGTGCTTCAGACTGTAATGACAAAAATCTACTTTAAAATAGGACTGGCCTAAAGCTAATTCTGCACAGAAAAAAATCTTTAATGACCTTGCATTTAAGAAATTAAAATCTTCAAATATAAAAGCAACCATCTGTTGACTTATGAGTTCAGCTGATACATCAAATAAAAAAAGGAACACACGTCTGTGAATACATTGTACATTATTTAATTTTTTTTGAGTTGTAAATTAATATAACAAAATGTGATATAGGCTAATTCATTCATTACACGAGTTAATTAAAAATACAAAAGCATGATTTAAAAGATAAACGATGTAAGTCATATTGTAAATTAGAACAAGTAAAAAAAAATTTTTTAAATTAAAAAGTGAGACTCATTTCAACTGAATGCTAAATCTTACATTATTTACTGATGGGGCAAAACCATAAAATTTTAATCTGTGAAAAGATGCGAATTATGCAGTATATTTTCTATGACAGTTGATTGTTGGTATCTCATTAAAAACAGGAAGAAATTTGTCACTTCGTTATTGGATGTCTTTTGGTCTAAACCCTACGTGTGGCCCATGAGCCATTTGGGGTCCTCGTAATAATTCTACGTGTTTTCAATTAAACAAGGAAACTCGTCCACAATTAATGTACAATTTTTAAATATCTACTGTGATACTATTTCAAACATCTCAATACCTTCCTGAAATGTAAAACAACAAAAAAAGAAAACAAGCAGTTAGTTTTTTATTTCAACTGCATTTTTAGTTTTACAATTTATTACTATGATAAATTATTGAAACAGCTATCTACTTTAACTCAATAGCAGACCTTTGTACAACCGTTTACTCATATAATAAACTTAGCTGTTTTTATTTTGTTTGTTTTTTCAGAAAATCATGTGAGAATCTTTTAATGTTTTGGATCAGCAATAAGTTACAAATCTCTTGTCTTTACTCGCTTAATTTTTTTGTTATGCAAGTTCAAAATTGTTTTGGGGCTTTGAATAAAAGAAATGTAACTTTAGTAACTTATGAGTCACTAAAGGACAATGTTGACCCATGCAAAAGGTTGGGAAAACACTGGTTCATATGCTTAGAGACTGCAAGTCAATATCTCTTGCTTTAAGTCAGAAGAAATGGCAGTTCTTGCATGAGATCTTTGGTGAGATCTTCCTTCTGCTGCACCCAAACCAACTACAGTAAAATCAAATGAGATCCCCTGGTGGATAAAATACTGTGCTGTTAAAAAAAAAAAAAAAAAGACATAATATAGTCTCTCTAGTTGCTCAGGATACGCTTTGACCACCATGAACAGAAACTCGTTCATGTCCAAACTGATGGATAAGTTATGTTTTATTTGGTGCTTCTGTGCCAACCCTTCCTAATGCTGCCCTGGGCAACTGCCCAAACTCCTACATGTCAGAAGAAGAATAAGAATTTATTAATAATGTCCTTATTTCAGGAATAGATGGACTATTTATGATCACTCACAATATAACTGCTGAATATCTGTAATGAAGAAATGAGCCATGGGGTTTGGGAGAGTCACAGTCTCCTGATTCAGACCTTCAGAGGGATGTAACTTTTTTTTTTTTTTTTTTTATGTTTGCTTTCAGACATAATTTGGGATAGAACATCCAAACTAACGTTTGGTGTTTGTTCTGCCTAGCAGGGCTGGTTATTCTGGGTCTGGTTTATGCAGTACACATGGCAGCCTCCAGTGGATATTTCTCACTTTCACCCTAATTGGTCTATAAACCGCTGCACTCTTGATGCTCAGTCCTGCCATTTGCTGTGAATTTGTTTTTCACTTCATGGGGAAATTGATTTGTAGCGTGCGAGTGTGTGGAGAAAGTGTGAACTGTGTCGCTCAGTGAGACTTGAGAGGTTGGAGTGAAGATTTTTAACACATTACGCAGCACAGATATAAAATGCAGACGTTCGGATAATTTAAGTGTTTACGTGTGGCCTGGTGTTTTTTTATTTTTATTTTTTTGTATCCCTCTGTCATGTAATTGTCTTCAAAGATATAATAACAATGATAATAAAGGTAATACAGAAAGGAGTTCAGGAAAACATGAAGCAGAAGATTTTGTGTGTAAGCAGGAATTGGTTGGAAACCTTTATTGTTCCTACAGGCTAAAACCTGTTATAAAATTCCCTTTTCTTCCATTAACTTATTGAAAATTGAAAATTGCATCGTTTGTCTTTATCCCACCCAGGAGATTTTTATTTTTAATGTATTCTACATCTCATTCTTTAAACTGTGAGACATGATGTCTAGAGAAACAAAAAATATTTTCTAATTCAGTGAACCTTTGTAATAAAGAAAGAAGGAAAACGACATAACATTTGTGGTGAACTGGACAATAAAAGTGTCCCAGTTTGATAAAAAAAAATAAGCAAACAAATAAATAAAAATGACTAAAATAATGCTTTTGTAGTATATAACTTCATCAAACTCACTGAAGTGAGTGAATAAACAAGCCACTAATTTTTGGACGTTTTATGATTAAACTAGAAAATATTTTTTAAAAGGTAATTGAAGTTATTTAAATGCATAATATAACATATTACTTTTAATAATTCTATAAATAAGAAATGACACGTAATTAATTTAATAAGAAAACATTGTATAATAAGGGTTGTCTTCACCTTAATCAAGCAAATCTCACACCATGGACAGTCAATGTCCCACAGCATGTGTATGTATATAATAATTTCTATAACTCTTAAAATTACAATAATAACCTAAGTAAAAACAAAAAAAAAGAATATTTTGAAATTGTCAAATAAAATTAGGATTCTATTTATTTGAGGTTAAAGGTTATCTAACCCACCCTGACCGATTGTGTAAAGGTAACTGTCCTGTAAAGCTAAGAGCTGATGCCAGCTCTGTTCTGGAGGAGTTTTAGCCCACACATCTTTCTATCCCAGGGTTTTTTTGAAGCATGAATGTTTAAAGTCAATCAGATTTGAGTCCAGACTTTGACTAAGCCGTTCCCAAATTTAGCGAACTTTTTATATGCTTCAGATCAGTGCGCTTGACACGTTTCACTGCACTGTAATTCACATAATAATTGTTGTATTTATTTGGATTCGGTTTTGGAGTCTCATACATCTGAAGGTATCAGGATTGATATACGAAGCGCTTTGTGGCATTAGCCTGAACTTAACATGTTCCCTACAAACTGCCTTAAAAAGACTCGTTCACAAGATCACTGATTCATATTGATGCTGCGTTAAACCCTGATTGGCCGACCTGCCTCTGGATGAGGCGAGGCCAGCCGGTTGAAATGCTCTTTACTCGTCTGCTTTCACTCAGAGCTTCTCCTCTCCCTCAAAATCCTTCCTTCTTGACTTGCACATTACCAATTTTTCATTTCCCTCACTTCTCTCTCTGTCTCACTCCTTTTCTCTCCCTCCCTTGGATATTTAGTTTGATTTATTGCCTCTTGTTGGAAAGGTTGGCGTTTTAATAACTCAGCTCCTCTTCACCCCAACAAAGAGGGGGAGAACATGGAGGAAGAAGAACTTTAGTAAGCACAAAATAAACGTGGGGACAGACGGCAAGTTTTTTTTTCCCGCTTTCCTTTTCCTTTGCATCTTCTCGGCTCTCACATACGTTTTTTTTTCCAGTCCTCCAGGCTCTCGCTCTGCTGGCTTTAATTCAGGATATAAAAGCTAAATAAGCAGCTGGATTGGGTGTCAGCTTGAGCTCCTCTCTGATCTGTGGGAGGAAATAAGGCATACTATACAGAAAAGAGAGGATGAAAAAAACTGACAACTGCATAAGAATTGATCATCAATTGAATGGACAAAACAAAAGAATATCAATGGGAAGAATGAACTTTGAAGAATGGGGAAAATAGACCAACGGAGAATTAAAGATGGTGAGAGACAAAGTCGAAGATTTCTAGCAGCAAACAGGACCTTTATTTAGATGGTAATTATTCACACTGGTCATTAGAGAACCGTATCACTTTCTCTCATTTACTGAAAGACAACAAGAGAGTGGAGGCGAGGGGAGCATAAGAGGCTAATCATTAGACGATATCATTTTCACCCTTGTTCTGATGAGAGGGGATAAGCAGCGCAGCAGACCGCCACAGTCCCCAGAATCCACATCTTAGAGCAATAAGACAAAAACTAGCAATTAATAATTCAAATCACAAGCCACCAGCCAGTGTAACAGGAGTTAGAGATTAAAAAAACAGAGCTTTTCTTTTCTGTTTTTTTTATTATTATTATTTAGTTTAGTCTGTTTCATTAATTCCTAATCAGAGATATTACGCAGTTTTGCTTGCTTAATAACAACATGCAAATCCAGTCATGTAAAGTTTATTTTTAATTGTAATATTTCCCCATGGCAACATTTTCTGATCCAGAAGGTGTTTAACTTAAACATTTGGTCTTGTGTTTGGTCGTGGTGTTTTATGGACTAATCTAAATGAGCCTATGTATTCTACAGCTGCAAATATTTAGCCATATCTTCCACTGTATTGACATTTACACCATCTGATGTTTCCACGATGAGCATCAAAATGATTATTTCATGTCTATAGTCTGACTTGCCTAATGAAAACTACAGCAAGTCATTTTTTTTTACATTTGTCAACTTGTTGTGCAACAGCTCTGCTCTGCCTGCTGCACTTTATCCAACCAATACCTGTAAGCGATGATGCTTTGCACAGATTGTGTGTGATTTCCATAACAGCATATAAACTGTCTCTTGCAGATTAAGTGTATGGATTAAAACATGTGGATATATAGTCTTGTACACTTTGAACAGGATAATATCATGATTGCTGCACCTTCTGCTTTCAAAGATTGAGAGTATAATTTCAAAAAATGGCCTCCGATCATGTACGCCAGCATATTCAGCTGCTCCATCAACTCTTCCCATGAACATTGAACTAAAGTAGTCTTCTATATTGATCTGATGTTTTTTGTGCTTTTAGATTGTTATGTGCTTGACTATTTTTAAGAGGCTATTTTTTTTTTTTGTTGGTGGAGATTAGATAGGATGGAAAGACTGGGTTGTCATTGACTGATAATGTATTACCAATCCACGTATTGCTGCATTACCGATTACTTGCTGAATGTGAACCACAGAAAGTAGCACAAAACATCACCTGCAGCAGCAGAAGATCGTGCTGCACTGCAGAGGAGGATGGACGGATGATCTCAGCCCATGATTCGGATCTATAATGCGCAAAAAACAAAAACTTTAATCAATAATAAATCACTGATATTGCATTAAAAATGCATTTTTCATCCTTAGTCTCTAACTTTAAGTGGTTCTCCCTGTTTTAATGTTTCCCCAGGGGACAATTATCTTGCTTTTAGTTCCTACCGCAAAAGCACACCTGCCAAATCCCCCATCAGGTCACTGCCCACAAGAACACACTCATACGTACATTAGACTGGGAAACATCGCTTTCGTTGTCTTAATAAAGGAGGAACAACAAACCACGAGGAAGTAGTATGAAATGAGTGGGCATCTGTGGGCTAACATAGATTTTAAAAAGTAGATATTAATTTTAAAAAATGGCATTAAAGCCAATTGCCGTTATTTTAGTTCACAATTTTAAAACGAATAAAATCATGTTACGGTATGCAGTGAATTTTATTGCACCTAAATTATGCTCAAAATTAACATTAAAACAGTCAGTAAAACCATTTATTTCACTGGAAATAAACAAACCATCTTGTTTGGCAAAGAGAAAGTGTGTTTGTTTTCAGATACCAGGGCAGAAACAGTGTGTTGGCAGCAAACAGAACAAGACATAACCTTCACAGTTTTTTTTTTTTCTCTTCTTATTTGGCAGAGTATCAAACTGAGTGCGCACAAACTGCCACCGCGTCGTTCATCTCAAAGTTAATTTCTCTGCAGAGGGTGGAGAGCAGGAGCTTGGAGAGATGCTGCATCGTTTGGGACGAGGAAGGACGGCACAGGATGGACCATGGAGGGGTGAGGTGAAAATGATGCTAGCATGGAGATGAATGGGAGAGGTGCATGTAGTGAGCGGGCTAATGGCGTCAACAGAAGAACAGATGGCTGTGCAGGGCAAGGCTTTGTGTCTTGCTTCCAGTTGACTCTATTAACAGTTCATGAATCCAGGACAAAAAGGAGGCTAAGACATGTGGGTAAGGAGGCAGGTGACAGATGTGAAGTGAAGACGCTGAGAATAAGAACAGGATGAAAAGGGAAACGGTTGGTTGTTAAGAGTAAAAATGTTCTGCAAGTATGACCTTTTGACAGAAGGGACTTTGACATTTTCAGCAGTAAAAAAAATATATATATATATATGTGCAAAGATGTCATAAAAAACTCAAATTTGCAAGCAAAAGTTTCAGTCATGACCTACGGAAATGCTGTCAGCTATGAAAAACATACATGAAGTATAGATCTGGATACATGCTATTAAAAATGTACCTGCTGCACTTTCAAAAAAAAAAAAAAGCTAAGTAGACAAATACATTATTTTTGAAAACATGTAAATGATTTAAAACATTTGTTCTATTAATGTGTCTCGTCACTGTTTTTTTTTATAAATGGCATGTACCCAAATTCCTTTTAACCATGTCAAATGTTATGTCATGGCATGTTGTACAAACAGCACACAACGTTTGCCACAGTACCAGGAAGACTTAACAGCGGTAATGCATTGCTTCACTTGTTTGTTTGTTTTACTTTGTTACCTGTATTCCCATCCAAAATTACAAGAGCTCTAAAGTTAACAGGGTCTGAAGTTAAAAATACATTTTATAAGACAACGTCAGACCATTGTCAGATCAGATTAAACATTCGTTAAATTACATTTGACATATTTTATGAAAAAATGCCTGTATCCTGTCTATCACAGTGACATCTATCATATCCACTGATTGGGGGAGGACAATAATCAATTTAAAACAGGAAGCAAACAGCACACAGACAGTCTATAAAAGGGAAGAAAACATATTAAAGACCCACGCTTCTGAATGACTCAAAATAACAAGAACACAAAAGTTTTGAAGTGGTCTAGTCAGACGTAAATTCATGGCATAACCTTAAACCGGCTGCTCAATCTCTCCTGCAGAAAAGAGTGGCTCAAACTTCCTCCAAAAGTTTTTAACATGCATTGGAAACTAGTGAATCACGTGTTTGTACTGTTATAATACGAGCTTCAGATGGAGAAAAATAGTTTTTTTGTTTGTTTTGTTTTCCGTGACTGTCTCTCTGCCCTGCTTGAAGGTAATGCCCTTTTGGAATACTTTCAGACTTTTGTCTCGTCTGCATGGAAATGTGTTCAAAGAGTCAGGAGGCGAAAGTCGCCAGGAAGACAAAGAGGTGTCTGTCGATGTCTGATTGTTGCTGAAAAGTGAAGGATTGGGCAACTCTAAAGTTAGACAGAACATACAGACAAAAACAAAAAAAAAAATCTATATTTTTCTACATGGGGGGTTCCTACACACATTGCATTTATTCCTGACTCAAATCTACAGAGTCCTTAGTACTTTCTGTCCATTTTAAATGGATGGATCTTGTGGACAGAAAGTTACGGACAAAAGCCTGGAAGCACAGAAAACCCTGAACTCACTTTGGTCCACATGAAACGCCCATAAAAGTAAGATTCTTGGTTTTGAAATGGATTTGCTGTAAAACGGGGTTGGAGTTCGGATCTGTAGGTTCACAATCAGAGTTGGAATAAATAGAAACACAAAGACACAGATTGGACAGCACTGATGAGAAGACAAGAGAGCAACAACTGCTCACATCTCAGAGTGCTGTATTCAGTGGGGGCCACTTATAAAGTCAATAGTAATGGATAGCACATCCCGAATCAGTACAATACGAGACCTTGCCTCTTTATCTGCTTACATGTTGTACCGGCAGTAACAATGGGCACAACGGCTGGATTGAAAATCTATCCAGCGCACTCACTTCTCATCTTTTCTTTTACAAATAGCAACTATTAGTCACCAAAGAAGACGCCGAAGATGCTCTCCAGACAACAAAAAGACGAAATGGCCATCAATACGCGAGAGTGCAAGAAAAAAAGTAAACACGGAGAAAAGCAGGTTGGGATGAGGACAAAGCAGAGAGGCTGGGGGGGAGTGGGTGATGGGGCCTTCAGAGGAACTAAGAAAGTGTGGTAAAAACCATTTAATAAACATGTCTCTATAGTAACCAAGATGTAATTTGCTTGGTGGGAAAAAGAGAACGACAGAGATTGAGGGTGAGTGATGGAGAGAGGGGAATAGAAAAGCGTTTACCATCACGGCTTGAGCCCAGAGCTGTAATTATGGAACTGAGAAGCAGCGGCAGAAAGGGGAGGAAAAGAGCGGAGGTACACACAGCAAAAATATAAGAGCAACACACAATGTGCCATTAACAAAAGGAGAAAAAAAAAAAAAAAAAAAAGGTGAGAAGGGAAAAAACACACACAGGCAAAGTGGCGACCCCATAAAATTGGCCCCGGTGCAAGTAAGTGGCGTGGGTGTGCAGAATAAAGGCAAGGAAAAAAAATACAGTTCAGGAGAGAACAAAATAGCAAAGATGAAGACAAAACGGACTTCTTTTGTAAGTGTATGTCTGACTAAATCTGTGATCATTTGTTCAGAGAAAGAAAAGTTAAAAGTATAGTCTGATTGCTAAACCAAAACGAAAAAAAATAAATAAATAAAAGACAGGCAGAATGCAGATAAAATAACGGGACAATAATCTGTTGTAAAGTATTTAGGAGGTAGATGTGAAGCTAAATGTTCATAAAGGCAAACGCTGACTGTAATCTTCAAGTTTCCTAAAGACTTGACAACAGCAGCTGTTGTACAGTTAAGATCAAAAAGAAAAACAAGTTTAAATTGCTTTACAATGTTTAAAGAAAATCTACACTTTCAGAGTAGGAAACTTTGTTGTATTTGAATGCAGCCAAAAGTTTCACTCTAAGTTGCACAAAAAAAAAAGTAGGATGATGTTTCTGCGTTCCTGATCGGTCCAGGGGCAAGACTGATCAAAACTGTAGACAAGACTGACGCAAGACCCAGATGTGGATGAAATATGCAGACATGTGTTTATTCTAGATTGAATCTAATGATGCAGAAATGGAGAACGAAGCCAACTCCTATGCGTCCCTTAATGTCTGTCAAGGTTTCAGTAATAAGAATAGGGCACCACTGAGCTTCTGTTTAGAGATGCAGCAACGGGAGGAAGAGTGGCGGCAAGCAGAACAAGTCTGGCTGAACAGACAATGACAGTAATACGCACGTCATTTCTGCAACCCTAAAAAAAATGTCAAAGTAACGCCTTTCAGATGGACCTTCACTTTGTCGAGCATATTTTAGAAAGAACTCATTCAAATATGAAATGTCCTTTAAAACAGCAGCAGGCACAATATTAGAAAGTGTCTAGATATACATCGTAAGTTGCCTCTAGTGATAAAAAATAAATAAATAAATAATAGTTTTCTGCTCTCAATACACATAAATATGTGTATAATCTCTGTTGTTGTTAACCAGTGGGGGTTAGCCACATGTTCATGCTTGATAAGTTGGAAATATAAAGTGCGAGAAATCAAGAGAAGATGTACCTGGTTGCAGCCTAGGGTTTTTTTTGGGGGAGTCTCTAAGAGCTGCACCAAGGTATCGGCATTGTATCCAAAGTTGGATCTCTGTAGTTTCCTTTTGTAAAAATTCACAGGAATCTCCCCTCTAATTTGAAAGTCCGACTTGAAAAATCAAAGGTTTCTGTGACAAAGTGGTTCAGTTTGTGTTTACCACTTGTCCCTTAATCTTATTTCTAATTTATTTAATCCTTTTATAGTTGATCGTAGTGCTTTAATTTAAACATTGCAGTTGCAACTTTGCTTTATTTGCTTTATCATATCGGGTTTGTTTGTGGTAGCATTGCGTTGCAGGTTACATCTATGTATATATTTTAGCTAAAGCTAACACTTCTGGACCACTGGATGAATAAGAATGTTTCTTTTGTTCAAGGTACATTTCTGGTATGTTATTTGTTTTTCTTTTTTACTCACCATTGTTTATCTGTTTTCAGATGCTACAGCCTGAGCAGGTGTATGGGAGGGGCCGGTGTTCTGTCAGATCAGCATACGTTGTCAGATAGTCAGACGCTTAGCTCTGACATGTATACACTGTCATTACCATATGATTTTATTTAATCAGCAACATAGAATCATGACGTAGATCATCATACACTTTGTTATTAACAGTTATGTGGCATCCTGACTTAGCGGTTAAGTAGGTTAATGAGTTTTACACGGGCGTGTGTTGTAGTTGACTGCAGCTGCAGCCAGACCTGCTTTAAATACACTTTGAAACCACGACAACGCATGTATATCTATATAGTTATCGTATTGTCATATTATAAACAATTTAATGGCTTATTTTCATCATAACTTGTTGCGTATGCTGAACTGACAACTCCACTGACGGTCGGACTTCTTAATGCGCATGCGTGGGCATGCGTACTGACTGCATGTATGATATTCTGACAGCTGATAGAACACCGGCCCAGCATTTCCTGCTTAAATGGCTGCATGACGTCACTGATTGCATCACTGGGTTCTACTAAATGGAGAGTTTTCTTTATATATATATGTATATATATATTGTTTGTTTGTTTCCTTTAAAGTTACATTTTAGGTTACCCTGTATTAAATGTTTTTGAGTTTGTAAATTAGATTAATAATCTTATTCCTGTTCTCTGTTTAGATGTTGTTTGGTTTGACTTGGACAAATGTGAGATGGTCTAATGAAGTGCAGGTGTGCTGACAATTTGGTATAAGACCAGTAGGATTTTAAATGGGTAAGATGGATGTTAGAGTGTAAAAAAATGCAAAACAATAAAATTCACCAGAAGAACCTGGAACTGGTGGCTGATGCTGACTTTTTTGTTCATCTGTTTTGACCATTTGACTACACTGCTTCACAGTTTCTTACCAAAGCTGATAATAATCTTCCAATTCTCCATAGGCATTTATTCTGGTGCTGTGGTGCAGTTTTGCAAGAGCTTGACTCAGCTCTGTAGCTCCAGGAAAAGGAACTGTTAATGTGCATACCAAGATATTTTGGAGAACGTCCCTTTCACGTCCAATATAACTGCACATGAGTTAGAGTCCGATCACTTTTCCAACTTCAACCACATAGAAATATAGCAAAGACCAGGCCGTCTTGTCCATCATCAGTGTCTGGCCTCACTAAAGTGTTGTGGAAAATAAGGAAAAAATAAAAAATAAAATAAAATCTTGCTAACATAACTGTAGGCCTTGTACTTGGTGACATATAGATAATCCACAATGAATTCAGGCTTGCGAACCAAATTCTTGTTTGCAAATCTCGTTGAAGTTGTACATTTTATAATAACGTCACTGTTGAAAAATGTTGAAACACATCATAGCCTGATCAAAATTAACACCAGAGTCATGCCTGTGATGGGTGTGCAAAAATGTCTGACCAGAGCTGTGGAGTACTAGCGAGTGTTGCTGAAATAAACTCTTTCAAGGGACCATCGGGTGGAAAAAACACATCTGACCAGCAGTGAGAAGATCAATGAAAGTAAAGATTGGGACGGATGATGGATCAAGACTGAGAAAAGATGTTTTGGACAGACTGCTGATAATGATGAATAGACATACAGAAGATGGAGGACGAAAAAAGAGGCAGCAAAGATTTCAGAGAGACGAATTAATGATTTCAAATTACTGCTAAGATATTCTCCTTTCTCTGTTGAGCTAAAACAACATTTCAATGTGCAAAATTTATCAGCTTTGCTCCCACTTTTGTGCATCATGACTACATATCAATTGCCATTCCCTTGAGGTAAATGAAAGCCTTTTTCTCTCCAATTTAATCTGAGTCGAGAGGGAAATCGGGTCAATTTATAAGGAGTTAGCTGCAGGGTTACTGAATAGTTTAACTGCTATTCTCTCAAGACAGTCCCAAATTGAGGTTTAAAAGGGGTTTTTTTGTGTTTTTTTTTTTTTTTTCCTGAGAGGGAGAATAAAATTGAGTTAAACAAAAAAGATTTTTTTTGTCACACAACTTTGTAAGGAAGGGTCTAGTCTTATGGATCTATCAAAATGATTGAAAAGGAGAACCCCGCAGAGGGAGAGAGTCCACCACAGTCCGTTCCATGTTTGCAAAGGGAGCGCCAACTCACCAGGGGCAAATTAGCCACACAGGAGCACTGAGGCATCATGGGAAATTAATGATCAGGACCTCCAGGAAGTAAGCTAATGAGTCCTTGTCCCGCGCGCACAAACACGGCGAGCCACACACTCACGTAATGAAAGACAGAGGAGCCGAGATAAGGAGGAGGTCCTGTGGTGAGGAAGGCGACTAATGCGCAGCCGCAGCTGCTAATAACTCAAAGTCTTTGATGGGTGATAGTGGCAGAGAAATGGCGGGGTTAGTGATGTCACAGATGCACATATGTTAGGAAATCAGGTAATTACAGAAGACCACCAGTGGCTTCCACCCATGGAGGTATAGAGATTACAGCGGCTACATCCTCCCTTGGAATGACCAACAGAATTATTTAAAAAGCAGAACACACACGAGCCGAATCATCTGCTCAAATGTCACTCTTGAAACAAAATCAGTCATTAGAGAACTATACTTTGCTTTTGTTCAAAGAAGTGACGCCTTTTCAATGTATGCAAGGAGTTGCAAGGCTAAAACGTATACCTTGTTTTTTTTAGTTTTTTTGTAATAACTTTTTAGGCACTATTGGCCTTTATTAGACAGTAATCCGATCGGAAGGGGGCAGAGACATGCGACAATGGTCAAACTCACGTCGAGGTATTTAACCTCTTTTAAGGGGCACCTGCTCTTTCTACTGCATCGCTCAATACCCCACGTATACCTTGTTTATCTCAGAGGAGCTGCTCGTGGAGAGTCTACAAGTTCTGAGGTTCAAACCGTATTTTCCAACAAACCTTTCAGGTCTGTCATATTTGGTACTTCTGGAAGTGGGTACGCCATAAAAGTTGTCATTAGTTGAAGTGTACTCAGTTCACTTTGTAACGTACAACAGATATTTAAATAGACAACTTAAGAAGACAAATAACACATTTTTGTCATTATCTGAAATATATTCAGGCTAAACTTTTAATGGATCAGCAGATTCATCTTTTAAACTGCATGACTTTGGTTAGCCATTTTGGGTGTCTTTCTAAAATCTCCTCTAAACAGTTTTCTTGAATTCGGTCCCATTCCCACAGAACAAGTGTAACTGAGCCACCTTTCAGCTGTGCCCACAAGGACATGTTTTATTGTGGATAATGGCGCTCTCTAAAAGCTTCAGCCAGCATTTTCACAAGCTCTTTGCTTACTGTTCTGAGGTCAATTCACACATAATGCTTCAAGATACATCACCTGGAACACATAACCCGTCTTCTTCTTGAATGTCATGACGGCTGGGCATTTTCATACTGTTTATAATGGTAAAGATGAACTGGGTATCTTCTGGTATCTGGAAATTGCACCCAATGATGAACCAGACATGTGGAGGTTCACCGCTCTCTTCGTGATATCTTTGCAGATTTTTTTTTTAACTTCACATCATCAAGGAAGAAGTGTCTGTTGTAAATTAACCTGAGTACTTTTATAAACCAGTACTTTCTCAAACTTCACGAAGGCATTGTAGTCCTACATTGGATAAAGGCATTGTATGTAAATTTCTGACAGAGAAGAATGGAAGCAATAACAAGGATCGCTGTGATTTTTTTTTTTTTTCCAGATTTCAAGGTTAGTGTTGTAGAGGTAAAACTCTGCTTTCATTTGTACAGCTCTTCTGTAGGAATCATGCAGCTTCTGCACCAACTCACTCTGCACACCCACATTTACATCAAAAATGTGTAAAAAGAAATGAAAAAGAAAAAAAATCTAAATCATACAAGGAATAAAACACATATTGCAAGAAGTGTATGCATCATAAATGTTAGACAAGTGGACCACAAAGCTGATATCCAACATACCTATACAGCACATAACTAACGTTGAGTAAAACTGTGTACATTTAAGTCAAAAAGATACTGAGGGAAAAAAATGAAGTAAAAGTAAAATATATTGCATTCTATGTTTGAAATATCAAAAATAAGTGCCACAAAATGTAATAAAAGACAGTCTACCTGAAAGACAGACAGACAAGGTATGGTAAGCCCCTGAGATTTCTTAGGGGACATTTTCTCCTGGTTCTGCCCAGGACCTGGTTTCCCACGCTCCGTCTCTGGTCACTTCAGGTAAAAAAAAAAAAAAAGTAAAACCAGAGAGTCTTTCTGGGTTTTCCTGTAATGGCGAAACTGTCGCAGGCGGTACCCCCACACCAGTGGGCGCACCTCTCAAGGATTTAACTGTTGCACTCTGGTGTCACATATAACCACACCCTTATGGACCGATTGGCTCGAAGTTTGCCCGGCACCGCCCTGAGCTCGGTGCATCCGCCCTCTCTCCTCTGTGCAGCCTGTTGCTGCCAAACCAGTTGGCAGGCTATGTCATTTAATTTATTAGAAAGCCTTTTTGAACTCAGGTGACATCTTCGTTTATAGAGACTTCTGCTTTAAACGAGAAGTCTAGATTTGAGTACATTCTCAGGAGCGCACTTTTGGGGCGGGGGGCGGCGCACCTTCTTCAACCTCTGTGGTTGTGATTTTTGTTTTTATTTTTTTTTATTTTTTTTTATTTTATTTTATTTTATTTTTTCCTGCGCGATTTGAATGAGTTCCTCCTGGTACATCATGCCATTCTGGAGCAGGCGCCGGTCTAGCGAAAGTGCGGCACCGTGTGCATGAGTTGCTGAAACTTAAATGTGCAACAAGAACAGCCAGCTGATCACCGCGCCTCTTCTGTCAGGTCTCCCAACCTGACTTCCTCCCTCTCAATCGGCTGCACAACAACGGCTCCGGGATGGTCTGCCTGCGCGCACCGGGAGCTGCGGGCGCCCTTAAAGCAACAGTTTTCCTCCTCAACATCATCTCCGCTGTGGTGGCGAAGAGACACGTGGTTTACTGGAACTCTACGAACACAAGGTGAGAAACCTCCTTGCTGGGCAGTCAGGGATGCTGCCCCTCAGGACAGACACGAGCAGCAGCAGCAGATCGGGTTAGAGCTGAGGCTTGTCAGGCTGATTCAGTCTTCGGGCCCTGTGTGTAAAACAAACGGAGCCGGCCTGAACTCGTCCTGCCACGCAGTTGCACAACAACCTGAGCTCCTTGAGCATGACTCAGAGCTTAGTTTGTTTTCAAGAATTTCAGCTATGCGAGCAGATCGCGTGTTTTGTGCGCTTAATTAAAGGGGGGCGTAGAGCAGGAACGATTGCTCGAAGTCTTCAGGCTATGAGGCTACTGGAGTAAAAATAACAAGAAAAACAACTAATGTTGATACAGTGGAAAACTGGGTTCACCTAAGACCCAGTTATCTGCTCACACCTTCTCCAGGCAGCCTCTTATCTTCCTCATAATAACCATTCTGCAGTTACTTATTATTCTGTTTAAACAGAGTCTGAAATATGGGTTTCTGTTGAAATGTTTGTTATTAATGACACTTATGACGTTCTCATGGCTTAGGTGTTCATTATGGTCTTATGTGCTTTTGTGCATCGGTTTGGTGATGAGAAGATATGCGTGTAATGGGTTGATTGGGGCCATTAGGGTTGGCAGAGTGAGACTTATCCAGGTGTTCCAGGGTGGTCTAATTGGGCGCTTGAGGTGTGAAACTTGCAGAGACGCAAAAACACGTCAACTATTGTCTTACAGGCTTGTTCAGAGACTCACTCTACATGGAGGCGCTTTAAATTGAAAATGAAAGTAACATTTTACGCAAACAAATTGCACGCAAAGTAACATATCCCATACATTTATTTCAGTTGGATGAACACAGTTTTTGCAGAAGGACACTTACACTTTTTGCAAGAGAGAAAAATGTCCAGCAAAAGAAGATGGCTGAGTATATGGAGCACAAAAGATGCCCAAAGCAATAGGTTTGGCTTCTTATGCCTGTCTAAGATTTGAGCTAAGGGAAGCATATGGATTATGACTACATTTAAAACAACAACAACAAAAAACAGTTAGCAAGTTAATAAACTTTTATGGCTTAACATAACTGTGAGAGAGACTGGTTTTACAGTTGTCAAACAGATGGTTGTTTTTCCACGAGAAGGCTAAGCTAAATAAGGCCAATGTTAAAGAGTCTTGCTTTTTTTGGAGAGATGCATAGAAGCACACTATCCAAAAGTTTAGTGAAAGGAAAAACTGTGGTGGGAAAAGGCATCAAGCAGCCTTGAGAGTATTGTGGAGCAAAGCTCATAGAAGAGTTTGGGGGAGATTCACAAGGAGTGAGCTGGAGCTGGAGTCAGCCCAAACTACAGAGACCAGTCTAGACTCCAAATACTTCAACAATAATAAATATATTCCTTGTAGAATAAAGGGATGTTTTTTAGCCTTTATTTAGTCAGCTGTCTGGCATTGTGGAGCACCATGTATGGCATGTTGTTCTTAGCAGCAGCTCAATCAAAAGTGTGCCACTCCTGCATTTTTTCTGGCCTCTGATTAAAAGGACTTTAAACCAGGAAAGGTATGACAGTCTCTCTTGAGCTCAGTGAAACTGGTTAGGGACTGGTCACTGTCGGGGAGTAAAGATTGCAAAACAATTGGCCCCTGTAACTTGAGAGGTACTTGCAGAGAGCAGCAGAGCTATGTATGCAGATTTCCTTTTCATATTTCTAGTCAAATGTTCATTAAATGCACAAGACAGGAATATAAATGGCAATGTTTTCTGTGGCTGCAGTAAATCAGAATTTCTCAAATGTTTTACTGTACAAGATTATGGCTATAATGTTAATGTTACTGATGCGCTGATCGGCATTTTCCTGGCTAACGTGGATTTCTGTTTTTCTTTTTACATTTGGACTGCCAGTTTTTGTTTATAGAAATAAGTCATTTTTCCTCCAAAAAATAGGTTTTTGATTTTAGCGGGTTTTTATCCTGGGGGAAAGAAAAGGTTAAATAAAAATTCATGTTGCATAAAATATGAATTACATGTTCTTCAATAATGTTGATGGTTCTTGCTGTGCAGTATTCTAGCACAACTTGTTACAAAGTTCTATATGATTAAAGTAGGCATTATAAGGGAAGTATTTTAGTAAAACAGAAAATCCAGGCATTAAAAAATTATCCCTTTTTGTGGCCCAAAGCATATATTTGTAACTTTTATTTTTATTTACCTAAAAATCAGTCGATGTGCATTTTGTTGGTTGATTTATTTGTTTTATTTTTTTTACAAATTCTCTCAAACATTGTAGCATTTTTGTTGCATCTCTAATTTTCATGTACATACAGAGGATCTAAACATGATTCCCGAGACCAAAAATGTCTTTCCTGAGGCTTGTTGGTCGTTGCTGCAGTTCTTATCTTGTGCGTTAGAGCCAGCCAGCGTTTCTATCCAGGCAAGTAAAACCCAGAATTGCAAATTGGGATCCAACAGAAACGTGTTTTAGGAGGAACTCTGCAAGGATTAGGAAACCCCTTCATGTCCCCCAGAGATTTGGGGAT
Organism: Poecilia mexicana; assembly: GCF_051168715.1. Taxonomy (NCBI): domain Eukaryota; kingdom Metazoa; phylum Chordata; class Actinopteri; order Cyprinodontiformes; family Poeciliidae; genus Poecilia; species Poecilia mexicana. Next base: position 15,494,672 of record NW_028263385.1, read on the forward strand.
GAATGGTCACAGTCGGCGACGGTGCCGCACACACTCTGCTGCACAGCACACAGTCACAATGCCATCAGGTGGAGGGTGACCCACTGTGGCAGAGAATCACTCTCATCAGCTACACCACCCAATCACAAAGCTATCAGTGGAGCAGTGATGTCCAGAACACCCTAGACTCGCTCTCCTCTTCTCCCTCCCCTTCTTCTTCTTCATTAGTTCCCTTGTTACATCCTGCTCTCCATTTAATTTTTTTTTTGTCTGTGCTCCCCCTCCTTTATGTCTCGCGACTCCCTCCTGTCCTGTGATGGTTATTGGCAGTGTGATTAGTTGAGCTTCAGTCATTTTCCCATCCCATATTTTCTATTAGCTGCCTGCCAGCCAGCCAGGTTGTCTTGAGGCCTGTAAATGCAGTGAGGCAGAGGGGAGAGGAGCACAGGAACACGGGTGCTATGCCTTTTGTGCCTCTGTGCTGCACTGCAGGACTCAAAGCCCCAAAATATCCACTTTTTGGACTTTAGTTAAAAGAGTCGAATGTTGTTTAAATGTTTTACATTGTGATATTCGTAGTAATAATATTAGCTATTTTTATTAGCCGTTTGACTTTTTTGTTTTTTAATCATTGTTCAACTAATATGTTTAAACAGATAGATCCCTTCTTATTCAATTCAGTTAATTAATTATCTGATCGCCACAGGGCTGCAGAGTGACTATAGCAGGGCATCTAGTTGCTTTGCAGTCTTATTTCCCTCAGGAGAGGGTGGAGGAAATGGCAAGCCAAATATTGATTCAGGACAGAGTAGTTTTGGATTTGCATTCATGTTTCTGTCAAACATTTCTTGAAATAAATGCATAAATTCTGTCCCACCTGCTTGGTGTCCAAGTGTTAAGTAGAACTCATCAAAAATATTGAATCACACTAGTGTAACAAGAAATACTGAAAAACATTACAGCATTTTATTATTTTTCTCATCCCACCCGTGGAAATGGCTGCTTATTTTAGTACTGACAATAACTTATGAAGCACATGCTAACTTTAGCGTTGTGTGTAGTGAACAGTTAGTCAGTTGAGGTATTCTCACTGTTCTGTCAGGCTTTTTTGATGAGTCAGTATAGCTCATGTCAGTGTTTCTTTTTGCATTAAGTACCTAAAATGTAACCACACAAAAATAGTTAAGTAGCAAGTGCTTCGTAAAAACGTGTGAACGTGTTTGTCAGCCTGCCCTTGACTAATTTGACTAATTACTCCTTGACTCATCGACATAAAAGGGCATCTAAGAAAACACTTTATTACGTCATGGTTAACACCAATGCAGGGTGTTAACCATGTAGCCATTACCCTCGTATCTCAGAAATCTGAGCTTGAAATGCTAGAAAGACTTCTGATTAATCTGAAAAAAATTTGTCATCTTCATGTCTTGACAGCTTTTATCACCACAAAGCACAGTCCTATATTTTTGGCTTTTAGTGCCAAAGAGCAAATGCTAACATTAGCAGCATTAGCAGTTGGGCGCTTAAAGTATTCTTAGAGTGCAAAATATTTCTTTGTAAAATCTTTATCTAGACTGTCACATTTACTTATTTATTTCTTCCTTAACTTTTAGATTAATCTGGCAAAGAAGCAGGACAACTTAAGAATAACCGAGTCTTAAAAAATAGAAACAGTGTATCTGGATTTGAGCGTTTCCAGTCTCACATTATTGGCTCATAGTTATAGTTTGATTTGATTTAGCAATATTATTGATTTCAAAACTAGATATAGCTTCGTGACACAGTTCAATTTCAACATTGATGGCAGATTTTTTTTTTTTTTTTAAATGATAGAATATAAAAAAAAACAGTAAAATTGCTTACTACCTTTTCAATGAGAACAAGCAGAAGACAACTGAGGCATCATTAGTGGCTAATAACTGTGAGACATTGAATTTCTATGTTCCTAAAAACATAGAAATCCTCACGTTTATTACCTGAGCATACAAAAACTTGATGTTTTTTTGTTGTTGTTGTTAAAAACAGTGTGGCATTTTAATATTGCAAAATGTTGTGCCACATCTGTTTACATCTTGAGGAAAAGACCCTTATGTTTTTTTGTCAACAACAAGCTAACTGCAGCAGCTAACGGCTAGTCATTGTTTTCCCACAGTGCTTACAAATTATTTGTGTCTTGATTACCCAAAAATGCTGCCAGATCAATAGATTAACAATGATGGGGGTGGGCTTATTCAGTGGTGACATAATCAATCTTTATTACTTAATAATTCTTTAATACAAAGCTACAATATGTCAAGGGTAAAATCACTTCTCTGTGGTACATAATGGCAGCTTAGATGGTATAGCTATTAGATGGTGCTTTACAGAACAGACCTTAGTTTGAGAATTGCATAACTTGTTCACTAATGAACTATTAATATTTCCAACATCTTTGGACGTACTGGCACAGAATAAACACTGACCGAACAAAGGTTACAAAATAAGATCATGTTGGGTTAACGTCGATTGTTGGAGGACATGCTCTCTTTAGTGTGGTTGACAGGAGACGGTCTCTCGCTGCCACCATTCCTTCGACATCTAGATTTATGGTTTTAATGAAGCGGGGGCAGTGGAGTGGAGACAGAGGAGCCTCTGCGCTCTGCCCTTTGCTTGCTAATATGCCTGTAACAAAGGCTCAGTAAAACACTTTTAACGGGCGAACATTTAGCACTCTCCTGATTGAAAAATGGAGCTCTGAAATGGAAGTGATGGGGGTCAACGGCCAACGCTGTGGGATCAGATACCATGGCCTCCATCTTTGTGGTGCTCAAGTGTTCCCCCCTCTTTTATGATTTCTTTTTTTTTTTTTTATGAAGAGAGTTTACGATCGCGCCTGGTTTTACAGCTGTGCCTCCTTCAGAGCAATAGTCTCTTATTAGATGAGAAATTATTATATACTTCCTGGAGCAGTTAAAGGTCAGTAAAATTATATAACCACACTTCACAGAGTATTTGTGAGTGCGGGCAATATTTGTTACCTCTCTCCTGAGCAAGAAGCTCTAACACTTTTATAATAGTATTCATACTTGTAGCACCTCAGTGTCCTTTAAAACCTGTTGAGTCAAACACTTTGACCAGCCATTTTGCTGATGCAGCTGTGTCTTTTTTTTTTGTTTGTTTGTTTGTTTTATCTTTGGACCTACATTCATCCTTATAAAATCCACTCAGGAATCTGTCGGAAAGTTTACTCAAAGCACCAAAACTTTACTTATTGAATTACTCTAGCGAGATATGATTTTGGAGATGCTGTATACGAGCGTCATCCCATACATCTGTTACAGAGAGAAAATGTTACCCTCATCTGAACCAAAAATAAGCCACTTCGATTCCTCGTTCTTTGGCTTATTATTTTTCCTGTTCTTTTCATTCTTGGATTCCTCAAAAGAGGTGAGCTTCTTGCACAATTGTTTTTTTTTTCTTTTTACTTCATTTTTTGTTTTATTCTTTGCATTTCTTCTTTGAATGTTTGCTGCTTTTCTTGTAAAGTGACTTTATTACTATCCCTGAGATCCTCATAACTGAAGTCACAAAGAGTCATGGTTTTAATATTCAACTTCCAAAACATCACTATATTTTCTTTTACTGGCTGACTCAACATCAGAGTGCACAATTAATAGGCAAGTGGGTATTTTGACCATATGATCTTTTTACTAACTCCCAGCGGATAAAGCTGAATGCTAAATGGATTTAATCATAGCAGGTGAGTCAAATCTGTTCAGGATTTAGCCTAAGGAGGTCAATGCCTCATATCAAGGTCTACATAATTATTAGGTAGATTCTTTTCTTTAAGTGAAATGGACCAAAAAAAAGAGTCTTTTTGGGTTGCAGCTCTGTTTAAATTGCAAAGATATCGGGGCGTGATTACAGAAGCTTTGTCACATTTTGTTACAAATAGTTAACAGGGTCGCAAAAAACGAAAAAAAAGATGCCAATTTGAGGAGAATCGATCATGAATCTGCCAGGAATTATCTTCCATATTTCATCACTGCAAACTACCTGGAGCACCTGGAAGTACGAGATGTTCAGATCTCAGAGACGTGCCCAAGGTGAGGAAGGTAGAAACCCAACCACCACTCGGCTCTCCCATCACATTACTAACCGCGTTGGGAAATCGGCATTACCTGGGCTTAATCCGCCAAACACCGGATGAAGAAACAAGTACTTGGGAAATGGGATGAAACAGATTATTTAGCATGTACTGGCGTAGCAAGAATAATATAACATGCTTTTCCCAGCAGTTTCCCCTCTTGAACCCTCTTTTCAAATTTGGACATAGTCTTTAAAGTAAAAAAACAACAAACAAAAAAACAACAAAAACCCGTGAGCCCCCTCTTTCTTTCTGCCTCTATCCGTCCATCATCCCTTAGACAAACTCTGAGCTGGAGCTGTGAGCCAGTGGAGCATGTTTAAACAGTGCAACCAACAGTTGTATTGGTTTTTCTGCATCTTTATTGAAAGAGGCCCTCGTAAGTCTCCCGCGTAATCTCTGCTGTGTTTAGGCGTTGTTTCTCTCTGCCTGCGCTCATGAATGATCTGCTTTAAATACCAAAGTAAATCACGTCTCGCATACCGCACCTTCACCACGCACACGCATATCCCGATCCGGTCAGTGTTGCGAGCAGCAGACAAAAACATGCCGCACGCCGAAGTGAAGGCAGACAGCGTTTGTAATCATGTCTCGGCAGGAGGAGATTCTTTTATTTTTATATTATTATTTTTTGCTTAATCACGTTGCAGTCATTATTGAGCATCCATCGCTCCTCCGTTGCACGGGTGGGCTTAAGTGAAAGTATTTTTCATACTGTCTGCCATCTCTCTTCTCTGTGTCTGTCTCTACTAATCTCTGTCTTCCCCTGGTAAATGATTAACATGGAGAACCTGGCTGAACTATAATCAACAAACCCACAGTGAGGTAATTACACTTTATTCCCTGTCCTGCTAACAAAGCAATTTCTCTTCCCTCGTCCGCCCCCCACGCCCCTCCTCTCCTCATCTGTCATGTAGCTGTATCAGTGTCTCTCTCTTCCTTTTTTTTACCTCGTTTCTATCCATTGTCTCAGTAACGGCTGCGCTGCGACCTGTGTAGATTCAGAGATGGCATTTGCGTACCTTGTCTGTCTTTTGTAAGCATGCCTTGTCTGTTTGTTTGTGGATTGGGGTGTATTATCTCTGAGTGAGCCCGCTTTGTGTGCACCCTTGAGCTGCTTCATCTCCGTCAGGAAACAATGCGGGGCAGTGATTTTTTTTTTTTGGCGGCTTGTAAAAAGCTTGAGAATTGACATTTGGCAGCATTGTTGTCAGCTGAAGTTTGTTTCAAGAGGAACAATGGCTCAGTCAGAGGTGTGTTTGTAGGAGAGAGAGGGTGTGTGTGTGCTTTTAGACCACTTGCTCGTTTAGGTAAAAGGGAAAGTCTTTGTTTCCTTGATAAACAGTTGGAGCTGCGATTAATTTTACAGCCTCAAAATGTACCTGCCAAGCGTCAGAAACACTCGAATTCTGCTCCAATCTTTTTCATCATCCTTCCTTCTCGAGTTTTCAAACTTCTCTCCTCCTCAGAATGAGCTGTGACAGTGGCTTTTGCTGAGAAAACTCCTCTTCCAGCCGGCGGCGCACGGCTGTGAGAACATTTACCAACCACTGCGCTGGCCTCTCATCTAAATGGGTTATTGTTTTGTTTCCACTTGCTAGTTGATTTTAGGTGCGACTTAAGTGTTCAAGGAAAAGGTGGATTGTTGCCTTTGGATGCCTCTGCTTGTATTTGTCATAAACGCGGGGCATGTATTAGAAAGGGCATTGTGCATTCAATGTTGTTGCTTGTTACTGATAAGGTATGGACCGGTATAAGATTCCCACAGTATGAGACCCTTGAGTAAAAATGTCCCCGTTTATTTTGTTTACACGGAATCTTAAGATAAAAATGTACAACTTGTTGCTATTTTTAAGCAAGAATATCGAAACGCCTGCTAATGTCAAGTTTCTTGCTTCAAAAAGTGACACTTAAACACAGAGTGATTATAAGCAGTGTTCCACCTGTGACTGTTCCCTAAACTAAATGGACTTTGCATCACACACCTCACAAGGCTGCACTTTTCTCTGTTGCTGCCCCCATATGTTTTATTTTGTTTGTTTTTTTTTTCCTTCTCCTTAACTTTCCAATTAGTTTGCAGTTTTTGTGAACTGAACTTGTGCCTCATCCTCCTCGGTGGGGAGCATCAATGGCTTTTTGCTAGACAACCGAAATATGGATATTTATTAGCAGCAAGTCATATTAAGCAAAGGCAGGATAAATAAATACTTGGTCTGTGTGAATTGAAAATGTGATTGGACAGGTTGCACCTTCACAAACACCCTCTGAAGCTTTACAGTAGTTTTCAACTAAATGTGTAGAAGATCTTTTGCCATTCTGCTCTTTTTACAAATGACACACCAGCAAATATTAGCTGTGCTGTCTGTTTAGGTAGCCAGCTTTCAGTCGGCTGCTTAACACTCAACTGCTTGTAAGTGGCCAACAGGTTTAACATGATTTTACCCTTATAAGACTTACGGGTGGAGCTCATGCGATTGTTTTTTTTTTTTTTTCAAAATGAAAGATTTGAAGATGCATTTCTTTCTTGTAAGTCGGTGATTATGTCAGTGACTTCTTTTAGCCAGCTATTTCACATTTTCTGGCATCCTTTTAGAGCCTTAGGAATATTTTTGTTTGAAGATTTTTGCAGTCTAGAAGCCTCAAAAAGCTTTGATATAACTTGATATCAGCCTGTGATTATGTTTGTTTCTCTCTGTGGTGCGCATCAGTATGTAACCTGTATTCCTCCATTCTCCTGCCAAGTGATATATTGCACCCCAGAATGCATGCAACATGAATATAATGGTTGCACAATAAAAACTATCTTTCCGGCTGAAGGTAACACCGAGATGCCTGTGCACGGGAAGAGTCGGGGCATACTGTATTGAAAATGAGGTTTGAGGCAGAGGCCTGGCGGCGGTGAGGACGTCTGTATTAAAATGGATCAGATAGTCACAGTGCAGCTCCAAGCAGACATGGTGTAGAGGCATGAAAGGACGGCCGCCTCTCTCCCCCTGGTCAGGATATTTAGTCAATCGATACCAATTTACCAGCCAGATATTATCGTCGCCTCCTCGCATTATCACCAGACTGCATATGGACCCATCGCATTCCCTATTTCTCTCTCCACGTCTGCCCGGTTCTCTGTGTACACACATGCATCAATATTAGGGCGCATTAAAGTGTAATAAGCTGCATCGTGCGAATGTCTCCGAGTGAGCCGGAACAGCTGCGAAATGAAATGAGGTGCGCTGTTGGCACGGCGCAGCCCGTTTGGCACAAGATGGCTGCTGCGCCGCGTGCGTGTGAAGAGGGAGGTTATGGTGGTTTAAGAGCTGCCGGCGAACGCAGAGCGTGAGCGTATTCTTTCATTCATTCATGCATTCATTGATTCACGGCTTACAATGAGCTGCCATTGTTACTGGTGTCAAACGAGCTGTGTACTCATTTGATACAAAAATATTTGGTACAAAACAAGCAATTAAACTTGGGGGAGGCAAAGAATGCTTAGACGAGAAATGTGGGAAACGCTGTCAATCTAATCCAGGATAAAACGCAACAATGTGACGCTTGTTTAGCCAACACGAAGGTTGTAGAATTTCTCTCACACGTGTGCACGCAGAAGCTGCGCTCGCGCTTTCAAGTACACATGGCCTCGCACGGTGCTCTTCCACTCGGCTCAGAAATCCTACCAGAAAGGCAGCCTGGGAATTCCCAGAGACAGAAATTGAATTAGTATTGAGCCAGGCAGAGCAAAAGGCTGTAGCAGGAGCCTGGATTATTGTACAAGACAAGGTTCTGACTGCCGGAAGGACACAGAGACATCATACCTCCACAGATGACGGGTGCTAAGGGGCAGAAACTTGTTTCTTTTTTGTGATAAATCCTTTTTTTTTTTTTTTTTTCTTTTTTAGTTCTCCCAGAAACCATGCCTGATTTGGATCTCTGTTTTCTATCAAATTAAAGTAATTATGGTGAAATAAGTTACTCTTTGTGGTTTCTAACTAAATGATTCTTGCTAAATGACAAGAAGGAGGTTTCAAGTTCCCCTTCATTAACTTAAATTTCAACTTAAAATTCAACGTGCCACATGAAATGTGCCGGTATTAGATTTTTACAGTACGGTACAGTTAAATAAAAACATCAGTTTCACTATATCATGGGATTCACAAAACAACAAAATAGAAATTGTGCAACATTATCTGATTTTAGTAACTTGAGCTAAAACCTGACTTTCTCACAAACATGAAGCTTTTATACCACAAACTAAAGATTTAAAACTGTCGTTCCATTTTCATACTACGGCTATCTATGGTTTTAACAGCTGAAAATGTTTCCATACAGTCAAATTTGTGTTTTCTTGTGAAGATAAAGTCTTAAGAGCCCTTTTTTTTTTTTTTTTTTTTTTTTTTTTTTGCAGTCAGGTGACCATCAGTTGCAGAACAGGCGTGGTAGGAAGCACTCTTACTTCATAAAGCCAGGAGAACTCAATCACTTTCTCTGGCATCACATTAAAAGCCCTATGGGAAATGTAGAGACATGACAGTATAACATTAAGCTATTGCAGGTTTGAAACAAAGTTTTTAAAATGGTAATTGGTCCCTGCTGTATCACAGAGCAATGACAAATTATGATAATGTATTCTGCCCTGGGATTTTACAGTAAAAGATAAACGTAGATAATTTAAAGTAAAGTTATCTTCAGGTTGCACTACTTTAAAGAAGAAAAAGCAAAAAAAAAAAAAAAAGAAATGCTTCAAAAATAAAAAATCAAATCTGCATGAAGTGTTTTCCTTTGACCTGCAGAGCTCATCACTTTCTACTTCACTTATTGATTTAGACCTCATTACATCCTCCGTTGGCCATAAATCTGTTTGTGTCCGACCACACGTCATGCTTTCTACACTTTGCACTACAGCGTCTTTAGTGAGTTTGCGGGAAATGGATTAGTGGCAGTAAACCTTGCAGAAAAAAAAACTTTGCACACTACTAAACCTGCAAGAAAGTGGTTTATATGTAGACTGGAATAGTAGGAATGTCAACTTTTATCCAGGTCTTGACAAATACTCAAGAATATGGAAAACGGTGTGTTAAATAATATTTGAATTTCTAAATGTAAATCTCTCTCTCTATATATATTGTTTTCTCCATCTGTCCATCCATTAACTTTGTCCAATCTCTCAACCATGCAGCCAGCTTTTTGTCCATAGGTCATTCGTCCATCTATCCAAGTTGTCCATTTATTAGTCGTCTATAAAAAAGAAATTCTATCTGTCGAGGAATTTTTGCAGTTTCTGTTTTTAAATCTTGCACCAACACAGAAATATCTCCCATAAATTTACAGTGTAAAATATGTGAGAACCCTAAATATGGCCAAAACAATTGTAAATTTATTTGTCTACCGTATTTTTGCAAGAGCATAAAGTAAACTTCTAGAAATGTCAGAAATTTTTATTTTTTTATTTTTTTTTTCTTGTGGGAGAACAAAAGCTAATATTTTGGCTCTGCCTCCCAGAAGTATAATGCAACCTACTTTCAACCCACAGTGATACGCAGCACACTGATTTTTGCCTCATTTTGTTTTGTTTTTTTTGCAGAGACACCCGTACCACACACACACACACACACACCACACAAATGAACAGAGATGCTGCCTCACTGCCTTGTATTTTTTAAGCCCCTAGAGAAAGTAAAAACATTAGACCCACAGTGGAGGAACTGAGAGATGAAGAATGTGTTAAGGAGAGGATGGTGGAGAAAGAGTCAACAGATTTCAACTCCCCAAACGGCAAAGGAAGGGCCCCCAGGGACAAAGGGATGGGAGAGGCTGAGAGGAGAGAAGAGGGGGTGTCGGAAAGCATTACAGTAACCGTCAGAGTAAAGGAGTGAGGGGCGAACCCTTCCTCCACCTCACAGTTCATGACGCAGGCTCGCGTACAGGTGTCGTAGGGAGAGGCGCACGTGATGCCGATAGTACCATCGGCCTGCCTGCGAACACACGTGGCTGCTCAGACTCTGGGGAGAGCCCAAGGAGGAACCACACTTCATTTAGAGCTGACGGCGCTTTCCTGGCTTGGCAAAGCGGTGGAGTCACATGACTTAAAAAAAAAAACAAGAACAAGAGACCGACTGTATCAGAAGCCCATTTAAGCTCGCAAGAAATCAGATTCAAGATGGTGCTTTGGTAGATCAAGATATGAAATATTTCTTTTCACTTAAAAAAAAAAAAAAATGCACAATTTGATCCAAGCTTCTTGGTGATCTGTTTTTTTTTCTTCCCGTTTTATCTTTTTCCATTTCAATGTTTTTAGGATATTATGCAGCAAATTGAGTTGTTTTACTGAATTTCTGAGTGGACATTGTTTGTTGTTTTCACCCACTGCTTTGTCTGATGTCATACAAACAACCGTAGTCGACAGTTTTACAAGGGAATACTTTTAATAATTATTTGACAACTTTTTAATTTTCTTATTGGTGCCATGGTTGAAGATTTTTGGTAATGTTAAATTAAGTGTGTAACAAGATGTTTTGACATGATCATATGATGATTGGGTGATTCTTTTTTTTAAACAAAATTATTATTATTCCATCTAAACCATGTTTTTCGATATTCCATAGGCATCTAGACGTAAATTAATATATATTTAAAGTCTAAAAGTGAATGCGTTTTTTTTTTGTTTTTTTTTACATTTATTAGAAGTTTTCATGTTGGTTTGTTTTTAGTTGAGACTCACAAACTCAAAAGTAAAATTACGGGTGAAACCTTTCAGAAGGGAACACACACTGGGAGCGCTGCTGTGCATCACCGCAATTAACAAGCATCAGACGACATGAAACTATTTTAGACTAATCCCAACAAATCAGATAACTGTCGTTTACAGTCTGACAGGATCCAGAGCAGAAGTTGATTTGTGTTGTTATTTTTTTTTTAATTCTTGCTGAATGGAAATGGAGAAAAATAGCCTGTTGCCAATCTGCACAGCTATGATCTAATAGCAGGAGAACTCATGAATCTCATTGCTCCTGCATTCAGTTGCAAATGCAGTCATTGTGTGCAGCGGTCTTCTCAAAACACCAGGGCGGTGGCTTGATGTTTATGAGTATGGAGAGTTAATCTAAAACACTCAAGTAGCAAAAGCCTGGTCATGAAATCTCCACTCATTAATGTTTTAAAATATATTTCCAGATGGACTTGTTTACAGAACAGAAAGTTATAGACAGGGTTTTTTTTTTTTTTTTAAAGGTGCTTGCCTCAGATTTACAACAGACCTTTTGTCATTAATTGGAGCAAAAAACAGTCCTACATACCTTACCTCCTATGTGGTAATCTTTTAATTTTTTGGGTCATTGTGGTTCATTACCTAAAACGTCGAGCAGTCATCTCTAATCCCAAATTAATCAGTTAATCCTGTCTGCACCTCTCCTCATGACCCTCACCACTTCCTTCCTTTCTACTCCTAAATCCATCCAGCAGTCGCCCCCTCCTCCTTCCCGTCTTATTGTGTCTGAACTTTTCATCCGTGTTGAGGAACTTTGGCCTCAACTGGTCTCTCCAAGAAAACCAGCAGCTGCCAGGCCAACCAGAAGGAACAGAAATTTATTTTAAAGCACAACCTCAAACTAAAGTTGTCGTCGTTCATTATTTGTTTTTGTATAAAATCGTTAACTTTCCTAGAACAAAACAATAGAAAATGATTCGTCGTTCCCCTTTTGATTTCTGTTTGTATTCACGAGGTGCGGGTTGGTACAGCTCTGCGTGACTAGAACGGGCGAAAGTTGGATGCCTTGAGGGGGAATTAAGTGGACCTTCCATACACCCGACACGCAGAGCGATATGACTCTCAACCGATGTGATGGGAAAAGATGGAGACCATGGATCCGCTGCGAAGAGGGTGGGAGAGGGGAAGCAGGCAGTTTAGACTCCTGGGAGTCTAAGGCAGTGACCGTGAAAGTGCTTAGATAAACAGAGAGAGAGAGAGAGAGAGAGACTGAGGGGAGGGAGGTGGAAGGAGAGGGTGGTACGGTGCAGGCACACAAACTGGAGAAGGAAATGAGACTTGAGGTAGATGGGGAGTAAAACCAAGAATAGAAGTTTTTAAGTAAGTTGACCAAGACTAAAGCACTGAAAGTGGCAAGCTTACCCTATTTACTCCTCTGCTCTTCTTCAGCGGCCTCCGCTTCTCCTCTCCCCTCCCTCCCACACTTTAAATTATTCAGGCCAGTTGGATGTATTTGAGCATGTCTCCTAGACATGTTTTGTACGTGTGTGTTTGACTGACAAACGGCAGGACAGCCTCTAGCCCACCAACCACCCAGTCCTGGGTGAACAACCGCCGCAAAATCAGAGTCGGGGAGGGGGGTAAGCGAGAGGCGGAATGCTCACCTGAGATTACAAAGACAAGTGTACGCTGCCTATCCAGCATCGACCTTAACATCGTGGGTAACAAGACAAAAAAATGGTATGCACAAATTGGATAGAGGTTTCACCGTCAGGAAGCTGACCTAGTTTGAAAATGATGGATTTTCAAAGCCAGGTCTGATTTATTGGCTGAGTGTATATGCTTTGCAAGTGCCCTTTTCAAAGTAGTGACTGTCTGGGTACGTGTGTGTGTGTGTGTGCGTGTGTGTGTGTGTGTGTGTGTGTGTGTGTGTTTGTGTTTTAAAGGTTTATGTTTCTGTGTTCCTCTTAACCTACTTAAACAGGTGGGCTGACAGACTTGGGCCACTGATCAGCGCAGGTTAATGCAGTTAAAAGTGTAGAATATGAATATGTCTTAAAGTGAGCTCCAGAGAGAGGAGATGAAAAATTAATAGTGCTAAAAAGTATAAATTGTACAATGTTAAAAGGATTATTCATAAGAGATAAACAGAGAAATTTTCACAGCAATAATTTCCCTCTTTAAAAATAAAAAGTTTAGCTTAATCAGCCCAAACTGATGAGGAAAGTTTCCAAAAAAATAAAAAAATCTAAAAAGCTTAAAATGTACATGTTCTGTCTTGGTAAGATGTCAGAAGAAACACAGGTCTATAATAATATATCTAAATTGTACCTGTTCTCTCTACAACATGTTGAGACTTAAATGTGTTTCGTTCAGGCTGTGAGAGAGAGAGAGAGAGAGAGAGAGAGAGCACAAGACTTTCAATAGATAACAGGAAGGCCAAGTGGAATGCAGACTACTTTTTTTTTTTTAATTAAAGGCGACATTTTACTTCTCTAGGAAATACGAAGAAACTGCTATGCATAGATATGAAAGACAACTTTCTCATCTGTGTTTGGCTTGTGCCAAACACAGATGAGAAAGTTGTCTTTCATATCTTTCTTACAAAGTAAAAGCTTAAATAGTTGGTTGCCACTTTTATGAGAAAATGTGGAACTTTTTTTTAGGAAAATAACATAATTCCAGTAACTAAGCATGGAGGTGGATGTGTGGTGGTCTGAAGCTGCTTTAGGAACTGGTTGACTTTCTGTGTTTGAAGCCATGAATTCTGCGTTTTTGCAAAAACTCCTGGAGGATGGTCTTCAGGCATCAGTTCTGACCTTAAGATTAAGAACGCCTGGGTTTTGCAGTCAGACAATGACTAAAAAAAAATGTCTCAAATGTTTTTGAGTGGACCATTATCAGATTGCTTGACACGCTCCAATGTTGCTGTAATTCTGTAAAAATAGTGGGCCAAAGTTCTTCCGAGTCGTCAGAAATACTTCAAATTGAGATTTAGGAAGCAGTTACTTTCTACCAAGGCGTCTGGTCGATATAGATAGCTTTTTTCATTTTAATAAATAAAATGTGTTTACAAGAACAGAAACTAACTATCCAATTAATGTTGAAGTTGAAGTAAATTCAGTTTTGTTGTATTTTAAATGAAGTCAGTCAGTGTGTTATTAAAATTTCCACTCTTTTTTTTTTTTTTTTTCATTTGTGCCATTCATTGCAGTGGAAACCTAAATGAAGAGTCTTCTAAAAATCTGTGCTCTCCTCCTTAAAGTTAACATTAATTTGTCTGCAGGCTCTGAGATCTACATACATCACCATAAGGCATGTTAGTACATACGCATAAGACAAACGATGTTGACGCAGTGGATCAGGTTGCCTGCCACTTTGCAGGAAAAGCTGTTTGATGAATTTTATAAATAGTTTGAATCCCTGCTTTGAAGCCACCTATCATAGCTGTCACAGTAAGATCCCCTTCCCGTCTTATAGGTTGGCCCTATCAAAGTCTGAGCGGTGCAGTACTGCTGCCGTGTTCAGGTTTACGTATACGAGCCAGGCACCTACACAAATCAGCCGTGTATTTTCACAGCAGCTCCATTTAGATCGCTGAAAACATGGAGAGCACTCATTACTCTGAGGTTTAGGCTGTCCAACAGACGTGATGCAGGGGGAAAAAAGACGAAAGGAGCAAACGATGGATGAATGGGTGGGGCACTGGCTTGGCACCAGTCCCAGCTACGGATTGGCCGTTGTCCTGGCAACGGCACATCTGACCTTATTTAGCCCCTTGTACACACTCCTTGCCGAACGAGCACTTTGCTTTCGCCCTTGTACAATTCTTGTGCCGCTCACGACTTCCCCATCGCTCTTCTCTCCCTTTTCACAGTGTGGCCATCTCCACTCGAACGTCAGCTCCACGCTGCTGCCGCAGTGCTGACGGGCACGGTGAGGCAACATTTCGCCATGCACCGCTTTTCGCCAGAGAAGTGCAAAAATCCTCTTGCACTCTGGTCCATTCACTGTACGTTGGGGGCAGTAATTTCATACCTCCTTGAAAAGTTACAGGAAGGCTTTTTTTTTTTTTTTTTAGGATTAGACTAGGCCAGACGGGGAGAGCGGTGCCTATGCATGAGGGAGCTCTGCCACAGGATGAGATGATAGCTTCTGCCGACCTAAAGCTGCAACAAAATGACTCAGATGAATTGGTTTCCATACACGTCGGTCCTCTGGGCCTAAATCGACCAATTCTCCTCAGCTCTGTCGGCCGTAACTATCCGTCCTGTGGTGCTGCTGAGTCCCGCAGAATCCGCACACATGCCGGCTGAGCGGACCTTCGCCGTAACAGGCAGAAAATGGGGTCTGTCTTTACTTGAGGCTGGGATTCCTTTAGGCCTCAAACAGCAGGTGCATCCATATATCTGCATGCTTTCATCCCCATCTGTTTCTGTAAATTGGTGGGGAATGTGGGTCGAGACGGCCTGCTGATCCACACAGTTTGAATAAGGAGTGGTGTGACTGGCTGGTGTCTTCTGGTCATTTAATTAAGTCTGCAGGGATAGGAAAGTGCAACCAGTCGTTTTATTGAGTTGCTATATGTATGCTGTCCTCTGCATTTATTGGCACACCTGGTAACTATGAATAAAAAGCCTTGAAGTAAATATTTTTTTTATTTTTTGCAGTAATGTAAAAATAATCAGCATTTTTCTACCAGAGATTTTTTTTTCTTTACCTTCTTCACCATTTTTTCACCCTTCTTGTTGGAGAGATGAGCTTCGGTCACTACTCGGCTTTATACAATATCATCAGTTGTTTTAAATTTTGTAGTTGTTGCTCAAACCCGAGATGTAATCAACTTTACATGAATGGGTAATTTCTTATAGCTGTTCCAGAGCTATTGAACGCCTTACTTGAACTACTTGTTTTCTTGTCCCTCAAGTTTTGAACAGCGACTCTGTCACATTAAGAAATCAAATGTACACCACACTTTTCAGATTTTTAATTATGAAAGTACTACGTATCAATTTCCATACTCTTCACAGTGATGCACTGCTTTGTGTTTGTGTATCGCATGCAGTCAAGCAGCAAAAACCTTTTCCGGGGCATTGTAAACCCAAAGCCCATTTCACTTAACACGTATTGCAGAACTGATTGAAATGTGCCGATATTGTTTTCAGGACAAAGGAATTTCGTTTGACGACAGAGAGGAGGTAGCGGCTTTGCACATGTGAATGCAGGATAGTGCGAGTGTTTAGACGCAGAAAGGAAACGACATACAGATGGAGACGGGAGACAGTGGGACATGTTCCAAAGTTCACATGCCGACCATTCAAGTCATTCGAGTCACTCGAGTAAAGGAAATAAAAGCAAAGGGTCTGTGGTGTAAAGCTCAGAAACGCATCCTGCCGACCCTGAAGAAACCAACAAAGCACGCGCGCACACACACACACACACACACACACACACACACGCATGCACTCTCCTGCAGTCACATTCAAAACAGGAAAGTGTAGATAAGCACTTTTCCTCATTCCTTTCTGTGATGAGGTGTTGATCATGTGTTTGTCTCCGATTTGGGTCCAAAGAGGCGGAGTCTGTTCTTTGGATGTTAGGTGGAAAGAGGGGCTTACAAAAGGTTTTTTTTTTTTTTTTTTTGAGCCAGCTGGAAAGGCGAGATAGTGGGGGGGCCACAGATGGTCGTGGATTGGGAGGCGACATCCTTGTTTGTGTTCGTGGAGGGGAGTAAGGATCACGACAGACACAACACTATAGGTTCTAGGCTTTGGACACAGCATAGCTTTGTGTTGAAAGAAGGGGGGCACAGCTAGGTGATTTGGGGGTTAGGAGGGTGGGCTTGTCCTCATTTTGTTGTGTTTTTCACTCATGTGGAGAAGGAGTGTGTGTGTGTGTGTGTGTGTGTGTGTGTGTGTCTGTACGTGTAGGAAGAAGGAGACGGTGAGGGAAATGTTTCAGCGCTGTAATCTCCTGGAGTATAAAGCAAATGAAGCCTGTTTTCCCACTTTTTCTAACTTGTTCAGTTCCACTTGTCTTTTTCTGGCTCTGAACTCGGGTAAGCCCGTGGACTAAGGGGAAGTTTTGCCGACCTGAAGGAAGCACTCTTCTCCCTTTGATGAACTGCCGACTTTCTCCTCCTTCCTTTATCTTTAGGCTCATTTTATCAGGAGCTCTCTCACACCTCCCCTCGGTTACTTCTGATTGTGAAAGTGCTTGCTGTCCCCACAAAAAGGCTTCCCACGTCTGGGAGCAACAGCTGCTCAGTGTTGCTACGCCTGTTTTTCTCTTCAGTCACAAAGAGGTGTTGTGGTGGAGTCATTTTGACCGGTCAGACCTCTGAGATTTGATGTGTAGACATCATCAAAGGAAGGGACCGGTGAGACTGGAATGGGTGCATTTCTTTCGCCATGCCTTTTAGTAGTTGATGCCAGTGACTGTCTGGTGGTAAACAGTCATGTCAGCTGTCTTCCTCATGATTGTGTTAGCCACTACAAGACCATAACACAACGTTAAAAGTTTTATATATTATCTAAAAGTTTTAATTTGCTGTAAACCATAACCGTAGAAGTCGCCACAAACAAACACTTGAAGCATATCCCATTGAATAAGTATCCTCTTCTTAAAAAAACTTGGGTAACTTATGGTGGTAGCCTCAAAAATCTACCAATCTTTTTTTTTTTTTTTTTACTTCAAGACATCTCAGTAAAATTCAAGCCAAACTAGCAGACTGAGTTGCTGTATAGCGTTCAGCTCTCAAACTTTGTGAAATGGGAGCATGTGCTGACTCTACTCTGGAACCATCATGATGATGGGGATAAAAAAAATAATGAGCAGCACTAATTGGAAAGCCATGAGTCATGGGAGAATAAGTTGATGGCTCAACCTGCAAAAGCTACCCTGTCATCCCAGATGAGTAGCTAACAAAAAGTAAAACTTTTTTTTTTTTTTTCTGTTTTTGTATGGCTGCTTTTACCATCGGCTCATTTCCACACTTGACTGCTAACGGTTTGGCTAATAGAGCTGCTTATGCTCTGGCAGAATTCAGTAATGGTTTGCAAACTTTTCAGCTTTCAAGCCACAAACTCATTTTGCTGCACAAACTGGTGACCCTAACTACGCTCGCTCAGCCAGTCTCGCTGATTAAAGTAAACAAACACTACTAACAATTAAGCGGGTTGGCGTCAATTTGCTTCTTCGTTAATTTTGACCCTCATTTTAAACCCATGAATTGTTATTTTTCCTCAGTTTTTTATTTGGTAATTCATTTGCATAATTTGTGAAGATAACTGTAAAAAAAAAAAAAAAAAAAAAAAAAAAAATTCCTAAAATTTGTAAATATTGAAATGTAAGTGTAGATTTTTTTTCAATGAAGGCTTTATACTCAAATTTATTTTATTGGATGTAAATTTGGTCCCCTGTTGGGATTGGCTGGCTCTTTTTGAACTATTAGTGATTAAGACCTCTAATCAAACAAAAATGTTCAAAAGTGGCCTCCATTATTAAAAATGGTTATTCTAGTCACGCAACCACATTCGTTTACAGTAAACAAAGCAAACTATGGATTTTTGACATTTCAACACCAAAAATGTATTTTAAAAGGTGTGCTTTGTGTGTATCTGCTTCATTTCAGCTTCTTTTAGTCAATCAGATAATCTACTGCACGCATGGCGCTCACACCTTTATATAACCATATTTGTTTTAAACTATTAGGAGTAGAACAGAAAAAAAGTATAGTTTGTTATACTTTTTGTTTCTTTTTGACTAAAATGAATCATTCCGTGAGAATCGTCTTTTGACTTCCACGGATAATTAACCGGTAAAAATGTGCCTCTGGTTCCACTGGTTTCCACAGATTAGCCGGCGATGAACTCGCCAAACAAACTCTTTTGAATGAGTTGAGATGTTATTGTTGATCCAGGTTTGACATGTTTTCTTTTTAATGATGACATGGGGGGGATTAATCAACGCCACGTCAGAACTACTGATGCCACGAACAATAGCCTTGTTTTGTCTTGTGAGATTAATGCCTCACCTTTTGTTAATTCTTCTATTACACGGTAATCTTCGTTTGTTTCCAGTAAAAGGAGTGTAGAAATGAAACCCAACTCCAAATATTAAAGAGAGCACATGGATCCACCCATGTGACTGCAAGTGTTGTTTTTAGGACCCACCACAGAGTTGGTAGTTCATCCAGCCAAGGAAAGTACGACCACAGAGCGCTGTGCCCAGCCAGCGTAGTGAGCAGAGTTGGCGGTCGCCCTGCTGCGACTGACCACAGAAGAACTGCGACTCGACCAAGCGTCCTGGCCTCCTCCTATCGCTGAAAGGGACCAGAAGCCAGGCACATAGCTAACAAGAAGCGTATTAAAACGATCGCATGCTTTCAGTCGTAATGGCAGGAAGTGTAATTGTGTTTTTCAGCATTTTTATTCTATGATTTTTTTTTTTTCTCCCAGATATTTATGTGCTGTGTATTGGGGCATATGCAGCTGCTGTGCATAGTTGAGAATCTGTTCTGTATTCCTGAGGCCGTGTTGCAAGATTGTTGCTCCTTTAATTATTCTCTCATATTAAAGGATCAAAGGTCTCTGCCACAGTCATCCCCCTGCATGTCATTAAAACCGCACGCACACACACTCGTGGCCGTGTGTGTGTGCGCCGCTCGGCAACATGGGGACACATCTGCAGGATATTGGCTTTGCGGAGTTCCTGGATTTGTATGGCAGTGTTCAGTGATTATTAAGGGATAAATGTTGGCATTTCTACTGAAGACCCAAGCTTGTTATTTTGGCTTCAGCTCCTTATCAACCGTGAGCTTGCAACAGTCCTCGGTGCAGTGGCAGAAGGGACGAAGTGTTTCCTGCGGATGTTTGTGTGAGTTTCTATTTTACCACTCTGCCTTTGCTCTGGCAAACTGCACGTAACCAGTACCTCTTTGCCACATCCAGAGGATTCTCCCTCTGCCAGGCTGCACCAGCACACCCCTCCCCGACACCCACAGCCTCTCAAAGCTTCTCCCGTGATGCCCCTCTGCTGTCACGGCTGTGTCGCTTGGAGTCTGCCAGGAGGAGGAGGGTGCTGAGTGTAATTAGGGCGTTCCCAGGCCTACCAGGTCCAGAGAGGAGGAAGAGGAAAGAAGGAAGGAAGGAAAGGGAAGAGAGAGGAAAGAGAGGGATGACAGGTTGACATGAGTACAGCACACACCGACTCTGTAATTGCTGGCTTGCATATGGCACGGGCTGAGGGTGGAGGCTTGTGGGAGGTAGGGGGTCAGGTAATATAAGAATGTGCAGTCTCTGAAAGCAACAGATGGAGAATGAGTGCATGTCACCCAACATGGGGAGGAGGGTAGAGAGAGTAGACGGAGTAGGGAGGAAGAAGAGAGTGAGAGGGGGATTCAGAGAGGGGTTTTTAGGTGAGGGATGGGAGAGAAGAGAACCTGAAGAGGGAATCTTGGAGTGAGTGGCATGTATAGCAGAGAGTGCAGCATATTGACACAGCACGGGCCTATTATTGAATGCACACACACACACACACGCACACACACACACACACACAGTTCAACAGGAAACCTTTCTCTGCCTGAGGTGTCTTAAAAAGCTCCACAGGTGGTTAGAGGAAAAGATTGTCTTTGTATTTATGCACCAGTGTGTGTGTCTACATTGGCTTGCAGGTTTTTCTGTTCGTCTTGCCACAAAAACCAAGCACCTTTTGTGCTGTAATTAGTGCAGGAAGGTAATGGAGCTATTGGACAGGCGTTGACATCTACTCACACAAGCACACACACGGTGTCAGAAGGGGTATTGACCAGGCAAAGTCGCTTTTGTGGGTCCTGAGCGAGGAATCTTGATCGATCGGGTCCTGTCTTTTTTTTGATGGATCATCAATTTCCACATGGTGGCAGGAAGTGGCCTCTGTAAGGCTCGTCTCTGGGATCTCACTCATCCCAAACACACACACACTTTAACACACATTAGGGCTGAGGGGTGATGCTGTGTATGTCAGGGTATTCAAAGTGGGAAAGATATTGCTTTGAACACTGAAACTTAATCTTATTGTGAATAATTATCTCAAAAAATATTAAACTTATCCAACAGGATTCCCCTTTATACCAGATTTCTGACCAACACATGCAATCTAATCGCTTTGGAAATGTCTTCAGTAGACGCAGATGATTGCAGAAGATGACGTGTTATTTTCACCAGTCATGAACCAAGCTGCAGACGAGAGATGGGTACTCTCATCTCTGACAGGCTAAAATACAAACATAAAGTAGCATAATGCAAATTTTCCAACTCAAGCTCTGGCAGCCATGAGACCTGACTGCAGCTCACAGTGTGGGACTGTAGTCTTTTAAAGAATCTGTTTCTCTCGTATCAAACATTTCCTTCTCATTCTGGAATGCTGGTATTTTTACAATCAGATGTATCTGACTCTTCAAAATAAAAGAACTGGCTGTTTGATTTATTAAAATAAACTACTGGTTCTATTTCTATGTTTTTATTGAATGTTAATAGTCTCAAATGTTTGACATAATGTTGTACAAAAGATAAAGATATGAAATATTAATACGTGAATTAGGTCACAGCATAATGTTTGTTTCCATACGGTGCAGCAGCATGCCTTTAATGAAACGATGCCGAGTTCATTTTCAGAGACGGAGTCTCTCTGGGAGCTTGACGTGGATTTGAGAAAAATGACTCGTGAACATGTCCGACTCTAAAGCAAGCTTACATGATGGCCCTTCTGCTCCACGATTCTACTGAGATATTCGCAACAAGTTTCAGGAGGGGAAAACCTTCATCTCTTTCAGCTTTTTTATTTTTTTATTTATTTTTTATTTTTTTATGTCATGGTCCCAGAAAGTCTCGTGTCATTTCTCCTCTCATTGCTCCATCCATCTTTGATGCACTGTAAACGTACTGGACCATCTCGGACTCCTGCTTCCCTTCATATCTATCCGCTCCACTTCTGCTTTCATCAGTTGCTCCGAGTACCTCTTCCTGCTGCTGCTCTGCACTCATTTTTCCGTGCTGCTTATTCTTTTGCTCTCCTTTGTTCGCCTACTTAACTTAAGAGCGATCTGCTGTGCACCACCACCTCCACCTCTCTTGCCCCCCCCCCCCTCCCAAACTCTACGCTCATCTTCCCTCCCATGTTCCTCTTCAGTGAGCCCCAGCACTCCTCTTCCTCTCTCCTCCGGTCTGTCACCCCTCTATAAAGACTCCCACTGACGGATCTGAACCTTCTGCTCGAGCCACATTCTGCCCCTCATTCTTCTCTCTTGCTGCTCCATGAGAAGAGGAGGCCAATTAAAGTCCGTCTTCTCTCCTCCTCCATGCCGTTGTTCTGCGCGCTGAGTGTCTGCACTCAGACTCTCTGGGGTCACTAATTAAAACGCTTTCTTTTCTCTTTACTCCACTTTATTCACCTATTCATCCAACTTTTATTTTCCTTTGCCATAGTTTTTCTCTTTACAGCTCTTCATCCGTCTTCTGTCACAAGTCTCGAGTTTCTGATTCCTGTCGGAAAATTTTGGAATTGTACTTAGAAATTTTCCGAATCTACATATTTACAGAAAAAGGAAAATAAAAAAAAAATAAAAAGTGAGTCTCTTATTCCAGTATGTAGTATCTTTCATCTTTTCTTGTGTCCTTCCACAAGTGCATTCTTTGTGCCCACCTTTCTTTACTTGTATCCTTTAACTATTCCATCCTTGTCTTCCTGTCTTTTATTTCTTGCCTTTGATTCTTTCCTCCTACCTTCTCTTGTGGTTTTCTTTATTTACTTCCTAGTGTAGTTTCACCCTTTTGTCCCGTGTCCTTCCCTTTTCGCCGTATGTCTTGCTCTTTCTTACCTCCTTCTGCCTTCCTGTACTTCCTACTGTCCTTACACACTTTCTTGTCTCTTTACTTCACTAATTCATTCCTGGTGTTCTTCCTTCCTTGCATACTTCCTAATATGCTTTCCACTGGCCTTCTTTGGTCCCTTTTGCCTTTGTCCTTTGCCCCGTCTTCCCTCACTTCTTCCCTTGTGTCCTTACTTCCAAGCTTTTTCCTTGTCCTTTTTCTCCTCCTTCATTCTGTCCTTTAAATTTCTATTTTTCTTTTGTTTCCCCATTCTGCTTTTTCATTCATTACTTTTTTATTTTTTCCATGAGTCTTTCCTTCCATCATTCACTCCTTGTCCTTAGTGTCATTTCCAGTGCTTTACTTTTTCCCTTATTTTTTATTCCAACTCCTTTCTTTGGTTACCATGAGTTCCTCCAGTTTTTCTGTCCTATAAAATTTCTTTGTTCTTCCACCCATCCTTCTTTATGACCTTCTATGCACCCTTTCATTGCCGTCGTCCTTGCGTCTTTTCTTCCTTTTTTCATTCCTTACCTCGTTCCTTTTCCTCTAATTTTTCCTTCCTTCCTCATTTCTTTTCTCCCTTCCTCCATCCTTTTATCATTTCTTATGCCCTTCCTGTCTTTGGTTTTTGCAGTTAATTTTTTTTTCTGCCTTGTGTAGCTCTTCATATGAAATTATAATATTAAAGATCAATTAACTTACACCGTCATCATACATTGCACATACCATGAAAACATTTTCCTTCTGTGGATTAAACACAAGCATACAACCAAACAACTACCAGAGCAAGACGGCTACATGAGCACGTGCCGCCATCGCCATTGTGTTGACACAAAACACTGTTTGTGGTGAAATGAGTGAAATTGGCAGACGGCTCTGGAAATTAGAGTCTGGAAAAGTCTGGACTTTTTCCATGAAAACATGCAGAAACCCTGTTGTTGTTTTTTTTAGTCTTCTCCACAGCTGTTCACAGTATTTAATAACATATTTACATGTAATCCACCCACTCCCCTCCTGTTTCTTATATTACTTTGTACATGGGTAGCTCTTTATACTCAAGCTGACAGGAAGTCAGGACCCTCAGTCTGAAGGAGCATACATTATGCAGCTCCTCTGTTCTAATGATGCTGTCTTGTCCAAAGTTGTTGTTGTGCCAAAAGCTAGTCAGCCTTGACTGACTCCACTGTGTACGCGCACGCACATTTGTTTAGGCCCGTGCACGGCAGTGTGTGCTTGCATCGCCTTGTAGAAGGTGAAAAGGGAGTGAGTGGAGTTTATTTCACACTCGTCTCCCCTCAGTGGTGTAATTAGCATATGGAAAATTGTTTTTCCTCGTATCTCTACCAGAGCAGCTCTCCCTCGCTGGTCTGGGAATAAAAATGGAGTTGTGAATACGTAAAATTCCCCCAAAATTTTATATAAAACTGTTGGGGGTTTTTTTTTTTATGCGTGCCAAACTTTTCCTTTATCGTCCGCATTTATTACGTTATTGACTAACAATCGGTCTTCTGAAATTACACATGTTCCTCCAGGCACCACTCCTGTTTAATCACCACCGCTGTCTCCAATCACTCTGTAATTGTTCGGTGAAATATTAATGTCCCCGTCGTTCTTTCTTCCAGGTTGACGGCGGGAAATCTCTCTGTCCAGTTGAATCTCAATGATTACCTGGACATCTACTGCCCCAGCTACCCCGAATCAGGGAGTTTGGTTCCGGAGCAGCCAGAGACTCTGGTCCTCTACCTGGTGGAGGAGGAGGCTTTCAAAGGCTGCGTGGAAACCAAAAAGGCCGTCAAGAGGTGGGAATGCAACACCCCGTTTGCTCCGTTTGGACCGGTCCGCTTCTCTGAAAAGATCCAAAGGTTCACCCCGTTCTCGCTTGGCTTTGAATTCCTGCCGGGGAGACACTACTACTACAGCTGTAAGTAGAGGCAGGAGGGGGGTCTCACGTTGTCAAGTGAACTTAAACGGTTGACATTTCTGAAAGAGAATTGTGCTTGAAAATATGTTTTTCCTTTATGTCCCACAACCTTAGGTAAATAAATTATTACTTTTTAATTGTTTTAATTGTTTTAGAGCTAAAAGCACTGAAATGTGTGCTGTTCATTTGTTTTGCAAACCCACTTTCACTGTATTTACAACTGCTGATCTTTTGGGGTTTTATCAAAACCATCATCTCTCTCTGGGTATAAAAAGGTTTATATTCCTCAGATTTACCCTGCATATCTTAGGTCTGTCTTTCTGACTTTTCTTTTCTGCTTTTATGTCATTATTCCTATTTTTTCTTGTATTTCCTGTTTTGTTTTGTTTTGTTTTGGGGTTTTTTTTTTTTACTCTATTCGTGTGGAGAGCACTTTAAAAATTATCCTTTGCAGAAAAGTAGATGCATAACTCCATTCAGCTCTGATCAGCTTCCCTTCACCGATAAAACTGTAGATAGTTTAATGCTATCACTGTTCAGTTTGCATCTTCTGACATCAACCCATCATGGTGTGATTGGAATTTTTATAAGATCTGGAGCTGGAAAACTGCAGTTTATGTCATTTATGTTTTATATAAATTCTCACTGAGTGACATGAATGTGATGTTTTCCTAAACCAGCAGGGTGTCACACCTGATGGTTTCTCCACAACATCCTTCTTGTCTCTCCTCACTTATTTATAATCTTGTGAAGTAAGGGGGAGAAAGGAGATGCACAAGTTATTCCAGTGGTTGTAATTTTTTTTTTTTTTTTTGGGTGAAGAACTTAGAAAAAGGAGGAGGAGTACATAAGACAACAATGCAGGTCCTGAAAGAGTCAGAAAAAATGCAATGTCATCGGTGGGTAACAAATAACGAAGCAGAGGGATGGGAGAGTGAAAAAGAAAGATGGCAATCAATACGCGATGATGGCAGCGGAGGAACGAAAACAAGGGGAGAAAAGTGATAGAAGACGAGAGGGAAACTCAGAGCTGTGACGTTACTGTAATGGAGGAGTGGAAAAGGGATGAGAAGAATCCACCTTGGAGAGAGAGAAACAGAAGTACAACAAAAGCATTGGAGAAGAGGGACGAAGGAAGAGAGGGAATCTTTACATAAATTACTGTTGGGGTTCACAGGACAATGGCGTATTGTGAAGGCATGAGAGAGTGGCTTCACACACACACACATGCATACATGCACACTGGGCCATTGTCGGTGTTCATGCCAGTTCATAGAAAAGCAACAATAGGTCCCCCCCCCTGGTCAGGCTGCAGCAGGCTCAGGGCGATTGTGTGCGTTTTGTCCACATCAAAGATAAGGCGTAAAGTTGGTCCAAATGTCTGGCTCTGGGGTTTTTGCTCATAATGGCTCTGCAGCCCTGAAGCTGCATAATGGGGTTAGCCTGGGTGGACAGTACAATGATATTAGAGACACTAATGGCATTAGTTTGTTCAGTCTGAGCTGATCTCAGCCCTTCTGTGCCAAAAGACTATGACACTTTTACAGCCCAAAGTCACAGTTTCCAATGAGTTGACAGAAACCCACAAGTTCTCCATGTCTGGGTCACCAAAAAACAGGAAACAGCTTGAGGTCCTCTGCTGGTCAGCTGTTCACTGCATCGAACGACTTCAGAGAACAGTAAGGACAGCAAGAGAGCTCAGTTCATTGAATGGTCAAATCGGTTTGTACGTATATATGGCACCAATTAACCACCATGGTATGTCATGCAAGACAAACGAGTCCAATATATAGAGATGCATCTTGATGAAACAAAACGCTATGGAAAAGTAATTTACTTCCTTTTTAACAGCAACCTTTAGCTCTTCTGCATTGTTGGCTCTGGATTGTTTCATCTTGCTATTGAGAAAACCTCAGAGATCCTAAGTGAGGTTTGATCCAGGCCAAGTGAGGCACAGCGATGCCATAAGTCAGTAACACAGTTGTCGGTACTTCTGGAAGTTTTTGGCAGGTGCAAAGCTCTGCTGAAAAATTAAATCACCCCCATAAAGTTTATCAGCAGATGGAAACATAAAGTGCTTCATGAACTGACAACAGCAGCTATAAAACGGTCCCACAAATCCTCACTGACTGTGAAAACTCCACACTGGGCACCTCTGCACGTTTAATCTAGACACCAGGACTTTGATTTGAAAGAGAAAAAAAGAACATTTTCATAAATTGATTAAATTAAAAAAAAAAAAGATCAGCTGGTTGCATTGAAACTTTCCTCATTATAATCCTTAGTCCTAAATAAGCAGTGGGTGCCGGCAATGAAAAACAGCTATTTTTTAAACATGAAGAAACTTGCAGCGGCAACAGTATAGAATATATATATATATGTGCATAAGAACAGGCTAAGACATGTCATTTTCAATGTTTAAAAGTGTTTTTCCTAGTACAAACACTTTAACAAGAACACACAGGTAGGTCTATTTGATTTTAGAGTATTATGCACAATCCAGAACTCCAGTAAAAGATAAGTGCACCTCTTCTCAAAGCACTTGAAGTTATTTGCTGATGGTATGAGCTCTGAAATGTCTGTGAAGCCCTGAAAAAATGTTAGATTATTTGATTATGACGCAAAATTAAACAATCTGGTGACTACAAAAGCACATTTATGTCATCGGTTTTTATTATAGTTGAAGTGTCTCTGCTGTAAGTGCTTGGTTTCAGTGATGCAGTCTTATTCAGGCTGACAGTAGGGGTCCCGCTGTGGCTTTCTGGGCTTTTTAAACTTAAGCAATTGTAACGTTGCAGAAGGTTTTCAATTAACGCTCTTAGATTTCAATATGCAGTATCTTGTAAAGGAAAAGGCCGGGATGGAAAAGATAGAAGGGTACAGGCATCAGGAGCGCCACATGTTCTGGTGTCATGCATAAATTTATGAGTGTGGCTTTAAATAATGTGGAGAAATGTCTAATATTTACAGCCGCGCATAAAAGTGATTCCCAATGTGCTGTCAGAAGTGTCTGCAGCTTTTGGTGCGTCATTCCTGGCGACTGATGTAACTGAGAAGGAGCCGGTTTTTGAAGAGGTTACTCAGGGTGGATCCTGCAGGTCACAGCAGGAAAGGCTGCTGTTTGACTTCAGGCAGAAGTTGCATTTAAGCCACAAAGAAGGGGCAGGGCATGACTTTGCAAATCAGATTGATCAGATGTTCACTTTTTGATTAAATAAACTCGCGTAAGTGGTGTGTGTCGGAGAAGGACCCATCTCATCAATTATCTCTGTGTGAATCCGTTGTCATCTGCGAGTCTAATAGCTTGCAGAGATTTTCTCTGTTATTAAATATAATTACTTGAGAGACAGAAGGATGTTGGAAAACCTATGCCTTCCACGTGTAGCTTTTTGTTGCTCAAACTCCACGTACACGCCACCTTTCTCCTGAGCTTCTTTGAGGCTTTATAAAGAATCTGAACCATTTTCATGTGAATCCCCTGAGGCTGATATTCGTACTATTTGGGTTCAATTAGTGGTACTGGATGGGCCACAAAAATATTTTTGTAAGCTAGTTTAAGTTCTTTGTATGAACTTGTTCTATAATTGCACAATATAATGAATCACACCATCTGAAAGTGTATATGTGCATTGCCTCAATCAAATAGCACTGCTTAGCTACAATACTTGGTAGGCTCTTATATTTCAACATGTAAGGGTAATTTTATTTATATAGCAAATTTTCAGTAACAAGGCAGTTCAAAGTTCTTTACATGAATTAGAAGAAAATACAAACAACAACAAACAAAGCCAAGAGACTAAGGGTAAGACTAAGGTAAGGGTAGAAACAAAAGAAGCTAAATGTTGGTTAACAGTGTTTGATTCTTGTTCTGGGATGCCAAGTACTCCACAATTTATAAACTAACAGGAGTTTCTCCAGGTCTTGCTCCGATATTTAATTATGAAGTAATAGGTACTCCATAATCCTTAATGTAACAGGAGTTTCTCAATTAGTGAGGTATAAAACTAAATATTGGTTCCATGTGTACGTTATCCAAGGCTTCGGGCTCTGGTAGACAATTTGATCTAGGAAAGGAGTCAACATAAGTATAAATCAAACGCCTCAATGAAAATAGTGGGGTCATTCCCATCTACCTTTCCAAGGTAGATGGGAATGAAGCTGGGAAAACTTACCTGAAAACTCTGTTAAGCCTTGGTTCCTGGGGAGGGAGTGAAGGTAGGAAGAACAGGAAGTGGATCCAGAACGGTTTGCAGTAATACAGGTGGAACTGAAGCTCATCATTTTTACACGGTTATGAGATATGGATCATAAGCAAAAGAGTGAGATCCTGGATGCAAAAGGTTAAAATTAGCTTCTTTTTTCTTTTGTGCATTGTCCGCGCTTTGACTTGAAGAGCCGACATCTTGAGGGCGCTCAGAGTAACGTTGCTACTCCTCAAAGGAGCTGGGTAACTGGGAGGCACCCTCGTCAGGCATTTGAGGAGGATGTGTTCACATGCGACACCCCGGGGCAGGCCCAGAACACACTGAAGGGACTATCGATCTCATCTGGATTTTAAAACACCTCGAGATCCGCAGAACCAGCTGAAGAATGTTAATGGGGAGAGTGATATGTTGGTTTCCTATTGATAGGTAGAAAATGGATCGCTGGCTAGATGGTGTAAGCTATCACACTCGGGTATCATAAATGTCAGAATGATTGTGGCAAGAAAAACTTTGATGATGTTGTGGTTTTTAATACATAGTTGCAGTGCAACATTTGTAGAGAAATGGCTTATTTGATGTGTTTATGTATTTACACAATTCTTTGTGTATGGCTCAGATTGATAGATTCAAAAGCAAAAGATGGTGATGAATTCTTTAATTACATTTTATCCTCACTTCTCTTGGTACTGCCACAAATACCACAAAATATTGTCATTAGATTTTAATTCCACATCGCTCCTCCCTGCTTACCAGTTAGATGTCCTTCATCCAAATAAACAAGTGATTTATGGATGTTGAACGATACACCTAGTTTGTATTCATGAAAAGCTTGATTTCTTCACATTTTGATCCACAAAAAAAAAAACATTTTTAAAGTCACCAAACTGCGTAGAAAGCGATGCCGTAGTAGTAGCTTTAGTCGTCAGGATTTAAAAGCTTTTTTTAAAAAAAAAAGAAAAGTAAAGGAACGAACCGTTTTCGATCTTTGACAATATTGCACAATATCATGTGCTTCTAACATGTTGCAGCATATTTCAACGGTTATTCCAGCTAACTTCACTAACATAAGTTTATCAGAAAAGCACATTGTGTGGAGAGGTGCGTGTTCTAGTCGTAGACCGACCGCCTCATATAAGGAGGCTATTCGACCTCAATGCAACCATCTGGATTTGATTCCTGACCTTGGGGATGACCTTATGTTGCATGTCATCCTCTCTTGTCTTTGTCTGCCTATTTCCTGTTTGAATACTGTGAATTGTAGACACTAGTATCACAAAATCTTTTTTTTTTTTAAACAGAGAATTGCAAAACTTTCAATTAAGGCACCTTTTCTAATCATTAAACACCAAACCTGGTATCATGCAAATTTATCCCTTGAATATTGTGCTCTAATAGTGTTTTTGTATTTTGAACTACCTTACATATCTGGAGTCATCCTGATAGCTGACAGGAATGCAACTGGGAAACAAATTATCTGGAGTGTTTCTTATTACGTGTGTCTGAGTTAGCAGCTGCTTGAGAATAGTTTTAAGACAAAACACATTAACTGGGGGTTTCATACAAATTTGCTTACCAAAAGCAACAATGCGGTGACGGGTAAAGCATCTATTAGGATCCTTTTATTCCCGAGTGAGCCATGATCAGCATCGATATGGGGAGCAGCTCCTCTCTAATGGTGGCACATCTCTGTAGTGCATTTTGTTGTTTTTACTTAGCCGAGAGGATAAGTGCGATATTTGGTGTGCAACAGAAAGATGATGTAAATCCTTGCTCGGATAATGTTGAAGTGGGAAAACTCGTCGTCTGCTCTTAAGCTTTTCCTGCACGCAATGTATTTGTAGCAAGAGATCCTTTAAATAGACTTCCTGGAATCATTTTTGCTCCGTGCAAGAATTTATTTCTTTTAATATTCCACATGTGGGCTGAATTCAAAACTGTTTGTTGGGTTTGATGAGTAAGTAGCTTATTTACACCTTATTTTGACTCTTGTTCTCTGCAGCTCTGCCGACAGATGAAGGCCCTCCTCTGCCATGCATGAAGATGCGTGTCACAATATGCTGTGAGCCCAGTGAGTACACTCATCCTTTCATCTGTTCTTTTATGCTTTCCTCTTTGTACACCAACAGACTCTTCTTTCTGCCTCTCGCATCTCTACTATCATGTCTGGGAGTATAGAATGATGTTCAGACTGCCACTCACTACTGAGCTTTTTGCTGCTTTCTATCTTTAACCTTGTAGTATTCTTTTTTTTTTTTTCCCCTAAATGAAAACTACTATGAAGTTAACTCTTTGCTGAGCATTGGTTACTTTCCTGTATCAATCCACACCAAGTTACAGCTTTAAAAAAAAAAATCAATTTTTGAAATGCCTAAACTTTTCCACTATACCATATTTATGATTTAAGTTATTTTAACTTGATGAGCAAAAACTAGTAGCTGGAGTTTCTGCAGCTGCAAAACTGTTTTCCTCTTTTTTCTTACAACAAAGTCAAATTTGTCAATTTGGAAGTATTTGCAGCTGAAGGAAGCAAACAGTCATGGTGTGGGAACTAAACTGTTTTTAAGATAACTCAGTTTTGATTGTACAATTTTAGTACAGCAGCCTGTTATGAACATGACTGCAGGTTGGCTACCTGAGCAGATAGCCTGACTAATTTACTAGTCAATATCAGCTGTAAATATATCAGATAAATAGAATCTATAAGTAGCAGAATGCCACAAAAATTGTGAGCTGTAAATTTTTACTCAATAAAGCTTCAGTTTTTCACTATAATGATATTACCCAGGTCTATGTATCGGATTCAAAAATATAATATTATAACTGAATGTACTTGTTAGTTTTACAACAGCTGGAACAGGTGATGTTTGTCTTAAAGCAGATTTGTTCAAAACATTATGAGCATAAGCCCATATAGCATTTCCATCATGCCTAGTCTGCATTTAGAACAAATTAAATTAATATTTTGTTCTGGGTTTTTTGAGCATCACATTCATTTAAATCTTATCCAACCAGTGGTCTTTCTTTTTTCTACCTGCTTGTCATCCTCATTCACCCACTCCCCATCGCCCTTTCTCAGTGTGAAATTCCCAGAGTTGATCTAATCCAGAGCCCGCCTGGAGTAATGTTAGTCTTCCAGTCCAGTGAGCTGCCCATTCCGGTTGGGAATGTTGCCCAGTCACTGTGGGAATCCCTGTACGGTGCTCGGTGTGTGTGTGTGTGTGCGTGGACCATTTTTCTTTCTGTTGCTGTTGCTACGCTTTGTGTGTGCGAGTCTATGGGCCTTTGCGTGCGATCTTTGGCAGTTGGACTCGTATCCGAGTGTGTATGTAGCATCGCATGCGTGTCTGAAACGTCTGTCCCAGTTCCCATCCCTGTGTTGTCTGCAGGGGGGCTTGTTGTGCTGTCCCAGACTGAACTAACGCACTTTTTTCTGTCTGTCTCTCTCTCACTTCAGTGAAACTGGCTGGAAAGTTGTTTAACAAACACTGATATAGTTTAAATGAATGAGGGAAGAAAATGCAAACTGTGAAAGAAATAAACCTCCTTTCACCTCGAATTTGGGTGTAATGATAGAGCAACATCCTTTAGGTTCATGAGTCTAAAGGAGTCTGATCGGAACAAGCTGACAATTTAGCAAAATTTTTCAGGAAATAAAAATAATATTTAGTTTTACAAGTGGAATAAAGATTAACAGTGTCACTTTGCAGTAAATAATCTAAATTAGTATACAATATACTTACTGTATGTTGTGGTATTTACTCTCATCTTTATTCCGAGTTCACCGATATTTTTTGTTTTGAATTTACAGTTTAAATATGTAGCTAAACGATATCGGTAGGTAATCCTGATGGGGACAGCAAAGGATGGCAAATGCCAACTTTCCCATTGATGATTTAAATAATTAAGCTTTAGCTAACATTAATAGGGATGTAGAATACATCCTGGTCATGAGAACAATAGGAAATTTGACCTAAATTGTAGTGAGATTGTAAAACCCCAACTTTATCATTTTCAATTGTAGTTGGATACAAACTGGAGAAAATGATTAATTTATCTTGCATTGAATGTGAACCAGAAAAGATTTTAGCAATAATTTTTGGGTAAACAATTAAATTTTTTACAGTAAACGTTTTGCTAACCTCAACCTGCGTTTCAAAGAGAGTAATCAGCATCTCGCTCAGATTTGATCAGTCCAAATATTGTATTCATGCTTGTCTAATTCTACAGTGGCCCTAATGCCCAACAAAGCTTAGAAAGTGTAGTAATTTTGTTTTCACAAATCTCACTGGCAGAAGTTCGGTCAGTGTGAGTCAGCTTTAGCATAATTATTGGATAATCTCTCACAGTGCTTTCTTTGTCTCATCTACTTCTCTGTCATTTTCTTTAAGCCCAAATTCTGCCAGACTCACGTTTTGGAGGCTTCTTCGTTGCTTTTGTAACCGACTGTTGTCAGGCAGCCTAGAGCCAACTTTACCTTCACTAGTGACGAACTATTAGCTAGTGTGTGAAATCTGAAAGTGCTGACACATCTTATCTGTGACTGTCACCTTATCTTATTTCAGAAAAGTACCCCAGTTGCTACCGGATAGTTGCTATTTAAATGTGGCTCAGGGCTCTTGGGGGGCTTTCGTAGCTAAGAGTTGTCAGAGTTGCTCATCGACATCTTTATTAGCGGACAGGACAAGAACGAACTTCCTTCTTTGCAATTCAAAATCAGCTTTATTAATTAGTTGCCAAGCTTAAAGCATGGATACAAATATTCATGGCTGTAGAAGTTTAGATTTTGATTTTCCTCCCGAAGAAGCTGAGAAATGGCTATTGAGCTTAGCAAGGATATAAAGCTTTCAAGCAGACGGTAACTTTAGCATCAGTAGGAGCTCATGGCTACTCTGCTGCAGTGTTGTGATTGTTAATATTTGATTTTTATTTCGTCTGGCACAGTTTCTTCTTCTACCATTCACCAAAAATGCTCCTATATATTTCTTAAAGGTGGTGACGGTGTGGTGCAGCAGGCGCCCCATATTCAGAGGCAATTAGATCTCGACACAGCTATCCCAGGTTTAGTCCCAAACTTCCGGGACCTTCGCTGCATGTCCTCCCACATTCCATCTCTGCCATTTTCTTGCCTGGATAATGTGGATAACGACAACTAGTGGCACACAATCTCTGACAAAGAAAAGAAAAGTAGTGAACACTGTTTCAGTGCCGTTGTACCCGAGTGTTGTCAGGGTGCCATATGGCAACTTTTGTGTTCTTGGCAGCTAGTTGGTCTCATTGAGCTTACTGTGTCGTATCATTTCTGTCACTTTGTCACAAATTGTTTTTGTTTTTTTCCACAAAGGAACCAGAATACTGCCAGATAACGATTTAAAAGTGTGTTATCGGGCAGCCTGACAACTTTTGTCCTGACTGACTTCATCAACACAACAGGGCAGCAACTCAAGAACCACTTTAATTCTTCAAATTTTGAGTCTTGGCATGAACTTATTTCACGAGAGACACAAACAGACAGCAACTGCGTCACGAATCGCGAGACACACTTCGACAAGAAACGAGATCGCGCCATGTCCTTAATCTCGAATAAACTCCGAAATGGCCATCACAGGCGCGACGTCAGTCGGGAGGTAATTTGCTACTTTATTACCAGAGTAAAATCTGAAGGATTTTTTTTTTTTAAAAGTTAGTTAATTATCTGTCTCCCATTAATTACAACTACATCAGATAGCTCACTTCTCTGAGGAAAGGCTAATGTATTCCTGACCTTCTGACTGTATTCCCCAATCAGCTCATCTGTGCCAAAAATAATAAAGAAATTGTAGAAATCACTCGAGTTCTGCATTCTTAGCACAGCATGCACACATGCATTTCATTTTCAGTTCTAAAATCACTTTGACTTCAGAGTAGAAACAGTTCTACCTACAAAGACATGCACACATCTGGGTTCTGTTTCCTTGCCTCATCTCTTTTTTTCTTCCTTCTGCCTCTCATCCTATTCCTTAACCAAAACTAATCCCGACTAAATTTCAGGATCTGCGTCTCCTTGTCTTTTAACTCCCCACCTCCCTTCCACCCACCTCCTCCTCATCTCCAACCTCCTCGCTTTCATTCTTTCTTCACTCTTCTGTCATTCTTGAAGTGGCACTAATCCCCCCCTTCTCTCTGTCTCTTCAGCTCTCTCCTCCCTTCCTCGTTTTTTTATGATCTTTCGCTACTGGAGCAAAACTAATCTAGGCCCCATCCGTAGCAAGTCTTTCAGACATCCTCCTCCGTGCCCTCAGACTCCGCCTTGCCACCTTCCTGTTTACACCTTCCCTTTGTCGAACCTCTGCGTCCGCCGTACCGCTTTCCACCAGCTCCCTTTTTCCCTTTTGCCCCGCTTCGCTCCATCTCTGTCGCGCGCCGGCTGTGCGGCGAGCCTCGTTGGGATAAACGTGTACGAGGCCGGCGAGAGGAAAGTGAAGTAGATGGATGAGAGCGGGGATGAAGGAGAGTTGGAGGCGATGTATTGCAGTCTGTCCACTCGCTGTTGTTGTGTTGTTCCCCTGTGGTAAAAGCTCCCGCTTATTCCCTGCTTCCTTCCTGACTTGGTTCCCTTTTATCTGACAGGTAGCATGGCAGCAGGGCATGCCATTAGACGCCTGTGTGGCCGTCAGTGATGGCAGCTCCTGTCCTTCAGCAAACGCCTCTTATCTAGACTTCAAATCGTGCTCCTCCCTTCCTCACTTTTTTTTTTTTTTCCATCTTCTTCAACAACCAGCTTGTATGCATTTCCACTTGGGGATAACCCTGTCGTGAGGGGTTTAAATTAATTAGCGGTTAGTGTGAAGGACAGAGGTGACGATGAGAGAGTCCATCAGGTGTGTTGTCATTGCTCCAAGGTCAGTGAGTTCTAAACCGTCTCTCGATTTCTCTGGTGTTTAATTTGTCAGTAATACAGATGGCGGATTTGTTTCTTTGATTTTTTATTTTTATTTTTTCCTGAAATGTCGTGAAGCACGACAGCTTGATGTTTATATGGGAGCGAGTTTGTTTTTTTGTAACGCAATGCTATCACAAATCGCGTTTGGAAAACAAAAAAAACCGATGTCTGATAGGTTCTCAAGCTCTCGTTGCATCATAAAAATGAAGCCCCGAATTGTTGTCGTGAAATTTCGGATACCCCACAGCCTTCTATTGCATCTTCCTCAAGCTCGCTTCACCTCCTACTCCATACTTACCTTTTTACTCTGCATCTTCTCCTTAAAACCCCCTCCTGGTGTGTTTATCTCTCTGGCTCTTCGAGTTGCTCTGCCTCTCTCCGGCTTCCTCTTTCCCTGCCGTCCCACTGTGAGAAACCATTACAGACCAACTTCCATCTCTCCCTAATTGATTCCCCTTCCCACTTCGTCTCACTTCCTTTTTTTTCTAGTCATTGTCCCGCTGTGAGCAGTCCATTACATTTATTTCAGTTTGCAGAGCGTCACCATTTTGCCTCGCATTCTTTTTCGGGGTTTTTTTTTTTTTTTCGTTTTCTTTTCTTGGGGGGTGCGGGATGGGGGGGTGGCGGATTGTTGCCTTTAATTTCTTGAATCCTTGCCCTCCTTCTCACCGCCCTCTGCTCTCATCCAAGTCACTCTTTGTACGCCTAAAACCCACTGGACAAAACTCGAACTGAACCTCAAGACCCAAATTTTAGCTTTTTACCGTTTTTAGCGATTTGCGTCTGAAATTCCCCGCTGGTTTTTTATTTCATTTTATTTTTTCCCCACCATTTTTGTATAACGATTTTATTTACGTTAGTTAGCATTAGTGCCTATGTGTGTAAAATGGCGGCACGAGGAGAGGTGGAATGGTGGAACATTGTCTCTGCAGTGGTGCATTCTGCATACACCCACATAAACGCCACCAGACACACACACACACACACACACACACACACACACGCATACACACACACACACACACTCACACTCTGAGGCACATGCGCACTTTGCCACGGCTGTCCATGTGCAGTTACACATGCAGCATGCCTCAGACTGCACTGCGGAGAGCGTGCTTTTTTTTTTTCTTTTTCTGCAGTCACGCCCCCGTGGACTCCATTTTGTGGGAGAGTTCGCCATGACGAAGATGATGATGTTAACACAAAAACAAGAGCCGTCGATGTTCAGCTGTTTGCGCAAATGATGTGATTAAAGCCTGATCAAAACACACACATCACCCGCAGCCGAGTAAACGCCAGGCATCTGAAAACGCCAAACTTTATGTTTTCGACTCGACGGCGAATGAAACGCCCGTTGATTTCACAGCGATTTAATTAAAAACGAAAAGTTACTCAGAAGTTTTAAATTATTAGTTTAATTATAAATCACAACAAATTCTAAAACTTTCCCGGTTTCATTTGTATCACCAATTCCAGACATACGACCTTCAATTTTGTTTTGTTTTTTTTAGTGTGTTTTTTTTTTTAATCAAAGTACAAATAAATTCTCTAAAAATTCTACAAATTTTGTTTAGAATTTGTGAGCTTGAGATATGTTTTGAGTAGAAAAAATAGAAAAAATTAAAAAGTTAAACATTTTCAACATATTACTTATTTTTTTCCCTTTTTTGTGGAATTTTAATGTAGGAACTGTTTAGTTTGTTTTGTTTTGTTTTCTTTTTTTTAAATATTGATAAAGATGCAGTTTCTGTGAAATGTAACTTATTGAATATGGCAATAATGTTTTTACTTGAGATTGTTTGTGGGGTACTGTGACTCTGGCTGTTCAGTTTTATATTTAATGTAGTAATTACTTGGCTTTTTTTCTTGCTTATTTTTATATTGTCTTATTTAATCAGTGGCACCGATAAATTGTTGACAGAAGACACATTTCTCCAAAGATTTTTTTTTTCTTGATTGAAAGTGGTTCGGTTATTGTGTTGTTTTCAGTATACATGCAGACTTTCAGTGTAGAAATATTTTTTTACTATTTTGTCTCAGTAATATTCTATTTGTAAACTGTGTGATTTTTTTTGTTGTTTTTGTTTTGTTTCATTTTAAGATGCATCATCAGCTGAAGAATTTAAAAATAAATATTTTTCCCATAATTTCACGTGGTACATGGTGAATACAAATAATGCATATATTTTTTATTAATGTAATGTTGTTGTTTTTTTCTGTTGCTTGAGAGTATTGATAAATTGTGCAACGTTGACCAACTAAAATATTCACAACTTGAATAGGATTTTTTTAAATTGCGTTATAGACGGATTTTTTTTTATTT
Organism: Poecilia mexicana; assembly: GCF_051168715.1. Taxonomy (NCBI): domain Eukaryota; kingdom Metazoa; phylum Chordata; class Actinopteri; order Cyprinodontiformes; family Poeciliidae; genus Poecilia; species Poecilia mexicana. Next base: position 15,532,697 of record NW_028263385.1, read on the forward strand.
TTAACAATTGTAACTGTTTTTTCGGCACTGTTTGCTTCACCTTACAAATACTCTTGCTCACATCGATGCACACGTGCAGAAGCTCAGTACTAAGCTGTGACATAGCAGGCTATTTAATGCTTCGTTAACCCCTTGATGGCTGTTAGCTATATCAACTTGAGAGTAATTTGGTTTCATGTCGGGCGGAGCCACGTGTTGTTCAGACGCGCTGAGGAAGGCTTATCGGGTTATGGATCAGCGGTTGGTTCTCTGAGGTCATTGATACACACCTTATTTTCCAGGCTACGGCTTTTGAGTGTGTTCTCGTGTGCACGGTTAGGTGTTTGACTTGTGAGTTGTCGAGAGGTGAGTTCAAGGCCACAGATTGATTTAAGAACCAGTTGTGCCGTCTTATCCGTGCCTTCTGACCCCTCCATCGTTGCTCTTTGGAATATTAGGCAGTTTTCTGCTTCAGAGAAATTTTACAGTTTTTTGTTTTTTTTTCCTTTCTACCAGTATTTTTTTGGTCTTTTTTTTCCCCGTTTTCATTCTTAACAGCTCCCTATTCCTCCATTATAGCAGTCCTCCACTTCTCCCTCCATTATTTCCTTTCAGCACCCTCTACCCACCTGCTGAGAAAGTGACGCCCAGACACAAATGCCCCCTTATCCCGTCTTATTCTTTCCCTCCCTTTTCCCTGCCTGACCTTGTCTCAGTCTTTCGAATCTTCTTTTCTTCTTTCACCTTACTTTCTCACTCGAGTCTTCACTGCTCTACGTTTCATCTTCTGTCCACTTCTTGGTTTCGGCTGTCATTTTGAATTTTCTTGCATTTTCCCCATTTCCTGTATCCCTCTCGGTATAATTTCCATCATTCTTAGTCATTCTAATTTACATAACACTATCTTTTTCCTGTTGCCATGCTTTCCAAGCTCTTTTTTTTTCTGTACGACCTTTAAGAAAATTTGCATAGGGGACATATTTAGGGTTGCACAGTCAGTCAGTACCCATTTTTCATGGCATTGGTCTTTGAGTAATGGTAAATACCTTCCCCTGGTCATTTGTCTGTTTCTTGTTCTTTTTGTTACACAAAGCAGCACTTTTATTGAGAAGGTTACACATGCAAAAATGACTAATCAGCATCTTGTTTCCATGCCTCAACTTGATCTAAACTCTATCTTTCTTCTCTTCTTGCTTATTGCAGCATCAGAGGGCTCAAAACGAATACAAGGTGAGATGTAAATTCTTGTAAAACATTTTTTTTTTTTTTTTTTGTAGGTTGTGGATCAGTGTAACATGTAAATTTCTATATTTTTCTGTATTGAGCTAAAACCTGCATGTCAAATTTGTGGATCCAAGGTAACTCAGAGATCCACAACTTGTTTGTAGAACCACAAGTCAGACACAGGTCTGTTACGAACATGTCGTTCAGATGGCGCAGTCATTATGCTCTGGAGGTGCTTCACTTCAGCTGGGATAATGGAGGTGGTCGACGGTGATGGGAAGATGGATAGAACTAAATGCAGAACAATCCTGGGAGAAAACTCGTTTAGTGGGCAGCAAAAGATTTGAGTCTGCTGCGGAGGTTCACCTTCCAGCAGCATATCCAGATCCAAATGGGAATTCATTAGAAAGACTGGCTGCTCTCCACTTTACAATTATCCACTATATCAATGTTGGCAAGTTTCAATAACTATGCTGAGGTTTGTGGTTGTAAAATGACCAAATGTGGTGTAGATAAAGGCGTACGAATCACTTTTAAAGGCACTGTTAGTCATCTACTTATTGAGTAGATGACTCGTCACAGTGTGAAATGGTTAACAGACTGTGTTTAAATCAGTCACGTTTTCCAGCCAAAACACAAAACAATGTTGTGCTTTAAATTGGTGTCAAGTTTAAACTTAAGAAGAAGAATAATGAATAATAAGGTCCTGTGGCAAAAAAAAAAAAAGGTCTATATGTGATTCCAAATCCCCAGACGGATTCAGAAGAAGGAAACTCGTATTCAAGCATTTTTGGTTGTACTTCTTACAGAAACAAATATTCATAATGTTCTCCTCTGCTCTAGGATCAAAACCTCGCAGCAGTGTCGTCTCACTGAGGACCACTTCTCTTCCACTCCTCATCTCCATCCTCTTACCGCTGATCACCTGACTCATCTGTCCTCAGTGCCTGCCTGTGCTCCATGGGTGCAATCTGTGGCATCTAAAGGAAGAATAAAACTGCGCTCACGGACAACAAATGGCAAAGTGCAATCTCTGCCGGACTAAGCCACCAACATTAACGACTGTGGTTAGAAATCCAGGCAGGACGATGGTTTCTCCGGACCACAGTGACTCAGGGAAATGACGCTGAAGTGCAGCAAAGCATTTCTTCCCGTTTTCTTGCTCTACCTGTTGCCTGTCGTACAACTACTCAGACAAAATGTTCTCCATACGGGAGCCATCTTAAGACTCCTATCTCACTTCGAAGCCAGAAGAACAATGAAAGAATCAGGACCTCCAGTGAAGTTTTTTATTTTTGTGTCTTTTTTTTTATATATATATATATATATATATATATATATATATATATATACATATTTTTTTATACTTCTTCTGTTGTTTACTTCTGTTTGAGTGGAAGCCTCCAGTTTAAAAAGCGGCCAAATAAACCTGCTAGAGTAAGGACTGGCTCAGGTTGGAGGTTTTCTGTTTCTTCTTTAATTTTCTGGACATGGACTCAAACTCGCACATTAATGCCTCATTATTATAATCACAGCAAAACAAATCTGCTCTACTTCCATCTCAAAGGAAAGGCATTTTGAATCTGGGAAAGGGCAACTCTTGTGGAAAAGTGAGACTGGGCTCCTGCGCCCCCTGCTGGGATCAAACTGGTTTTTACTGGTTGAACTGGGCTGGACATACAAGAAGAGACTGGATGCCGGACTTTGGTTTTTACGGGAGTTGTTCCTCTTTGGGCAACTGGCTCTGCGTTAGGGTTACAACATGCTTTCTGTTTCAGAGCCACCTGAGAGAAAAAAACGGATTTATGGGTGAACGGATCGGAGTCAGAAAGATAAACGGTGTGCACATCTGAGCTTTATGATTTTATTTTTATCGTCACATGATTTTTGGCTTCATGTGGGTAGTTGATAAAATAGCATATTAGACCTATTTAAAAAAATAATGTTGGGTCTATGTAAATCAGTTGTTTACTACAGTAACAATCAGTCTGTATAAGTTAATCGTAAAAATAACACAAACTTGATTTTTATGTGAGCAGAAAATGACAGATTTTCATACTTACAAATCATTTATATCATTTTATATGCTGCGCTAAACTGAATTTGCCAAGTTATTAAGTTGATTATTAAATTTATATTCGCGTGTGAAAATTTTGGCAAGAATGAATAAATGAACTCAGGCTCCCGATATATTTTTACATTGTTGACGAGAACAGAGCTCTGTATTTTTCCTTAGGAGCTAATTATATAATTTGACGTTATTGCTACGTTATTGGATTGGCTTACTGTCGGAAAATGTAAACATATTTCATACATTTTGTTCTTGCTTTAAAAACATAATTGTTAGCACTTACTGTTCTTTTTTTTATGGTGAAATAATCTCATCATTTACATTTTTGTAGGTGTTTTATTCTTTCAAACAGTTGGGTCTCAAAATGTTATCTTTTCCTTTTTTTGTCAGGCTTACTTTCCCCCCGCGCCACCCCCTCCCCCCCCCCCCCCAAAAAAAAAAAGATGGTTCTCTTAAGATTTGGTTTCTCTTCTGTACAGTGTGAGTTTTACAGTCATATAATGGTAGGATTTATGGATTTTTTTTTTTTTTATATTGCGTTTCTGCTTTCACATTTTAGTGAAGGATGTAGCGTCTTCTGTGAAGAGCCAACTGCAATCTGAGCCGTTTTCTGTGGCAGGACAACAAATAAATACGGTTGCATTCAAAAAGCTCGGTCAGTTATTTATTTTTTATTACTTTGGGTCTAAAATGCATCGATTTATTGCACGCAGCTGCAGGTCTCTGTGACAGTTTGCACACAAACGCACATGAGCTTATTTGTGGAACACGCACATTAAATGTTATACACGGCAGCATGAAGATAAGGGGACTACAGGGACTTAAAATGACCTTGTGGTGTGGGAGGCCATTGTAATGTGAGCAACCCAGTGGAATATTGAGCTGCATTTTTATCTATGGGTGGCTAAAGACTGATAAGACCCGGATACCCAGTGGACTCCTGCTTTTAATAGACTCCAGAACATCGCTCCCAATAAGACGACCTTAAAGTTATTTTTCTGACAACGCTGGACTGAAGTTCAATAATAACCCTCCAAAAGAAGATCTTTGTGTCTTAAATACAGAAGTGTCCATCCAAATCAGCTGTAAATGTATTTCCATTTATATAGGCTGTAATGTAGAACGTCTTGTGAAGCCACAGAGGCAATTTCCTGGATAATGGGGCTAATGCTCCTATTTCATGGTTTATGATCTCTTCTGATGACATGTTTGTCACTGTTGATGCGTGCCGTCGCAGAGCCGCTTTGGTTCTGACCTTCGCATATAAATGTCCAAAGCCCATGTTTTCATTCTTCTTCTATTGTGAACATGCAGGGATAGATGGGTCCTTTTTAAAATTGCCGTATAACGATGTGAGGGGGTGTGAGGGTGGGGGCTTTTAAGGCAGCAGCAGTACTCCGCTTTCCTTTGTGTCCCCGTTCAACTTTGAGTGTGCTTCTTTTTGAGCTGAAGGCATGCAGAACTTTTTATGTGAGTCGTTTGATGCAGGATTTTGTTTTTATCCTCCGCCGCAGACAGGAATCGCAGGATCGGTTGTGTCACAGGTTTTGGATTTGCCATTTTTCTCTGGGTTTGTAAAGCTCGCTATGTGTAACGTACCAGAGCTGGAAGTCAAACCCCAAGCATACGCTTCATAATTACACACACGGGCTGCCATATTAGAAAAACTTAGAGTACCATAAAAATCCTTGGCCAAAATTTCCTCTGAGGTTTTACTGGGATTACAGGAATCATAAAGGTTTTTATGCAATGACAGATTTAGGTTTTTGCTGTGCATCGGAGTAAAATAAAAACTTCTTCCACATTCCATCTATAGTTCTCCACAAACTACCTTGTAATTACTCTGTCTGGAGCCAAACTAGCAGATTATGTTTTGATACTTGGGCTTTTTTTTTCCCTAGCTTTTTTGGTGTCATTACATGTAAAAAAACAACTATCAATAGAAATTGCCTGGTTTTCTTTGCAGTCATATTTCATTTCAGTTTTTATTTTCCAACTATACACAAAACTTCACAGTTAAAAATCTTTATTTAATCAGGTATATTTACTTGATTTATTCCTACATTTAAAATTCTAAGTGGCATGAAGAGCTTTGGTTTTTATAAAAAAAAAAAAAAATTAAAAAAAAGCAGCTTCAGCCTCCTGGAAAATACTAACAGCTTATTAGAGTGGGACCGTTTTATCGTCTTGGATCAGCTCCAATCTCAAAAAAGTCATAGTGGTTCCTTCAAATACTATTTTAAAAGCCTTCGAATTCAGTTTGACGACTTGCACAGAGGTTTATGACGGTTTACTTCATCTGCTTTATATTTGCATCAGTTTTTTTTTTTTTTTTTGTCTTTTGGAACACATACATCACAAGTAAACATATTACACATATTCAGACAGAGTAAACCCCTGATGTAAAGGTAATTTCTCATATTTTTTTAATTTTTCCACTTTGCAAAAAGGACAGATTCTCTGGTAGTTTGAGGTTTTGCAAACCGTGTTTTGCAAGAAACATCAATCGTGATGGATCACTGATCAACAAAGTCTCAAACAGATCAACCCACCATCCATAAACGGTTATGTAGATGCATACGGCAAATGTGAGAGCAGTGGAAAAGTCCATTTTGGATGACCCCCTACAAAATCTTTTGAGGTTAAATATTTTTCCCATCTGCTTAGGCAATGGCACCAAACAATTTCCATCCTTTTGAAACTAATGAAGTTCAGCAACTTGTCTTTGCTGTGGGTGATATGTACCAGTATATTTGCCACAAAAAAACTGTGTACTACGTCCAGGATTACGCAAAAGATTAAAGTGTTTTTAAGCAAAATAAATTATATAATTGTACAGTCATGGAGGAAGTGTAGTTGTTGAACCTTATGCTTGTGTCAGACTGATGTTCTAATTTTAGAGAACTTCCTAAAGTTACTATTCCCCCTTTTTTTTTAACAACTACTGTAGTCTTTTCAAAGGTTTCAGCATGATGTGGTCAGAAAAATTACTTATGGGTGGAACCAGTTAGAGAAGATGTTAAAACTTAAGCTCCACCAGTCTCTCCAGTTCACCAGTCCGTGAGCGTCTTCAGTCATCCCTGCTTTCATCTGCAGGTTTCCAAACGAAATCATATTTTGCATCAGGAAGTTGAGACGGATCACAATTTGAAATGTCCCGTTCTTGGTGTTACTGCTCTGTAGTGCTTCTCTCGGGATGTGGAGCTCATTTCTTAATGTGGAAACTGTCCGGAGGAAGAGATTTATTACTGCAAGAGTCTGCACGGAGCATTGAGATGTATAGACTCAGCTGTGAATTCTTTATTATTATCCTGCAAAGTTTTAACGCTAGCTTCAGAGATTACAAATCTCCAAAATCACAGAAATGTCACATCTTGTGTAATTTCTGAGTGTATGGTCTCAGTACTTTGTAACATCATGCAGAAGAGAGTAAAAGCGTGACGATGCAAATTCTGAGGCGAAACAAAAAAAAGTTCAGCTTTGATTTATTTTTTTTTTTTTTCAAATATTCTCCATTTATATTCTACTAGCTTCTCATTTTGAAAGTCTCATTATGACCATCAGAGCTGACTAGTAATTACAAAATGCTACTTCTTCATCAACAGAATTTGAATTTTCGTCACAGGTGGTCATTTACCTTTGTGGTGAGTTACAGTCAGACTGGGCTCGTCTTTGAGCACATTTAGCTAACGAAGGTGCTAATCTTTTAGATTTCTAACCTTCTGCCCTATAACAACCTTTCTCCTGACATTCACTATTCCTCTGAGCAAATTTACAAATACATTTTTGCATAATGAACTCAATTTTGAGCTGGAGACTTTTCTTTCACTACCTTCTTCTTAGGTGGGCATTTGTATCATCCACTGATATTAGACTGTGGCTAATTTTGACCAACTTGAGTTTATTTCTGCTGCAACTATCTGCTTTTGGTTTATACATGGCTTGTGTCACACACCATATTTATCATTTTCCATCTCTTTTGGATATTTTTTTTATTAGATTACCTCTTTTATAATAAACTTTTGCTATTTCTAAGTCAGAGTTGGCACCCTATTTTGTGCTCCATTGAATCTGTTCATGTTAAAATCTTTTGGCATCTTCAAACCTGCCAGACTTCAAACTCTCATGCAGCCCATAGGTATCCCTAAGTAACTCATTAAAGCTTGTGAGGCAGGTCAGGAAAAGATGGTTGAGAAAAATGACAGGGGGGTGTGAAAATTAAACTAATTCATGTCTACAAAGTGAAGGAAGGGCTACTAAAAATAGATATCACGGTGCTTCTGACTAACCTTTCCCACTGCCTGACATGCCTTCATGAGAAAAGGTTTAAAGGAGGAATGTGCAGGTCAGAGTGAAACTCAAAACTTTGTGGTAAAATCTATGCAGAAGAAACCATGAAAATATTTAGAAGATACGAATATATTGTTGCATCGGGGAAAAAAAAAAAACTTTTTAAAAATGTTCAAACCAGTGCTTAGCTCCCACAAAATACACTCCAAACCTGAAGTGAACTGCATAGACATGTGTGTAAAAACCCTTCTATGAATAACAGGTTTTAGGGAGCTGTTTTCTCATACCTGGGTAGATAAAGCTAAAATAGCAGCAGTTATAAAATCACAATTTTTGAGCATATGCTCTCTGGTTCAACATTTTACTCAACACTATGTGTGATGGAAACATAAGACCCTGAGCACAGCATTGTAAATGTGAAATATGGTGGTGGTAGCATCATGTTTTGGAGATATTTTTCTCTCGGCAGAGACAGAGAATGGATGATGCTAAACGCAAGACAATTCTGAAAGAGAGACTGAGAAAGACAAGAGGCTGAAGCTGAACAGCCAAAGGTGCAATGGAATAATTTAGACCAAAAATAGATATGAGTTAGAATGACCTAGTCAAAGCCCAAGTCTATATTCAGTCTGTGAAAAAGTAAAAAAGAACAAAAGAAACATACACAAAAAGATTTGGACCTGTAGTTTCTGTAAAATTTTGTATGGGACACTTTTTCCATTTTTATTTGTAAAAACTAAACATTTTTTGAAACCATGTATAATGTCCCTCAACTTCAGAATTATGTGCTACTTTGTGTGCTAGCATATCAAATAAAATCCTGATAAAGTACAATAAAGATTGTGGCTGCAATGGGACAAAATGTGAATAAAGTTCAAGGGGCATGACAACTTTTACAACTTCAACTTGTTACATTAGTTTACAGATGCTTAAAAAACACCGAACAAAGCTGCAGGGATGTGATTATTAAATCGTTATGCTGAAGGCACCAGCTAATTTTTTTTTAAAAATTATTGAAACCAATTATTTCGCTTTTGTAATCAAAGATTCCAAAATGTCAGCAGGAAAGCATTAAATTTAGATTATTTGTGCAGTCTATTCACAGAGGAATCTGACACTTATATCCATTAAACGGATTACATCATGCCCAGTGAGACAGAAAATTCTTGTTGAAGTATAATAAAGGGACCTTGACCTTAATCACGCTGGGTTTGACCCCTGTCCTCATTTGTAAGATCAGACTGACACTCATCTTGAGAAAAGCACACAATTACCAGGGAGCTCTGATTGTTATTGTAACAATTATCTCACCGTTTCTCTCTGTGTTTAGGCTACTTTCAACTTGCCTATAAGCTGTGGAGGTTTTTGTTATGGATCAAATGGGAAGTTTCCCCGGGCAGCATTAGAAAGGAGGGGGGCAAAAGCAACAGATTAAAAAAAAGAGAAAAAAAAGTACCTTATCTGTTTTCTGTTATTTTTATGATGACCAAGGGAGATTGGAATTAAGAGGCTATAGGTGAGACACTTTGTGCAGAACTGCAGCGCATTTTTATTTTGCCCCAGAATCTCGTTTTGCTTCCTGTATTTTGAATGGCTTGGTGGCAGGAGAAGGAGGGGCATGCCAAGGGTGCCATAAATGCACAAACTGCTGCTGCCTAGACTTCACAGAATGTCAAGTCGCATTATCTTTAGTATTTCTGTTCTGCTGTGCAAATAAATAGAAAAATAGGTGTTTACAAATTAATGTTTTGTTTAAAACTCTGATTTTCAAAACTTTAAATTTTAATAAACTTGTAGAAAACTGCAGTTGATTTTTATTGATTTTTTTTTTACTGTAGTAAACCAATTGTCACAAATAATAAACTATTTGGAAGTTTTTATTGCACAAAGGTTTTAAACCACTTCCAGTTTCTTAATATAGCTTTTCTAGCAATATTTTAACTGATGTAAAGCAGAAGTGTTTTGCTTAAAATACATTTATAGGAAATAAATGTAATATTTTTAGTCGATTTTATAAATTTAACTTAAGATTTGTAAGCAATGATGTCTTTGAAACAGGCTACTGTTAACAAAATACCTACAAAATATAATTTAAATGTACTCCTGTAAAGATGCACTGATCAGAATTTCGTGGCCAGCCAGAACTACGTGAAAACACTGCAGGGGTCAGTGTTCAAGATTCAACAATGAAACTGAGTGAAATGTTTCAGGAACATTGACCTTAATAATCTGCATCTATGGAAGAAGGTCAAGCCCAAACCACTGCTACGGTCCATCTCAGATTATCCAAAAAAAACAAAAAAAACATCTTGATTTCTGAAGACTTTGGGGAGGAAATGTTCTACTGACTAATAAGACAAAGGGGGAATGATTTCGAAGGTATGTGTGCCATTACTAACAAAATTTCTGAAAAAGGAACACCACAGCGACAGTCAAACATAGAAGTGGTGGTGTGTGTTACTGTTTTACCGTTGCAGGATTTGGATAGCTTGCTGTAGTTAATGGAACTGCGGCAAGCAGAAGGTCCTGCAGGAGAATCTCTGTCAATCAGGTTATGACCTTAAATGCCAGCACACAGACATATACCAGGAAAATGATCCAAAGCACAACATCTGGTTCCCACCTGAAGGGTTAAAAAGGGACAAAAATCAAAAAACAAAATTAAGGTTATGAATGGGTCAAGTCAAACTCTGAACTTAAATCAGGTTGTGATGCTACAGCATGACTTTATAGGAGCTATTTAAGCTCAAAGTTCTCATATGTCTCAGAATTAAAACAATTCTGCAAAGAAAAGTGGTGTAAAATGTTTCTACGGCAATATAAAAGGCTCGTAGGCAGTTATTGCAAACGCTTGACTGCTGTCGTTAGCAACTACATCTGCAAGGAGGCAAAAACTTTTTCACAGCACTAAATGTTCCTAGAGAACAATCAGCTTAGTAAATTAAAGTAGAGATGACTGAAATGTTTCAGTTACATTCAGTTAATGCGATTTTCTTTTACAATTATTTCTTAACGCGGGGTCTAATTTTACACACTAAATGTACTGAAATTATAAGTTGTATAATTGCTTCTGTTTGAGTTTTTCGGATTGATATCTTGACGTTGTTTCAAAGATAATCAAGTATTTTCTTGTTCACATCCATTATTTTCTCAATATGTGCAGCGAGCCGCCTGGTCACAGTCATTTTTCTACTAATAGAAGAACAAGATAGGCCTATCATCTCCAGGTAAACAGATAGAAATTTTATTTTCTTTCCAGACATGGAATAATTTTAATGGTGTTCTAAATTGGTGTATAAATGAATGGAAGGTTTTACAGAGTGTTAAAAATCCAGTTTTAATCTAAAAAAAATATATATATATCAGGATTCAGCAGACAGTGGTAAGGCTTTGTGGTGTAAGGCATCTTTCATCCTTCTGACACTCAACCCCATGTTTAAGTTATGCTTGTTGAGTGCAAATGTGCTCCAGCTGACTCGAGCAGAGCAGATATTTTTCTCATCAGGTTTGCAGCACGCTGGCTGAAGCTTCACAGACCCTGGCCCTTTGCACCGGAGCTCGTCTGCAGAATGAAAGGCATTTCAGAATGCATCCCGTGTGAGCATGTGCGTGTGTGTGCGTGTGTGTGTGTGGATATGAGCAGGGGGTCCTGCGTTTGTGTACTGGCCCGAGAGCTGTGACAAACCCAGGATTATGAGCCGAGGCTTTTATTTGAACGCACCAAAACCTGGCACAAATGAGCCAAGTCAGTCACACTTCACATTGCAGAAAGCAAAGCTGCCTCTGTTCCTTACATCCCGTCCTCCCAGTCCGTCCCCTTTTTCTTTCTTTCTCCCTCACTTTTATCCACTTTTAATGTGCAAAACTTTGATAGTGAACATCCTATTTCCCGTGTTCTGGTCTGTTGGCTTTACATGCAGATGGGTTGCTAATTTGCATAGACTCAAAGGTCTCCCTTTTCTCCTGATGCTTTCTGACAACGCGGCGTCTATTCATCCTCGGTGTTAAGCATCACTCCTGGGACATCGCCTGAATTGCTGTCTCATGGTGCTTCAAGTCTCGTTTTACACCGCAGAAGCTCCCGAGGAATTGGATTAAGGACACATTCCTTCAGAGAAAAGCTTCACAGTCAGCGGCATCTGATGGATAGTTCGCTCTGATATCAAAGCCCGTCACATGTTTTTGGCACAAAGTCACACCAAGTGCAATTTTAAGTCATGCTGTGTCCATATCACAGGAGCTGTTAGCTCGGTGGAGTCTTTTATAAAAGTCAGTCCCACCTGGGAGGGATATAGAGAGAAAGTCTGAGGTTTACAGAGAGTGCAGCAAGATTAGCTCTTTGTCCTCACAGCACCTTAAGTGGCTGTTTTTACCACACGTCCACCTGCCGACCTAAAGCCCATCTTTGGAGAACCAATTAGATCAAACAATTATATTTTCATTCCAATGTGTTCCAGCTTTTCCTAGGAGACGATCAGAATTTTAGGAAATATTTATTTGCTCTTCTTTTTCATACTTATATAAAAAGGGGATATTGAACTGTTTTGAGTCTTTATAAGTACAAAAACAAAGAATCGTGTTTCTTGTTTTGTTTTTGTTGTTCCCTTTACTGTGGATAGAGGTACAATATCTATACCTTTTCTTTTTTTTTTTTTCAAAAGACCTCCATGGAGACTCTTTGGAGGAGATGCAGAGATCCAAAGCTGGGAGAACTAATAGTTGCATACTCCATATGACCTTCGTGAGAGAGGAACTAAAGTAATATCATTAAAAGTCTCGTAAAGCAGGTATTTTCAGCCCTGATCCTTAAGGCCCACTCTCCTGCTTGTTTTTGGTGTTTTCCTTCAGAACTGCTGTCTGGGTGTCAAGGTGAGCCCCAGCAGATTTACTTTCACAAGCGTCTGCTTGATATATTGAACCTTTATTATGAATTGCTTTGGGTTTGCTTCAAATGTACTGGACGCAAAGAGAAATAAGACAGGAGAAAAAAAGGGAGAAACGTGGAGAAAATTGTTAAAGGGGAAGAAGGAGATGGAAAGAACCATAAAGAAAACACAAGTCAACACCCAAGACGACTGCCTCTAGATCTGCAGAAATATTAAATAAAATTAAAAAAAAAAAACAGTAGACAGGAAACAACCACCTGACCTAAATGAATGGGTGATTGTTCGGTTTCTGTACCACTTGGTAAGGATGTAATGCAATCACTTGAATCAGATGTGGAGTAAAGATACATCTAAGTATGAAGGAACAGAGTTGAGAATCACTAATGTAGAGGGTGCAGAGATGTGGAAAAACGTGCTCTGGTAAAATTTTAACTTTTTAGCCTACTTCCAAATCAATATGTGTGGCTGACGTAACATGGCGACGGCAGAATGATGCTGTGGGAGTTCTTTTATGCAGCAGGACAGGGATGCTGCTCAGAGCTGGCGGGAAAACAAATATTAACCTCTGTTCTCTATCAAATCTGATTGTTTCAGGGATTTTGCAGCCAATGGACAAATCCTACAGAAAACTTGTCACATGTGAACAGATTACTAAAAAGCATTAGCTGTCATCTCAAGCTTACTTGTTGATGTCACTTAACTGAGTGGTGGGATGTTTCTTATTTGAAAAAAAGCTGTTTGCTACTAAATGTTCTCAGTGATTTTCCACAGATAAATAAAACAGATTAAAAAAAAACCGCACCTATATGTGATGACAGCTTTGCCTGAATCTTGAATCACCCCGTTGCCTTTTAAAGGCAAAGATGTCACTATACAGTGCAACAACTAGACTTCCTATTGGGTCCATGTAGAGCTGTAGATAATAGTTGTTCCGTCATTGCTTAATGCTTGTTAAAATGTTAAACAGAAACATTTGTGGACTTTGATGGGCTGAATATCTCAAGTAAGAAGGCATTGTGAATATATGACTGTACTGCTGCTTTATCTGACACAGATACATCACTGACTAAACATAAGATATAATCTGAGGCTTATTGTCACAAAAACATAGGATTTTGCAATGACTTAATTTTTTGGTGAAATCTCATGTTATCAAAATTAATTTTGTATCCATTGCTAACTAAGCATCAAGCATGAAGGTCCTGCATTAATACCCTTACCTTACTGATTTGTGCAGGGAGGCTGTTTATTTCAAATTCCACGAGTTCAACATGAGATTTTGCTTAAAAACTCAAATTCTCCCATCATTAGTTTGCTGTACTTAAGGTTAGACCTGAAATGCTCTAAATAAGTTGTGCTCATCTTCTACACATCATGAAATCAATTTAATGTTCTTTTGAATAATTTTTTTTTGAATTATTCAGAACATTTTTGCACATGATTGCATTCAAATTTATGCTTTTTATGGACTTTTCGATTAGACAACGTAGCGCTGGTTCTCTCTGATATTTAGCCTTCAAAACATCTCTGCATTACTCTGCTGCACAATGTCATTACATGCAAATTGGTCAAACCAGTTCTCATTATCGCTTAAGCGCACTCCCTATCCGCTTGTTTATGTCCTACTCCAGTGATTTGTTCTCAGGTGAATTTTGATTTTCTCTAATGAAGGAGGATGTCAGATGACAAACTGGTGACGGACGGGAAATGACCGCAGTCGACTGCTGGGAGAAAGAGAAGAGAGGCTGCAGAGTGGAAGGTCGTGCAAGACCAACAGAGAAAGAGCATATTTCTGATTAATCGATTATGACAAAAACTAAATAAATATGTTGTTCTCCTTGTCCGTTATTCTGGTCCTAAGTCATGCAAACGGCATCTGATTTTAAGTAACAGAATAAGCACAGTTTTCTGATGGCAATGGCCAGATTAATTTTCAGTTTCCACAATTATCAAACATCACTTTACTGTCTGAGCTTTCACATGCAAAGCAATCCATTCAGGCATCAGAACCCACCAGGCATGCTCTCATATTCCAGAAATGTCTTTCTGTGGAAATTTTATGCCATCTGCTAAACCAGCCAATTACGTGCCAGGTGGCAGTAATGAAGCAGAAATCACCTCTTTATTTAAATGGAGCCACAGCAGAGAGCCCACAGTTTTAAAGTCTCATACAGCAGCAACAAGCTCACAAAAGAGGACAGAAAGGTGTAGTAATGGAAAAGGAGAAGCGTTAAAGAGGAAGAAGTGAGCAGCCCCCGATGGAAACATGGTCCTAAAACCAGAGAGGCTACTTAAAGAATACAGGCAAATGGAAACATGTTCAAATGAATCTTTTCAATGAAGGAAGTCTTCCATATATGCTTTCATACTGTAAAATAGCTAACATCATCTTTTATGTAGAAATCAGGATCTAAAACCTACAGAATTTTGGAGTGAAAGGAAAGGAAGTCAACATCATGGAGACTAAAGGTATTTTCACACCTGATAGTCAGGTACACTCGGTTCAATTGGGGATCAAAATTGTAACATTTGTTACATTTTCAGGACTGTAGCTCGCATTCACAATACACTGTGTAAAACGACTCAAGCTATCTGAAAAACCTGTTTCCTTGGTACGGCACTGTGCAACTGTACGAGGGAATCCCAATGCCTCCATTTTCACACTAATTAGCTTGAAAAGCTCGTTGTTTTTGTGAGTGGATTACAAGTAGAGCTCTGTGATATATTTTCTTCTAACCATATTTGTATGAGGGCCTTTACCTCCTATTCACTCCACGTCAGACCACGAGACATTTTTTCCACTAATGGTGGAAATGCGCCTTTATTATGGTTGCATTGACCCAGAATGCCCTGCGCTGTAGTCCACTTCCTGCTTTTGGAACGGTCTCTAGAGCATTCAGGCATGTTTTCAACCGTGCAAGAGTTCAATTCAACTGGATAGAGACCTAGGGTTTTTAGGCGGATCAGAGTTCACTGTTTTAGTCCGTTTTGGAATTCAAATTTGGATTTTCACCTCTCAAACAAATTAAACTTTCTAATGAATTAGAGTCTGATTCAAGACTCTAATTCTGGGCTGGTGTGAATGCACTCTAAGGGGCACAGACGACAGGTCAGAGTTAAAGCTGTGGAGAGATTTCAAGCAGGGTTAGGTGCTAAAACCAGATACCAAACTCTGAACATCTCAGAGAGAACTGTTCAGCCCTGTGAAAATGGAAGGGGTTAAGTACAAATTGCAAATGTCAAATTCATCATGCCAGAGGAGGTGCACAGATCCACAGTTCAGGTAAGAAAACATGTTAACAGAACGCTATCCCAGGTTTTTTCTTAATGTAGAGGTAATAATCCGTTTTTCTATATTTGCATAGCATTTCCACAATATATAAATAGTACCTATTTATATAGATTGTATATGTTTTTTAAAAAAAAAAAAACATTTGTTTAAACAGAAAATGTTAAAACATTTTTTATATTGTACACTCCATCAAATCAAATTTGACACACTTTATAAACAAGTTTAGTGGTTTCCTACTTGGAATGTTTTAAAAAGCTAAACTGGGCACACACACAAAAAAAATAGCTCGTTCAGTTGTAAAGGTTGCTGAAATGTGATTTAGACCAAGGCATTTATGTGCTAAATTGAAATGACCTAGTCAAAGTCCAGACCAAAATCCAATCGAGAATTATTGATAACTGATGCTCACAGAGGTTTTCCATCCTACCTGAATGAACTTGAGCTATTTTTAGAAGAGTGGGTTAAAAACAGTAACTAGATATGCCAGCTGCAGAGGCACAACCAATTTAATTCCAGTAAATGTTCTCACATTGTTCATTTCTACACTGT
Organism: Poecilia mexicana; assembly: GCF_051168715.1. Classification (NCBI taxonomy): domain Eukaryota; kingdom Metazoa; phylum Chordata; class Actinopteri; order Cyprinodontiformes; family Poeciliidae; genus Poecilia; species Poecilia mexicana. Next base: position 15,548,988 of record NW_028263385.1, read on the forward strand.
AGCTAAGTTTGGTTGTAAGAAACAGACTGGAAGTCTAATACTACATCATTTTTCAGCCACACGAATCATTTCAGGCAATGTCCCGGTGTGTTTGTCGCACCACCACAAGCCACCCCATGACATTTGTGCTGTGATTATGAAGCCCCTGTTTATTGCCTCTTATATTACTGTTATTATTAATAAATCAAGCAGGCCCGTGAAGCCAGGACAGAAAGTCAGAGGTGTTATAGGGGGAAAGAGAGAGAAGGACCGACCTAAAAGTGGTAATTGCCGGTGTAACAGTGTGTGCAGCCCCGCGGTGGCCTCGTAAGCGACCCGCTTTATTAGATCGGCCGGTATCGATCGTCGCTGTGCCGCGTTGACTAATCTCCAGGCGGAGCGAGGAGAGAGAGAGAGAGAGAGAGAAGATCGATGAGCCTGGATTCAATCATGTCTGGAAACAGAGAAGGTAATTTATTGTAATCACGGCCGGCTAAATTGGAAAACGTGAGAACAACGCGCCCGTGAGGTCCGCCTGGAGAACTACAACATGTGAGGAGGGAGGGAGGGGGACGTCCCGGAGGGACGCTCGGTTAAACGCGCAGCAGCTGGCCCGTCTCTGGATATAAAACACAGATTATTACGAGCCTGCTGGGTGACCTTCAGCTCTGTGTCCATGCTTCTGCACACACGGTGCCTTAAAACCTGATTTTCCTCACCTTTTCACATTATTCACAAATGCACTCCGATAACAGCTGTCTGTCTGAGCAGATTATTTGATTTAGAAACAAGACAAATGGATCAATGAATAAAACACCCTGCTGGGGTGCTGTGGATATCCTGCAGATCTGTGTGAAATATGACAAAGGCCAAAAAGACACATGAACTGATGTTTTATTCAGCAGCTTCGAAAACACATTACTGTACTACACACTTTCTGTTCAGTCACATAAACATTGTGTGGAGTTTTCCAATAATCACAAAATCCAAAATGCTGTTTATGAGAATATTGTGAATGTTAATCAGATATCTGAATAATTACAGTAATAAAACAACTAAGAACAGGGACGATTTCAGGCACGGGAGTTTCGCTCCTCTTCTTCATTCTCCAGGAGGTAGGCTGGCTTGTAGCGCGTCACCCCCCTCTCATCCACCACCTGGAGGGCCTTGTTTCGGTAGGAGTTGTCCATACTGCCGAGTGATGTATACCTGCAGGTGGACAAAAAAAAAAAAAAAAAATTATGGGGGAAGAAAAAAAGAACTTGAAAATGTTGCTCAAACCTGAAAGACCAAGGAGAAATAAGAGATATCTCTACCCTTTATCATACAGGATACAGTAGGGCACGTGTAACGTCCTCAAGAACGACCAGATGTCATGATATGTCCAGTCCTGTAGCGTGAAGGAGACACTTGATTAAACATCCAACTTCATTATGCATCTGCTTTGTCTATGGGAAACCATCTTCTGAATCGGTTTTAATTATTTCAATATTACTTGGGATAGGAAACACATTTTGGCAATGGAAACATTTTTCATTCTCTTATTTTCTTGTTCCACACTTAACCAGAGCTGGACAATCTGGTTTTAGACTTTTCTAGAATGCCTAGAAAGTATACGGAGAAAACTTCAAACTCATATTCTAAGATCAATCCAGGACACAAACATGGATATATGTTAACTGTGTTAATTTTTCATTCAAGACTTGTCTACAGGACAAAATGCTCAAAAAGATATAGTAACATTCCATGTAGGAATATTGTCTTTGAGCTGTCAACTTTCTCAGGAACAAGGCTGCATCCTACAATTTGTTCTCTAAATCCTTACAAATGTGATTACTTATTAATCAAACTGCTGAGGGTGCTGTATTATATAAAATGTTAATATTTGCACCATGTTTGATTAATTTAATCTAAATATAACTTTATTAGAAATGCATTTGTTCATCCACTATGCTCTTTTTATATCAGCATGCAAAAAAAAAAAAAAACACACCAATGAAAATCTGTCTGTATGGCAAAATGTTGAAGATTTACTTAGTGTACTCATGCTGATTAACTACAGATATTTTTATTTCGTGTTAGTGCAACACTGGAAACAAAATATTATCTGTAAATTCCAGGATCCATGAAACAACATAATGTATTTAGATTATTTAAAGTCTTCTAGAATACCTTAGATCAACTTTATCTTTGAAATATGTGAAATTTATTGTCAAACGTAGAATTATCCTATAGTAAATGAAATGAAATTTGAAATGAAATTTTATTCGAACATGATACAAATATAAAAATAAAATAGTGCACAGTAACAAGAAGTGCATAAGAAAGAAGAGAAAATACAGATTTTTTTGTTTCAGTTAACATAGCATGCTCAAAATGGGGTGAATGCAGATTCTTTAAAGAACAGCTTGTGATCTATGATACCTTCATTCTTTGTAACTAACAGAGTAGATGGGCCAAAAAAAGGAAGAGGTGAGGCTGACTTTTTTTACAGCTCAGTTAGGATTCATTTGTTTGTGTATTTCATTCAATGGCTCAAAACTATACAATTTTGTTTTAAAACAACATCTTTTAAAGACAATACCTGTAAAAAAAAAAAAAAAAAACTTTTTTTTTCCAGAAAAGTTGATTTTTCTAGAAAATAGAATAAGAAATCAGATTTTGATACTTAATTCTAGACACTTATTCTGACTTGGAAAGAGAAATCAAATTTCATGCTTTCCAAACGTAGGACCTGCGTTGCAAACTTTAACAAGATAAATTTCTGCATTAATATTGTGGGACTGGACATTAAAACACTACTGGGACATATTTGTGGAAAGAAACATAATAGTTTCTATCAACCTATTTAATTTGCCTTTAAATATTTAGGTTATTCCTGTAAACACAGAAGGAAAGCTACAACTATTCTGCGTGAGCTGGAAGAAAACTGGAAACTTGGATGCTAAACAATGGTTCACCACTAAGTGCCTTTTTAATGACTAAAGTAATAAAACTAACCTCATTGAGGGAAGAGAATTCTTTCTTTTGCTCATGGAAAATAAAAAGTGTACTTTTAAAAACACAAGGACACTTTTGTGCAACAGGATGTGTTAAGATTGTACAAAAAAATAAATAAAAATACAAATGTGCAACGAATAGAAATTAAACAGCTGCAATTGCCAACAATATGACGTGAACATGGGCTTACCAGTAGCGGGTTGACTCTCATGTATTCCGGCCAGCCAGGATCAGTGGGGCACATCGGTGTGAGGGTGTGGGAATAGGGGTCACTTCTCCTGGTTCCCATCAGGACGGCTTTCAGCTCCGGCCTTTTGTCATGCAGCTCGTTGAGAGCCTGCCGGATACTTCCCTCCACCGAGATCAACTCGAGGTCATATCTGTAAAAGACTGATGTGAATATTTGGACCAGAGGCATTGCTTGTCCAAATACACTGTGCTTTCACATTCTGTCACATTACTACCTAAATCTTTAATGTATTTTATTAAGGATTTTTAGTAGAGCGTCATGACGTGGAAGGACTCCAATATGTGTATCAGAGTAAAAGGAGATGAATATGCAAAACAAATCCAAACAACATAAAATAAAAGTTGCCATTTTAACGTCACAACACGTGAAAAAGTTCAGCGGACATGAGTTCTGCAGCAAAGCACTTTGAAATCTGCAAAAAGGGGTAAAAATTGAAATTGCCCCAGAGAGAATAGACTAATCTGCCGACTCACTTTTTTGTTGTGTCTTGGAGGAATCGCTCCATCTCCGGGAATGGGGAAACGTTACGGATATACAGAGCTTTAACCTTGTCTTTCCCGTCTGGATACCGCCTGAGAGTGGAAGGAAGAGAGAAATCGGACATTAAAGATAAACATCAGGACGACGACCGAAGATTAGATAAGACAATCTGTCAAATGCAGTCTAGAATGTAAAGAAAAATAACCCCGTAAAAAGATTTTCTGTCTCAAAGCTTATCCGAGTCTTTTTAGATGTGTGGCACTATTATGTTGTTCATTTTAATTCTCCCCTCTGTCTCTCCTCTCTCAGGTGAAGCGTATTTTAAACAACCCTCCTCCTTTTACTCCTTTCCTTTCCAGTTACCGTTTCAGCGTGGAGTAGTATAGATGGAGCAGAGCCGTGCAGTCTTTGCCTCCATTGTAGCCAACGCAGACCTGCTCAGCTGAATACTGATCCAGTGCCGTCTCTATTGTTTTCAGCGCACACTTCACTTTCTCGCCCAACGCTGTGCCTGAGGAAAGAACTCCACAGTGAGATTATGGTTCATAATCAAAAGTAAATAGGTATTAAGTCATTCATAATTCCTAAAGCCAACTGCAGGTTGTTTAACTTATTTTGCCATTTGGTCTCATAAAATGTAAATTTTGTGATAATCCACTATTACATTCTTTTTATTTTTTTCTTCATCTACTGGTCTCTAAACATCTAGCCTGTTGCTATGCAGATGTGCACAAATGTTACCTCTGGCAAAAATGCAGAAAAATTGCAGAATAAATTCATATTTTCTTGCATCATCATCATCTGGTAGAAAATAAATCTGACACATCCAACCTTTAATTTGAGAACATTTATTCAGTAGGGGGGAAAAAAACAATCAGATAATTTAAAATAATCGTGGCACACCTATTGGTTACAACTAAAAATTCATATACAAAGAAACTAATAGAAGTATTTGTATTCATAGCTTACTTTATAATATTTACCATAATTTCTGTTGACTTTAAAATACTCCAGGTAGGAAACTAAAGATTAGCATGTGGAAAGTAAATGTACTCAACATTAGGTTTTCCCCCCGTCCCAATCTTTCAATGAGATTTTGTTAGTACTATAAACTATGAATGTATTTTAAGGTGTTTTTCACCTGTGCACACCTGCACAGTTAAAAACTGATATGAAGCATGACTTTAGCTTTGCAGGCCTCACCACTGTTGGCCAGTCTATAGACCTCTGCAGGGGCAATAGTCACTGGGTCTTTGATTAAGGACACAACACTTCCTTTGGGCAGCTGATCAACCAGCTGAGCTCGGGCTTTGTCCACCTCCTCCTGGCTGTCCGAGTCCAGAACCAGTCTGACTTTGCAATAATTACTCAACCAGTCGGGGTAAGAACCAAGAGCCACCCTTCGGCCCCAACTGGCCTGCAGTTTGGTGAGCACGGGCGCAATCTCTGTTTCGTCTGCATCCACAAACACCTGAAATGGGCAGGTTTCGTCAGTTCAGTCGCAGTAAAACACAAGGGTTCTTTTTTTTTTTCTTCTTTTTTTTTTTGTAATCAACAGCTGTGGGGTGATGTTACCTCTCGAGAGTGAAATGTGGTTCCTGAACTAGCAAAGAGGTGCTCCAGCCCAGTGAAGGCCAACTCCATGAAAGACGGGGTCCCTGGAAACACGTACACATTTCGCACGCTGACCTGCAAGACGACAGGCAAAATGTTATAAAGAAAGACACATGTAACAACGGCTGCAACTAATTTAGAGTCAAAATGTACATTTAAAACCAAATATACATCTTTATAACTATGATTATTCTCAGTCCAATTTTAAAAGCAATTTCCAGAGAGTTATAATGCAAAATAACTTCTGCCTCTCCTGCAACAACCTGTTGTCTTTCTTTCTTCTGCTAAAGATATTTCCTTAAAAGATATTTTAGTGCTGACAGAGCTGGCAGGCTGTCTCCCTGGAAACAGGATTATGCACAAGTCTCTGACTGCACACAGGTTAGATACAGAGTTTATAATTTCAAATTCAAGACTTTTTACCGACTTAAGTTTTCTAAAGATTCACTCACTTTTTTTAAGAACATTTTTAAACCAACCTATATCTTAGTGTCACCTATTTATGAAGCATTTCAAGTTTGTACCTAAAAATATATATTTTAGAAAATGGATTTTGGAAACACAAATATTTTACTAAGGCTTTATTTCTATACGTAACCTAAATGCTTTTTAAATCAGTGGCTTCAGCTTCATTTATTATAAAAAAAAAACAACGTCGTTGTGGAGTCCAGTCTATCCGAGTCGTGTTTCATGGAACTAATGAAGCTAATTTTGGTGGAGCTTTATGTTTGATGGTACAAATCTCTTCACCAACATACTCCAGGAGGATGTAGCATAAAACAGAGGATGAATGTGAGGAAAGGTACCCGAATACCCACTGTGAAGTACAGTGGATTATGTGGAGTGCTGTGTGCTACTCTTTCAACAATTCAAGGAACATTGTTAGAGTGCAGACCACCAAGAACTCATCACTAGGTCTTTCAGCAGGAAAATGATTCCAAAATATGCCACCAAATCACCACAGAAATTTTATCGTGAGCTCACTTACCACTGGGTAGCGCTGCCGTTTTCCAGTCTGAGGGTCGATCCCATAGTTAAGTTTAGCTGACCGAGGCACCATGGCTAGCTTCATGGCCGGGCTGTCTGCGTCCGTCACCCCAAAGTATTCCTCAACCAGCTGGGTGAGATCAGGATGGGGATACACCTCCTCCTGGAACGCTGCGGCAATGCTTTCAAAGGTGATATCGTCATGAGTGGGGCCCACACCTCCTGATGTTATAAGGTGGGTGTACTGAGAGGAGAGGACGACCACCTCCTTAGCTATGACCTCATGTATATCCGGTATGACCGTTATACGCTGCACTGACACGCCGAGCCTTCTGAGAGCTCGGGTTAGGAAGGTGCTGTTGGTATCCGCTGTGTGACCCTGAAAGAGATGCAGAAGTTAGTTTCCAACCCAACTCCGACAACAAATTCAAGGACTTTAAAAAAAAAAAAAAGAAAAAAAAAATATGGAAGTTCCGTCTGATGAAATTCAAGGACCCACTGTAGGTCTGTCTGGAGGGTCAGCCATGACACTGACTGAATCAAAGACTTCATGTTTAAATCATTATTGTTTCAAGTCGTGGCGGGCTTGTCGTTTTAAGACAAAGCATCACTGGCTCATCAAACACGTTTTACAAGGTTTTCCAGAGTTATGACAAGCCAACAGTGCAGAGGGTGACAGAGTTTATGTTTAGAATATCAAGTACATCAAAGCCTATAGATTTATTCGAGGAAAACATCCAAAACATGTCAAAAATGTTACCAGAAAAATAAAAAAACTACCTTGAGTATCTCATCTCCTATGATGAGAATGGCGGCTGTAGGAGCATCAGCGCTGACTGCAGAGGACGAACTGGCGCCCTGGCTGTTAGTGGACATGGTTGCTTTGCTGAGCTGTGCTGCCAGTCTCCTCACACGCGCCACTGCTCTGTTCAGACCGGGTAGCGAAAAGCTGAGAAGAACAGAGCAGAAATACAGAAGAAGGCCTGGGAATATCGGCATTAAATAAAGATAAACAGCTTGTCAGGTCAACTAAAATTAATGAGGAAAAAATACGACGTACAGTGCCATCCAAAGATATTCATACCTCTTAAACATCTCAAAATTTTGTCACAAAATTTACATTTATTTTACCTGAATTTTATGAGATGGAACACTAATAGTAATTGAGGGAAAATCATACATGAATTTTGTATTTTTTATACTATTAAACTCTCTGATGCATCTAAATAAAATCTAGTGCAGAAAACTACTTTTAGAAGTCACCTTCTTAGTAAATAGAGTCCACCTGTGTATTAATCTCCAGCGGTTCTGTGAAGGACTCAGAAATTTGTTGCAGAACATTACTGAACAAATAGCATCATGAAGACCAAGCAGCAAAAAGGAAAGATCAGTGGCAAAACAGTTGAGAAGTAGAAATACATTGTAAAATAATATCCCAAACTTTGAAAATACAACAGAGTGCTGCTCAATTTATCATCAAGAGACCTGTGGTAACTCTGGAGGAGCTGCAGAGGTCTACAGCTCAGCTGTGAGAATCTGTTCACTGGTATGCATTCCACAAATCTGTCCTTCACAGAAGAGTAGCAAGAAAGCCATAAGAAATTCCTGATGGGAGTTAAAATGTGAAAAGGTTCAAGGGATTATGAATACTTTTGCAAGGCACTGTAAGTCATCTTAAAGTACACTTTACCCCTCTGTCCATAAATATTAAGACTTTATAATAATCACACGATGACCCCATGTGGACAGAAAATGATGCTTACATTAACATGGATCCACATGGAGCATCTAAAATTATTCAAGTGAAGTTCAGGCCCTCTTGTTCTTCATAAATTGTCACCTACCAAGGAGTATCTTGGTGGAAAGATATGAAAAGAGAACAGCAGAGAGAGAAAAACAAGGAAGCAATATTGTGATTAAGGGAGGCATTCCAGCTGCATAGAAGAAATGCTGCAAAGCATCACCAATCTACAGTCAGACTAGATTTTCACTTAATCAAATATTTATCTTCTCCTGTCTTTTGCAAAGCAAATTTCCTGAATCTTGTAAAAAATTGTGAGTTATTTTACTTTTTCATGTAAAACTGTTGTAAAGAAACTGATACAGCATGGATGTTCCACTGGATATTAGCCTGAATCTTTATCGCATATACTTCGGTTTTTTTCGCAATGACTTAACCAACAATACTTTCGTAATTTAGACCAACAATTAACAAACTTGTTCTTGCAGTCTAATATATCTTTGAAATCAAGCATAGAATTGAAGTGACGTACACAGTTTAGTTTAGCCACAAACTGCCACAGTCTTAAAATCAACCATTTCGTAAATTAATCAGAAATCTGAGTTACCTGAGATAAGCCTCGCCGTTAGATGATTAATTCACCTCCTGTAAGTAGCACAAAAGCAAACAATAAGTACGCTAACATGCTGTTTTAACACATGTATTTAACTGCCTTTCAACTATGTACTCTACTTACATCTATTAGTTAATTCCAGAAGCACGCTCGCTGCAGTTTAGTTAGGATTTAACAGTTAAACTCTGAAATTAACATTAAAAATCTAGGGAACTTACTCCTGAACATGACATGTCCTTCTTACGTACGTATCCTTACAGTTGTGACGACATGTCGTTCAAGTGAAAGAGACCAATCACAATCAGGAAAGCGTCACTTGCCAAGCTATCATTATTATGGAGGTGGGCTTTAGCTGTTAGCAATTTCATGTACGCGGAAACCATTGTTTTTGCTTCAACTAATACATCCTATATATAAAATGTTATTAAACTCAATAAACATCTAAATTACCGGTAACCAGGCCCATCGAGCGCCTACTTTTTCCGTCATAACGGACACGAGAGATTGCTATAAAATGCTACAGATGCTAAATGCTGCACCCGCTTCTTCTCCCTGAGTTCTAAATGAGTTCTTCACCACGTGCGCCCCCAGTGGCGAAAAAGTCAGGACTGAACCATCTTATCAAACCTTTCTCGCCCTAACGTCTTAATATTTGGATCCGCAGTTGTATAACGTAATTTTATAAATAATAAAATAAAAATCATAAAACCATAAGTACGTGACGGTTGCACATAAATTTTATAAGATAAAAAAATATTAAAAACGAGCAAGAAGTTCCAAAATAACTTCATAAAACCATAAGTACAGTATTTGTTACATGTAAATCATGTACTTATGGTTATACTGGGGCATTCATGAATATTTTTAACAGTTAAGGGAAATTTATTAGTCTCGATATATGGTATTTTTTTGTCTGTAGCTAAACAGGCATAATTATCACATGAATAAAACTTTTTTTATATAAAACAATTGATATAAAAACACATTGGAAATCAAGTGAAACACATAAGCAAAATAATTTGTGGTATTTATTTAAAATAAATAAAATGCTTGAGGAAAATATACTGAGGCACCGTCTCAATCTGGATGAGCTTCTTTAATGTTACTATGGAGAGCTGTACTTCATTTTTGTGTGGAAATGTCCAGTAATTTTTACTTTTATTTCATTTATTTATTTTATTTTTTGCATATTTTTACTCTTCAACTTGAAAGTGCATTATGGACCAAGCAACCTTCTTACGTACTCATGACTTATCCCTTCTGAATGTGGGTAGTCTCGTACAAATGTGTCTCAATACATCAGTGCCACCAAAAGAATTCTATTAAATTAAATTCAAAAAGTGAAAATTATATTATGTAGACTTTGCACACAGTAAACTTAATCTGCTTACAGCAGATGAAAACCAAAAATTCAGTTTCAGTTCTCTGCAGTTGTTTTTGGCTCCATAGCTATTGCTAATGTGAACATAGAAAGATGGTTTGATGAAATTTGATTTGCCATTACACCTTCATTTTAACAATTTTACCCATTAATACTTTAATGTTTGGTTTGGCATATGGGCTCCACAGTAGCATATTACCCAAGAAGTTAATCTGTTTTAATCTTGACCATGGTTCTTTCTGCATGGGTTTACGCTCGTTCTTCCTCCTACAGTCCAAAAATGTATACATCTATACATCTCTATAATGCACGGTGATTGACTGGTGACCTGTCCATGGTGTACCCTGCATCTTGCCAAATGACTGCCAGAGATGTGGACCAGCCAACTTGTAAGGAAAAGTAGGTATGGACAATGATGGGTATGGTGACTAAATATAAACTCTTTCAAAAAATCTGAAGCAGACATTTCTCTACCTTTTTGGACTGTATAGGCAACTCTGAAATATGTGTAACTAGTGATTCATAAACTGGTTTATGTGGTTTTTGGGCAAGAGTATCACTAGGACAGGTGGCCAGTGGATTTTAGGGCAACACAGCACAAACAACCATGCATGCACACACACTCATATCTATGAGCAATTTAAGTTACAAATTTACATGTTGTGTTTTTTGGAGTGTGTGAGAAAGTTGGGGTCTTTGAATATACCTTGACAAGATTTAACAAATTTAACTGGTCTAATCTAAAAAGCACATGTTGTTTCAGTAGTTGTGAAACAAAGAAAGAGACAATGACGATTTTCAGAGCTAATAGATTGTTCTCAAATATCGAGGATGTTATAAAATCGCAAGAAAAATAAATCTAGTCTGGAATTTTATTAAAATGTGTGAGAAATCTAAGTGGAAAACCAGGGCAAGCATTTATACTAAAACCGCCACTGCTAATGTTATTTTTAAAGGAACTGTAAAGGGTTTCCTCAGCAGATGCACAGAAGGTGTTATATTAAACTTTTAACTTGTTTTAGTTCATGAAACTGAACGAAAACGGAAGGAAAAACTTCCAGTAGTGAACAGAAATTATCCAACTGTTCAAGTAAAACAACTTTTGTTCACTATTTCTATTTTACGCAAACTGCAGTCTGGTCCAGGTGCAACGAAGTAGCCAAACACACACCCACGCAGGAACCGCGGCCAGATGACGTTGCCATTTGTTCGCGGAAGTGGCTTCTGTCGTGACTGTTGAGGGGGGGGGGGTAGCGTTGTGGAGGGGGTGAAGAGAAAGGAAAGGCAGAAGAAGAAGAAGAAGAATGAGGAGAAGAAGAAGAACCTGACAAAGAAGAAAAATAAGTTTAGAGTAACCTTTTCTTAAGTTAAAGTAACTTGGAAGTAGTGTGTCGACATAAAACCCTCTCGACGCTGCGCGCTGTTTACATGACTTTAAGCTAAAGTTTGAGCAGCAACAGCAGGCTGTGAGGCAGGAGGAGCAGCTGCGGGAAGGAGAGGAAGAGAGCTGGTAAGTTTCTCGTTAAAAGTTAACTGACCGCACTCTTTTTGGGTCACGGCTCGGACGCTGTGAGTCAAGCTTTCGCACTTTTCATGCATGTGAAAAGTTTCTGGAACACTTTAGAGTCTGTAATGTGCGCTGAGAAATGCTTTTGTATTTGTGCTTTTCGAACAGTGTAGTATGTTCACACTCTGGATCAAAATGTTTAACTTGTGATGCGTTCAGGTGTTTGACAACGCTGTATAGATGAAGGTGGGCAGCTATTTATTTATTTTTTTTTTCAAATAGGTACATGAGAGCAGTACTCAGTAAACGATCTTCAATCTACTGCTTGTATCAGTAGTTGCTGCAAAAAGTGACATGCCATTAAGACAGATGAAGCCTTTTGTTATCTTACTGTAAAAACTATTTTTAATGAAAAATAATCGGAAAAAAATAATTTACACATTGTATATTGAATGTTGTTAGATGTAATCCCCGAGAACAGCAATCTGCAAAACTTTATTTAACATGTAAACAATACAGACTATATAGAATTTGTGGAAAAATAAAATTTTCAAATATTTTTTAATCCCACCCACTTTCATTTAGTTATCAAACTGTTTAGCGAATATTATTGTACAAAATTCGATGGTGTAAAAACTGTGACTGGAATTTTCACCGATTTACATATTTCTCCCACTTTAGTTCCCACAACTCCCTACACCTAATTGTGTTATAACATTTCCATAAAGGAGATTTATGGATGCAGAGAAAGAGCACATGAAGTTAGTTGGTGTGAGTTTAGATGCAGAGGATAGGACAAAATGGAGACAAATGGTTTGCTGTGGAGACCCCTGAAAGGAAAAGCAGAAGTATTATGCCATATAGTTTAATATCAGACAAAGCTAACATGTGTAAATACAAAAAGCAGTTTGGAAATGATAATTTCATGATCAGTATCTGGGGAAAAAAACAAAACAAAAAACATTCAACTTATTGTGGATTGCTGCAGTGCTGCAGCAGTTCCCATGTTAAGCCATACACTAATGCCAACTAATGATGTAAGATGAGTTTGGTTCCACCAGCCACAGCTTGTGCTTATTACTGCCAGAACTATAGAATCAAGGAATAATGTAAATAGAACCTGCCTGACAACATGAAGTGGACTAAAAGTTCCACTTCATGTTGGAAAGCAATAAAGTTTATAGCTTTAAACACAATGCCCCGATGTGATGTTCAAGTTACTGAACATCAGTAACAATCAACTGATGTTCAAGTTACTGAACATCAGTAACCGCATCAGTCTAGAAAGATTTAAAAAGCCGTTTTAAGGTTCTGGTACTTATATGAACAGTACTAAGAGCTGCTATGGACAAATAGAGAAAATATGGAACAGTGGCGAGCCAGTGAACCAAAATCCACTTACCTCAGTTTGCCAATGTTCACGATTCAACAGTGACAAAGAGGCTGGTCAAAAATATCCTTCTTTGGAAAGATCAAATAAAACCTCTCGCTTCACTAAATGCGTTTGGGTTGCAAGATATTTGAATATTTTTGTGTAATAATCTTGCTTCCAGCAATCCCCATGACTTTCACTATTTTGGGCACCATGATCTGCATCTACTGTCGTGGGACTCCATTCTAACATGCTAAATAACTTAATGGCATGCAACGTGTGCATGCAGGACAACTGCAATCCAACCAACATATATTGCAGTTTTTTGCGTAATTTTTCATGCACAGATTGATGCAATTATGATATGTTGTGCAGTTCTTGAAAATAAATGTATTATTAAAAACTAATTTGACAACATTTTGTATCCATCCCCAGTTTTGCACATGCTGACAGTGCACCTTGGAAGATGCGTAGATTTAAAAAAAATGCTTTCAGATTGCCTGTGGAGATCTTCACGTTGATCCAGTTTAAGACGTGTTAAGATGTGGATGTGACCCTTTGGGTTTAAATTGTCTACCTCAGCTTTAGGACACAATTCAGAACCTGTGTAGCTGTCCAAGTGACATCCTTAATCTAGGCTTTAACTGGACAGTTCAACATGGAAGTCTGAGTCCATCAAATAACAGCATTAAGGCTAAGAAAGTAAAGAGATGAGGCAGATACTCAGCTTCGTGGTTTCTGATGGCTAGACAGTATATTATAAAAAGCACACTATTGTTCCTCATTTTTAGAGTGTTGTTCCTTAGAACTCTGTAGATAAGTTGAGAATTCATTTTCACATAAAATACATTTTATCGATCTGCTATGTCTGATTATAGTTTTTTTTAAATGTATAGCCAATGAGTGGGTAAAGTTATACATTTAAAGTCACTTACAAAGACTGTTACAGTTCCAAAGAAATCAAGATTGCTTAACACAATTGCTCATTGCATTTGGAAACACATTGCACACGGTGCGCTCAAAGAAAAAACTAAGGTAACTTGCAAAACTGAATATTTTGACAAAATGATTGAATAAACATTTTTGTTATATAATCGCTTGGAACCATGGTTGAAATATACATTTTATTTGTTGCGCAAGCACCATTGCACATTGTCAACATAATTGAGATATCATTTGTCTTTCTGCAACAAAATTTTAGGTTGTGTAAGATTGGTGAGTTCGCTTAAGACATTTACTCTTCAAAGGACACGTCAAGGGAGTGGTGCATTTCCCCTTAAATGGCAGTAGCCATCCTTCTACAATTCAGTTTACCTTATCCATGTAAATTCATATCCAGAAATGCATCATCCAATCAGTCCAACCATGTAAACAGATTTCAATTAATATATTCCAGTTCAACTTGAGTTATAATACAATGTACTCAGATACTGATCATTGAGCCAGTTGGTAAATGGGAATCTAAGGAAGCCTAGCTGAATGCATTGAGTCTTTGACTTTGCAGCAACACTTCAGCTTGAGCAAGGATGTGTGCAGAAAGATCATTTGCATTGTCCTGTTTAAGAAATGCTTCTATTGCTTTAAAGGTTCTGTTTTTCACACACATGCTGCCATTGCATAAGTTTAAATTAGATTTGCGAAGGACAATGATACAACCCTGTAGGAACACACACCGTGGCTTTTGGACTTTTGCTGATAACTCTGTGTGCCCCTTTTTATTGACTCATATTTATAACGTCTCACATTTAAAAAGCAACCTTCTCCTCACTAGCATAGGGCAAACCTTCTATGAAAAGGCCCATGTATTGTCAGAGTCAAGCTATGTTGCTCCAGGCTCTGCTAAATTGTCAGACAGATAAGGCATAGAGTCAGTCAGTGCACACATGGGCACAAATCTGCACACAATCAGACAAAAAAAACAGTTCGAGCTACGCTCCACTGTGTCTTATAATTATTATCTGTGGAGACCAGCCAGCGTAAACACACCTCAGATGCGCTGAAACAGGGTCACTGTGACAGAGTTGAAGTTCAGAGTGAACGAATGAAGGGTAGACACACTATTATGGAAACAGACTGAAGGCAATGCAGGATGATTGAGGCGACTGAAACCAGCGTGCTTGGCGTTCTTATCAGGGTCAGCCACAAGGCTCAGGCCAGCAGCCCGTGACATGATATTAAATGGTGGAAGTTATCATCACTGATGAAATGTAGGCGAAGAGAAGGTGCAATCAGCCAGAGATCCCCCCTAAA
This sequence comes from Poecilia mexicana, assembly GCF_051168715.1. NCBI lineage: Eukaryota > Metazoa > Chordata > Actinopteri > Cyprinodontiformes > Poeciliidae > Poecilia > Poecilia mexicana. The sequence goes on from NW_028263385.1 coordinate 15,564,162, forward strand.
AAAAAAGTCTGATTCAGACACATGACAGGAGCCCAACAAATAACACACGCACACACACATAAACATACAAGGGCAAACGTGACACAGAGAGAAGGACAGTCCGAGACGTGAACTGTCAGTCAGAGAGGAGCGTCATGGTCACACTGTCACAACACCGCCTCAGTCTAAAATCCATTTGATTAAAGTGGGATCTGTCCAGTTCTGCTTGGATCCCATCAGTCACAAGTAAGAACTTTAGTGCTGATTGACAGGAGAGAGTGACATTTGGTTATTTTTACTTCGCCAACACAGGTTGTTCAGACGGCTACAAACTCTGCAACACACTGCTGTCCCACCAATGATCTTAGATTTTCTTGTGTGATGATGTGCATATTATTCAGAATAATTGAGTCTTTTTTATAATAGAAAGTTTACCGTTTCCTGACGGGACATTCAGCGTTGTTGGTGTGTGACACTGTGAAAATAAATTCTAATGTCTTTTTATACTGGTGTTGTGAGGGCACGATTATTTATGTGTGTGTTGTGTGAAAGAAACGTAGGAGTTTGTTTTTGAGCTCATAGCATGTGGTTGCCCATCTCTGCCATACACAATGGCCCTGAAGCTCAGCCGTGTTTCCTCCTGTGGTTTATGGCTCAGTGGTGCAAGCTCATGGTTGAGTGCACAGTGTGAGCTACAAGTTTGATCAAAGCTTCTTGTGTAAAGTGATGAAAACCAGAAGTAAGTATAGCTGCATAGCCGCTTATTCAAACTTTATACAAACTTACATTTCAATCTTAGCTGACATATCTGTAGATTCTGCTTAACGTAACTATATCATCATAATGGGCTACTCCTTATATCTGGTAGCCTAATTCAGTTTGGCTTTTAGCCATCAAAATATTAAATATACTGGTCAACCAAGGTGTTGGATTTCACTTAGTTTGTAGTCTGTCACTCAGTAGAACACGATTAAATAATTAAATGACCTACTGAATCATTATGAAGGAGAAGGCACAACGTTAGTAGATGTGGAATCAAATGACAACTGATCCCGTCATCAGTTGGGATGTTGTGACAGATATTGGTCTATCGTAACATCGCTTTTGAGGTTTAGCAATACACTGAAAATATGTTGACATTCCAATATCAGCTCAATATAAATATAACAAACATCTATTTGGATGGTGAAATATGTTTATAAAATTTAGATTTCTTGTATACAAATTCTGCATGCCTATATTTGATCTTTTTAAATGTAGTAATTCGGTAGTTTCACACACTCGTTACAGACAATAGTACTCAAGATGCTAAAGATCAAGGAGAGTTATTCCAGGTATAGTGGCAGCAAGAGACATGTAAGGAAAATGTTAATTTATCTTCACTAATTAACAATAGCTTTGGTTTTCTAGCATTTCATCACCACTCTGAATAGTCTAACTCACTTATTGGTGTTGTGGTGTTCAGCAGGGATCAGTCCTTGGTTCCATATTATTGTTTATCCTACACACTTGTTTATCGCCTATAACTGGACTGCACAGTGGAGGAGTTGGTAGCACTACATTCTACACCTTACATCAAGAAGGTACTGGGTACAAATCCAGACCCGAGGTCTTTCTGTTTTAGAGTTTGCATGTTCTCCTTGTACATGCATAGATTCTCTCTAGGTGCTCTGGCTTCGTCACGCAGTCCAAATTCACGACTGTTAGATTAATTTGTCTCTAAAATTGTCTATAGGTGTGAGTGTGTGCATGTTTCTATGTCCTGTGTGTCTGTATTTTGCCCTGTGATGGACTGGCAAACTGTCCAGGGTATGTCTCTCCCCATGTCAGCTGGACATGGGCACCAACTCATCCTGTGACCCTGCAAGGGTAGAAAATGGATGAGAAAGCTGAGACTGCACAATTGTGTTCAAAATGACTGTCAATTATTTGGGTAAATAGTAAATAGCATGCTGTGGTTATTCACAGATCATTTTAAACTGTATTATATTAAGTTTTAAAAGAAAAAGGAGAAGTCGTGACAATCTTGTAGAAACACTGCTTTCAGTTCTTGATTTTGTTCTTTCTAATTTACAAATTTTAAATAAAAAATATTGGGCCTCAGTATAAATTTTGCAATGAGATCACACAAGGTTGGAAAAAATTACCACTGAATATATCAATGATAACTGAGTAGATGAAGATCAACAAATGCCACAATGTCTGGGGTTGCATACATCATTTTCTTATTCAGTTGATAAGTGTCATTGATTGGTGGGTTGGTATTTTGACTAGTTTCAGTAACATTTACATAATCTATTTAAACCTCATTTCCTGAAGAAAAAGAAGCTAAGAACTTGATGCATTTTTGTTTTTACTGTTTAGGTTGGAAAATAGTTTAAAGTTGGTAAATGTTATGTTTGACATACAACAATTTAATCAAAGCGTGTCTAAATAAAACAAGATGATGCAGATAGAATATCATAAGTTTTGGCTCCCTCGTGATAAAATATGGAAGTACTTGTTATCTAGTTTGGTCAATTTAAATTAAGTGGTCAAACAAACTGTTGCTGCAACTGGGAAGTTGTAAGTGGAAGTTGTAGAGTAAATGGAGTGAGGTTGAGTGTAGCAGGAAGGGAAGGATGGAAGGAGATAGAGATGAGGGACTGTGGCTAGTGGGGTGATTGTGGGAGGGGGTGGGTCAACCAAAAATAGCCATCTCACATGTTTGCTGTGTGTGTGTAGTGAGCTGTGAAACAAGTAGAGAGAGACGTCCTGTTGAATGTCTGGCTAATCCAATGTCTCTGCCTGATTTTTGCTAATGTAATTGCCTTTTTTTCAGCTGCTTTTGCATGCAGTCATGTCTTTTCTCGGCTACACAAGTTCTGTCTGTTCTTTGTCTTCTCTGGACGACGTCGTTTTGTTTTTAATGAGTTCTAATGGCTAAACTGTGCCTCAGATGATAAGTCTATGAGAACGGCCAAGCGACTGTCAAAACTTATAAGCTCTTCTGCATTTATTTTTTTGCCCTGGTGTATTAAAAGGGTTGAGGCAGCTGATGCAAGGTGTGTATGAAATCCAGACCACTTTGCTTAGTTTATTTTTATTGTTTGACTCAATAAATACTGATTTAATACTGTGTTTAAAGAGTCATTCGGTCTATATACAAATCAAATCAAGCCCTTGTTCTCTTGCACCGGGCAAGCTGAAACAGAAATATTTCACTCCTGGCTTCTTTGCAGGCAATTCCTTTCATTCCACAAGGTGTGTTTTAACATGTTGTGTGGATTTTTGCCTTTCCTTTGTCACTGTTTCTCCTTGGTCGTCCGGACTTTCATTACTTTCTCCCCTCTCAGTTATTGCTCTGTTTGTGTCTGCGCCCGTGGTATCAAGGCAGTCTCATGATTTTCTTTGCAGTTGATCCTGGGAGCAAAGCATGCTGGGGGTTGAGTAGCTGCAAGGGCATCATCGGAGCATGCTGCAGCTGGCGTTCTGTGCTTAATGTCTGTGTCTTCATCTGCTGATGTGTTTTTAGTGTCGCAGACTCACAGGCAGTCTGTGTTGGCTGATGGAATATGTGGTAAGATAGTCAAATTATATGACCAGCTAATGGTAAACATAATATACCACAGTGGTTGAATATATGGTGAGGTTAATGTGAGAATTCCTAAAATTACCTGTTGGGTGCACCTCAATACTATCAAAAAAGTTGCCATTACATCACGGTACCCAATCAGTCAATAGTTTTAGTCAGCATTATTCAAAAAGTATCAAATAAGTGGATTTTAGCCCTGGATATCTGCTTTGTAAAAACAAAAGAAAGTCAAATGAGAGATGTTTTGCAAATTTTCAGGTTCTCTGCCTTTAAAATATGACGAGTAGCTTTTTAGCATGAAACGGAGCAAAATTCAGTAGATTACTTAAAAACAGCTAAATATTGATCAATCTGGAGGGCATATTTACTTGAACATCTTTTAAATACATATTTAGAAGTTTTTCTAGTTAAACAGTCTTAAAGGGTGTTTCAGTACGAGTTGTCCTTTATTTTTGCCTGAAGCATAAAACTAAAGCCAGCACGAACTCATAGAGCCCGGCTTATAAAAAATTATTGTGGGATTGCACAAATTGTACTCACTGGTCAGTTTATTAGTCTCAGCTACGTCAAACTGATGCAGTCTATAACAGTCAAGCAATAAATCCTACCTCCATAAAGACAGTCTGTTTTTTTCCCCCCCGGTAATATTTTGTTGGTGACTTAGAGGAAAAGAAGCACAGGCCGTCAGTGTAGTGTACATTTAAGTAAAGAGCTAAAAGGCACACATAGCATCCTCAAGTTAAGAATTAGAATTGAGAATTACAAAAGACATCTATCGGAGGTATGGAGGAGATAAATCAGTGACTGAGGCTGTGTGAATGAAATGTAGGAATTTATTTGGCTGCAACATCATATGTGACTGGCCATAACTGCTCTATTAATATCGGACATTAATAATAGCACTGTTACGGCCCTGGGCCTTGTAGGCTGGGTTGCAGGTGTTGCTTTTGTCTGTCTTTGTGCTCCTCCCCTTTGCAGGTGTCTCTGGTTCATTGATTGGGAGCGCAGAGTACTTGAACCTGGCTGTCTCCGTCTTCTGGGTCGCCTTCAGCGTCCACTCTGCCGATTGACACTAGTGGTGTTTGTTGCCAGGCCTCAGCTCCCCTCCTTTTTGCACATTTGAGTTTGTCTTTGTTTTTGCACTTCAACACTTCCACATACACTCATACAACACATCCAAGCATTTGCATTACACCACTGATACTGATATCCACAATCCATTGTTTTTGTTAATAAATATTAATTTAAATGCACTTTAACCCCTGCATGGTCTCCCGTTTTGTTACGACCTTGAGCCAGTCGTAACAAGCACCCATTTTCATACGTGTGCATCCTTGATTTAATGTTGATATATGGAACATCTGTAGTTTGCAGTTGTGGCACACTCATTCCAGTTTTAGGCTGGGTCTTCGTTATGTTTTCTGTTCACTGATGTTCTCTAACAAACCTCTGAGACCGCGAGTCCTTAACAGATCATCTGGATTTATATTAACTTTAAATTCCACACAAGGGAACTTGGTTCACTTAAGTGATTTCTGAAAGTGACTGGTTACACTGAAATCTTATTCAAGGATATAACGGTAAAATGCAAATTCACGTCACATTTTTCAGATTTGACTTGTTAAAAGAAGTTAAACACATCAGTAGTCATACACTTTACAATGTCTTGTACATTAAAGTCTTAGGTTTTATTGGCACTTTTGTGAGGCGCTGTGGTGTATTTAACCAACTTTGAGGTTTTCCTGTATTTTTACATGGAAGGGAACCGTTTTATCAACATGTAGGCAAAGAGCTAAACTGGTTCCTCTTTTTGCTTTTGTCCCAAGTCTTAAAACAAGGTGTCTACTCTTTATAAGCTAAAGCTCAGTATCCAAACTGTTGTCTAAGAAATTCAAAACGAAGTCAGACTATCTTTTTTTTTAAACCAAAAATGCTGCATTTCTGAGGAACTGAAGAAGGGTTTTTTGTCTGCCCTAGGCCACTGTTTCTTGTGTTTCACTGGTTGTGGGTAGGGTGCAGGCTAACTGTCTCACCATTCACCTCTACCACTCGTACCACCATGTGTCGTAATGGACATAATTCTGAACACATGTAGTTGGTTGATTCTTGTGAGTTGCAGGAAGTCTTTCTGTACTATCCACTCTGCTGAGCTTCTGCGGCAGCTTTCTGCTTTTCTGCATCACTGACGTCTCATCAGATATGCTTGAATATTGGGGCCAATCTCTTGGATATCTTGTCTTTCTGTACTTTCCCCTGTAGCTGTAGTCATGTTATCTGTTATGTGTAGTGGATATGAAAAATAAATCAGCAGTCTTTTTTTTTTTTTAAATTGCCAGATTCTTATGATGTAAAAATTAGGCCAAGATGGATCTTTTCAGAGCTTTTTTCCCCTTGAATGATCTGTAGCTTGTTGAACTTGACAGAAAGCAAATGTTTTCCAAGAAAAAGTAATAAACAGGACACAGAAAAGTGCTTGCCTTGGTGTGCACACCCATACACTAATGCTTTGTTGAAGTATCTTTTCATTGTATTGTAGCAGTTTCAGTCATAATAGGCTGTCCTAACCAACCCTAAACCTGCTCTAGATTTGAAGCAGTGGAGTCTCAAGGTTTTGTGCTATCTTTGACTGGTACTTTCTTAGTACCAGTCAAAGTACTAAGAAAGTACTTTGTACTAAGGCTCCAGTTCCAGGTGAAGAAAAGCAGCACCAAAGTTGATCTTGCCGACAGATCAATTTTCAGTTCTACTGTCCAGATTTTATGAAGTTAATGTTCAATCCAAAGTTTTACGTCAAATTTAGGCTTAGTGTCCCTTAGTTGTGCAACACCTAAATTAGCCATTGTTTGTTAGAGGATGCACACTTTTAGTGTTGCAGCCAGCACCATTCTTCACTTTGAACATCGTGTTCTTTTAGTGACGTTCATGGCTGATTTGGTGCCAAATATACTTGTGGGAATAATAACTTTTTTTCTTTTCAAACCCTAAAACCCACGCTTTATACACTTTATTTATGGGGACTCTACAGCATAGTCATAGTAGTTGCTTGAAATTGCTGCAGCTTTTTAAAATGTTCCTATAGACCTCACTGCAGCCTTCCTGACCAGTTTCCTCTTCATCTGTTGTGGAGTGACATTCACTTCTTGGTAATGTCACTGTTGCTCCATGTTTTCTCCACTTCATGATGACTGCTCTCACTTTGTTCAGCTGTACATTTAAGGACCCCAACATACTTCACTCCAAGCCAAACGGTCAATGTATAGTCATGGAGTGACTGACCATTCATATTTGCACAAACTTTTCATACAACGGCACAGACCACCTGAGGGACATCTCTCCCACTTTTGTATACGTCATTCCCGTACCCCCGGGGGTTCCCACATCCCTCTTTTCTTCCCTGCATCCTCTGTTTTGGCTACAAATTGTCACAGAGCTACACGCCCACACTTCCCTGCAGACAGCCTCCTCCTTGAACAACGACATTACATTTTCCTTTCAGGAGTTATTAACCATCTTCCAGTCTTATTGCCATAGCAGTTATTTAGTGAAGAATCATGCAAATGTACATAACTCCTCACTGCGTTAGTTCAGCGTTACCCAAAAGTGTTCATGTCTCCTGCAGGTACAAGAACCGGATAGTGGAGGCAGACTAGTTGAAGAGAAATATCAACATTGCTGTCTGAGTGTTTCCGCATAAAATATGGCAAGTAACTTCTGACCAATCAGACACTTTTTCACAGAGCACTGCTGAAATACATCTACATAAATGAGAGCTGATTTCAGTACTTAGGATGAAGTACTTCAGGGCTTTAATGCTTTAGAAATTCATTTGTGCCTTTCTCCTGACTGATATCTTTCAAAAAAGCATGTTGGACGCTCTCAGTGGAACCTGGCTTATACTAGATCTATGTCGGGTTTTTAGAGCAACTGATAGCAGTCGAGGACTGACTCTTATTAAGCATCAGTTTGAATGGTTGTTAATTTTGAGCACAGCCACATCCACAAAAGCAAGGGGAAGCGCGCACTCATACAACTACATGATTTTAGTCTTTTTATATTTTATTTAATTTTATTCCCCACAGGAAAGATTTCAGTTTCTACCTGAAATGAGTGGAGAAGGTGTTAGGTCATCTTAAAGGCAGATATAGTTCTAAAATGATTTGGCTTAGTCTCACATCCACTGTAGATATATTTTCCTTCTGTCTGCTTTCATCAAGGTTAAGTAGTGTGACCTTCTGTCACACTGTCCACCATGTGAATGGAGGGGCTCCTCTTCTTTTCACTCTTTAACTGTTTCTCATGTTACCAAACATGAATAAGGGAGGAGTTGTGACTAACAAACATTATAAAGCCCAGTCTAATACACACACACACACACGCACACACACACACACACCCCCACACACACACACACACACACACACACACACACCCTCTCTTCTATCCCTTCCTTCTTCCACATCCCCATCTCTCCCTGGAGTGTGTGCATTAACGTGCAGGAGCGCAGCATCTCGCTCTGCTAAATGACTCTGGCTGCAGAGAGGAGGTGGGGGAGGAAACAGGAAGGAGGTAGCATGGGAGAAAAGAAGGAGGGGAGGGCACATACAGCGGCGCACGCATGTGTGTCTGAGAGGGAGAGAGAGAGGAAGAGGAGAGAGATGGTAAGAGAGAAAATGGGAGGCAGCATCACCCACCCAGACCGGGAGGAGAGGAGGGGAGGGCAGACAGCGTGCTCGTCCCTCCAACAGACAGAGGTGGAAGGGAAGTGGGCATGAGAGACAGAAGGGGAGCACAATGAAGGAGTGCCATTGTCCATCCTGGCAGCATTGCCGTTTCACCATCTGCTGAAAGACAGGAAGAGACGGAGGAGGGGACAAGAAAAAGAGGAAGAAGAAGAAGAAGAGAACGCGGAGGAGGAGAGGATAGATGGAGTAAAGCTACCGGCAATGACTTTGTGAATTGATCAAGCAGAAGAGTGGATCAGAGGAGAAGCACGTTTTTTTTTTTTTTTTCTATGTCAGGGAGTGGAGGGAAGGAGAGCCAGACAGAGGGAGAGGACGGATGTTCGGACAGTCCGGGGATGTTTAAACATTAATGTGGCTTTCAGATTAATATGGAACTTGGCTTTAGATAAATGGCTGTTACTTATCAACTGCATGCTTTCTAAACCAAAAAATGAACTACTAATGTTTTGCCATTTCTTTAAAAAAAAGGCAGAGACTTAATTTATACAGAGAGGTCTTTATTACTTTTCAGATTTTTCTATCAGAATAAGATCTACTCAGCAGCAGGAGTTATGTTATACAGTCATCTTTAACTGCTGCAGAGAATATTCAGGTGGTTTTTATGCAACTTTTCTTAGCATTAGTTGTCTTCTAAAGTCAAGCATAACGGTGTTGTTCTTTACGACATACTGTTAATCTGAATTTTGTTGCTGTTCTTGCAATTTTTAACTTTATCACTCCAACTGGAGTCGGTGCATTCAGCCAGTGGCGATGTCAACATTGATTGGGTTTTATGGCTGGTGCGATGTCGGTCAAACTTTGATCATTTCCTGAACTGTATTGATCTAAGAGTCTGTAGTTCTTTTTTTTCCTGCCATTGGATGAAAAAAAAAAGCTCTAATGTAGAGTCTTTGATGCAACAGCTAGCAGATAATTGCTTGCCAAAGCAGTTATCTCTTTGAAGATTTCTGCTGTTGTTGGGACTTCTTGGCATAAATCCTCCGCAGGCATTTCTCCTAATGTCTGTTGCCATCGCAACGAGCTGCAGCTGCAGACAGAACATGATGTAAAAATCTTTTCTTTTTGTCCTTGTCTTTTTAAAACTGGTGCTTTTCCATTTGGTATTTGTATGCATTTTATAGATAACTAGTCATAGTTGCATCTTGTTTCTTTTTAACTGGATTTTACTTTTATTCTCTAGTCTGTGATTCAGGGTTGTTTCAGGTCATCTATACCCTCTTACCCTTTGTGTAGGGTTGTCCAGTTTATCAGTCAAGCTTGATGTGCTGCTATCAGGCACTACTGGATAAATGAATTATCATTCTGATTTCTCTTGTACATATCAGTGAGTACAGCTGCTTGGCCTCAAGGCTGTGCTTCATGGTATGTTGGTGACTCAGGATTTCTGTCCATTCTGAGGGTCGTCATCTTTGTCACCTGACCTACACTGTGTTCAGTGCACTGAAAAAATATGCCAGGTCTGCTACGCCTTTGTTAAATAATATTTGTAGTTTCCTCTGTACTACTTGCTTATCCATGCATACTGGATCTGTTGCCTTTTTAAAGTGCTAATCTTTTTTCTGGAGTTCTAGTTGTTCTGGATAATATTTGTCTGGGTATGTTTTTCCAGCCATAATTCTTTACAGCTTTCTGGAGCTCGTCCCAGCCTTTCCAACTGGCAGTGCTTTAGTATGACTGGATCCTCCACGGTGCTTTTTGGCCAACACCAGATGGATGGCTAGCTAGAGTTGCTAGACAATCCCTCTGAGGTGCTAGACTTGTGTAGGCGACTGTTCCTCTGCCATGAATCCAGCGCCCACTACAATCTTGAGTGGTGTTACTTCAGGCCTAGTAGATAATTTAAATGTTAGTGTGGAAGGAAGGCATAAAATAAGCCGCTTGCTTGCAATTACTGAAACTTTGGTGCCAAATTAAAAACTTTGGTGCAAGTTGTTTGGATAAATAGGCCAGCTTAAATAGGCATGGATGAATAGTGCCTCATGAGGTGGGACTGTTGGTGTAGCATTGCCTCCTTCTGAGGTCGAACTGTTTTCAGACTGAATTATAGGAGGGGTTTGGAGTTCAAGGAGACTGTTAATGCAAACAGACTGTTTGTCTTTTCTAGGTTGGACTATGCAGAACATGAGAAGTTTAAGAGTGTTTGTGCACTGGAAGCTTTGCCTTAGATAAGGAATGAATATAAATCTGGGTTTGCGCATATTAAAAATGTCTGCATCAACGCTCTTCTCTCAGGTAATCTGGGCTTGCTGTTTGAACTAGGAAGAACTAAAGCAAGTTGGTGCAAAGTGCATTGGGTTCATGTTAAACATCAGTGAGCCTCCATTCAGGGAACCCTAAGTGAGGAAGTCTAAACCAGACCTGTCAGGTCTCATCATCGTCACCACAAGCCCGCCGGTAGTCACCATCATCCTGTGACCTACATTCTGCAGCGTTACATCACCGCCGTGCTACTGCAGTGTGTGTTAGTGTACCAGACACTGGCAGCATCTCAGACTCAACGTACCACTATCAAATGGTGCTTCAGAAAACAAAAAAATGCATCCTTACCTAGATGTCCAGTTTTAGGGAACAAACTTGAACCAAGGCCGGCTCTGTTGTTTTAGCCATATCAGTAACCTAATTCAGGAATGGGCTCAACTCTGCTAGCCCAGTCTTAATTACAAACTTTTCATCTGTCAGTTTTTCTAAAGCCACCATGTCTAGCCTCTAGCTATCCACAATCCTTGTGTAGAAAGGCAAAAAAAAAAAAAACACGGTTCAACTTTAATATATTCAAATAAACTGTTAAACTAGGCAGCCTGGAGAACGGGCGAGCAATCGCGGGAGGGGGCGAGGGGGAGCGAGAGATCATCTGGAAGAGGCGAGAGGACGTGGTGGCACGCGAGAAGGCAGAGGCATTGGAGAGACAGAGGTTGGCAGAGTACATTGTGTGGAGGAAGAGAGAGGACTTCCAAGATAAAAAAGGAGACCGAGAGAAGGGAGGAAAGGGCTCTGAGAAAGGGAAGGAGGCTTCACCAGAAGTGATCTGGAAGAGGAGAGAAGAAGAAGAAGAAGAAGGGGAAGCAGGGAGGGATAGAGCAAAGGCCATTCAGAGAGGACATGAAAGCATTTGGAGGAAGAGGGAGAGAGAGTGAAAAAGGCAGCCAGTGACAGATTCGCATTGCTTTTGAAACAGGTGTTCAAAAGACTGTACAAAGAATTTGGCAGTAGTCGTACATCAGTAAGCCTCCTCTCTCTTTTCTTTAGCAGCTCTGCAGGTGTTTGCTGTGTTATCGACCAGTTGAAGTTGTATATTATGCATGTGTTGGTGCTGTTTAGTTGGTGTGCACAGCGTCTTTTAGAAACCCCATGTTGGCCGCTAATAGGATTTTTATAGTCCTACATCAAGCAAGGTAGATTCGGCAAAGGGAACTGCTTCACACGTGCACGCCAACACACACACACACACACACGAAGATATGTACTGCCCCACACATGTAGACAGATCACTAATAAGTGTGCACCCCTAAGACAAACAGGAAGGGGCAAGGGGGGGCTTAGAGAGACAATCACTTGTGTTGATTCTTCATGGTGCTGGTGACGGCTGAATAACACTTACTCTTTGCCGATTACGTCGGGATGAGGAACTCGCGGATGTCGTTTTACATTGGGTGCAAACACCAAGAGGAACCCTCTGTGGAGAGCTAAAAGCTCGTCTTCATCTATTCAGGGGAACTGAACAAACAAAAACTTTACTAAAGAACTGAGGACAACATGAGCTGTACTTGTGCACTAATAAACTATTTTCATCTGTATTCCAACTTTATGGTGGAGGCCCAGCTTCTCCGACGCACCGTCTCCCATCTTGCACTCATTGTGGATAAAGCCAATTTTATCGCAGTTTGTTTTCGGCTGCTTGGTAACGAGTGGAGGACAGACAACCAAACAGATGGATGTAGAGCTCTTGCAGTGAGCAAGAAGGACAGATGGTTGTATGTCCTTTCAGAGGGAAACTTTGAATTGTGAGACAAAAAGACTTTAAATCGCTGCAGCCAGTGTGGACTTAAAATCTCGCCCTGCATAATTATGGAGCTTGTGCAGAAAGCCAAGTACACCCACATTCGGAGTGAGTCGTTGAGCTCAACCGATGAAACAAACTCCAACCCATCATCGTTTCCGCCTTCCAGTCCAGTCACCCCACTTACCCCCTCCCCTGGTTTACCGTCTTCTCTCTCCTCCTCGTCGCTCACTCCCATCTTGCCCCCCACATCTCCCAGACAGGCTGAAAACAGCCCTACCACTCTCTGCTCCTTCTTCCCCAGTATGAGATCCCTTCGTCTGGGTGTCTCCGCTACCCTTCTCCCAGGACCCAGGGCTGCTAGCAGGTCACAGCCGGCTCAGGCACCTGTTGAGTCCTCTGGAGATGACAGAAGCAATTCCAGCTCCTCTCCTCCACTTCATCAACACGTTGCCCTCCTAACTGCTCCCTGTCCCCCTCCCCGACCTCCTCTGCAGGACATGAACCGGCTTGCAGGGGCCTCCAGAAGGGCACGGGTGGAAGGAGGTCAGCTGGGAGGAGATGAATGGACACGCCATGGCTCCTTTGTCAACAAGCCCATCCGTGGCTGGCTGCATTCAGACAATGTGGTCAGCACCAGTGGCGTTTGCTATACAGTACGGGTAAGCTAGCACTCTTGTATTATCACTCTCTTTGGATACTTAAGGTGTGAAAACATGCAGCCAGTCAGAGAACACACAATACCAGGTTCAAGAGAACAATCTGAGATATTAACAGTATTTTAAGGATAAGAAGTATTATATATTGTTTTATTTATATATATATATATATATATATATATACACACACACATACAGGTTCACAAATCATTAGTGCTTTGAAGAGCTGTAGAACAGGGATGCTAAAAAAACGTAAAAATAAACACAAAGACAGGATGTCAAGCTTGCAGCTATCACTAGGCATGGGTCGGTCATCACTGTCAACAAATGGTATGACAGAAAATCTTTATTCTTTTAAAAGCTTAACATTAACTGAAACTGTTTCTAATACTGACACAGTTAGTAAATAGTACTTTAATCCATAGTCTTCAATTTAAAGTATTGTGAGTTTTTAATGTGAGATCTCATTACACCACAATGTAGTTTTGCTCATAGGTTTACAGACATGTTAAAATTTCAGTTTTTGTTGAAACATTTTTTCAGAGAATATGAAACAACATTTACATGAAACGTAAAGGTGCCCAAAGACTCACAGCCTGTTTTTTACACACACACACTAATCACAAGCAGTACCAGAGGTGAGGATTGTTGCCTTCAGGCGCTGTTTAAGCGATGTGTTTCAGCTTGTAGGGTATGTAATCAAAACAAAACTTCCAGGCTCTGTACATTTGTGATCAGGGTCTCCTGTGTAGTTTCTGTTGCCTATATGGTATAGCTATTCTACACTTTTTTGAAAAAAATTATTTTTGTTATATTATTTTCCGGGTCTGAAGAATAAAATTATTTTTCAATTGATTTTCCGAACTTTATTCCCTGTCCTGTTGTTTAAATATTCTTTCCACCGTAATTTATATCCTTCCTTGTTTCCTTTGTTCCTTTATTTCTTCCTTCCTTTCTTCCTTCCCTTTGTCCTGTCTTCCTTGCGTATCCTTTCTTCATTCCATCAACCCTACCTTATTTGTGTCCTTCCTCTTCTGTCATCTATTCTTCCGTCCTTACTTGCGTCCCTCCTTTCTTTCAGCTTCTGGATTTTGCAGCTTCAGTATTTAAAGTTTGGCTGTTGCAGAAAAATTGGTCCTAAATTTGCAGTGTATTTATTTCATTCATTCTAAGAAGATCACAAAATGCCTGAGATCTGCAAGGTCTGGAATATTTACATGAAAAGTGTAGGAATCCTGGAATTCAAAAGAGCAAACACAATTGTTGCATGCTAAACAGCTTCACCCAACAACTAACTGTGGATGAAAGAGAGTCTTTGTATCATTCTTTTTTTTTTTTTTTTTTTTTTTTAAACCCAAACATTTGACTTTTCCCAGGGTATGTAAACTTATGAGCACAACTGTAAAGGTTTCTCTAGCCAGGCTGCAATGTGTTCACGATTTTCTTTTGTTTGCTTCCTGTGTGTTTCATGTTACAGCAACAAAGGAAATGTTTCTTGTTAACTTGTTGCCTTCCTGTTTCCTAAACAGTACATGGGTTGTGTGGAGGTGCTACAGTCGATGAGAGCTCTTGACTTCAGCACCAGAACTCAGGTCACCAGGTGAGAATGCCCACAGCTCATCATGTGCTTCAGCTGGCTTTTCCTTCTCTTGTTTCAACATAGAGCATTGTGAGTGGGTGAGAATGTAAGAAAAGTGGCAGTGGTTAGACTTAAAGACATGTTGGGTTTGTATGCCGACACGCTCTGCTGGCCTCTCAAGTCTTTCTCTGCTACCTCTCTTTCTGTCCTGCTTGTGGTCTGTTTTGCTTACTTGTTTTTTTACTCTCTATCAGTGTCTGTTTCTATGCACACATGCATGTGTGTGTGTGCACCCCTGCTGTTCCCTGAAGCCTTAAATTAGAACACTCTGGAATACTCTTGGTTTCCTTGTGGTTTCCGGAGCGATATTTGTCTCACTGGTAAAGAGCAGCCCAGTTGCCAGGGAAGATAAATTATCCTACCATCTGCCAGATTTCTTTTTAATCTGCCTAAACGTGAGTCCAGAAAAGAGAAAGTAACTTGCCTGACCTGTATATATATTTTTTCTGTTTGTGTTTATTACCCTTTCAGAGAGGCTATAGCTGTGGTTTGTGAGGCGGTACCTGGAGCCAAAGGATCCCGCAGGAGAAAGGTACATACAGCTTACACCCGACCACACCCTTACTCAGAACATTATTTATTTATACAGCTTAAGTGGACAGCAGGAAGGAAGGGTTTTCTGGATGAAATCTCTGTTTAGCTTGACTGTCCACCCTGTGGTCAGTTGGCTGTTCAGCCAGGTTCCCCTTCTGTCTCACAGACTCTCATTAATCTGCATAGGGACACAGCAAACATGTGGAAGAAGGTGCCATGGATCAGTTTTGTGATCTAAATTGAAATCCTGTTAGAGGCTGCAAAAGACTTTAATTTGGGGCAGTCGATCGTTTTCCAGCAGGAACATGACTCTAAACAGAGAACCAGAAATATAATGGAATGGTCTGTTCAATGTCCAGACCTTAAAAGTAATTTGGGTATGAATACTTTTGCAAGGAAAATTCCTCAGATGTGTTTGGCATGGCAATGATGTAATTAAAGAATCCCATTTGTCCAAAGATTATCTGTACTTTTAGCCTAAAAATGTGAATCCTATTGTCTAAACTGCATGCTGGTAGAAGGAGACAGAAATGCCCAGATGTTCATTTGAGCTGACTGTAAACTCGATATTGCTTGCTTGGTCTCTCTCCTGCTTCCCCCCCTGCCACGAGGGACGCTTATGTGGAGCCAATGATGTTCTTAAAGTACTTTAGATTAGCAGACACAGCCACCAGTCTGCTGTTTAAAGATTTTGAGTGTCTGTGCACAAATGAAACTGAAAACATCCATAAAACAGGTGGCTAAATCGAGCTGCCTGCTGCCATTGCAGGGTTTGACCAAGGAATGTCTGGCAGGGAAGCACCCCAGACAAAATACAGTGGTAGTACTTACACTAGAATAGATTATACTGGGCTAGGCTCTCTTATTTGGCAGGACTGAGGTTAATGTGGTACGGCATGCTCATTCAGTCCCGATGGTGCTTTTCTTATCACATATTCTACACACTTGGAGATAGTTGTGAATGAAAGACATTAGAACAAGAAAATTGGACTGACACATTGTTGCTGTTGAGGTTTCTGTGACGGTCTCGGCTCCTCTGTTGGCCACAGTTGGCCACGGAGAGCAGATTAACAATTGCAGCTGTTCTGTCACTCCTACACACGCACGCATGTTCACACATTCAGCCAAGTACTGGACTTCACGAAAGAAGCACCTTGTAGATATTATTATGCCTTGTAGAAGTGGGAGAATAATAAAATAAACACTAGTTGTTTCTGATGTGTTCAAAGTGTTTTGTTCACAACTCATAACCATGTGTGCCTCTCTCTTGCAGCCTTCTTCTCGCTCTCTGACGTCCATATTGGGGAAAAGTAACTTGCAGTTCGCAGGCATGACAATCAGCCTCACTATCTCGACCAGCAGCCTCAATCTACTGGCCTCTGACTGCAAGCAGGTTAGGCTGAAAGTGTTTTTAGAAATATGAGGAAAGGTTGGTCCTTTGGTTTTAGTTTTGGCACATTTTCTGTGCTGTTTCAGCTGGCTTCATCTTTTAGTTTCACTCCTTGAATGCCTCAATAGTGATGCATTGTTAAACAGCGACTGCAGCAATGCGGGTACTGCAAGTGGCTTATATGGCACAAGTGTTCGTATCGCAGACGATAAATCAAGAAGATACAATTATTACAGTTCAATTCAGTTTCACTTCAGCTTACATACGGAGTGTCAGTAAGGGCTTTAATTAATTCTTATCATATAATCAGATTCAGATGTGTGTTATCTAAATCCAGCTTACAGTAGGGCTGCATTGATTTATCGACCAGCCGATTTCCTTAATTTTGGGAAATCGGTGGTCAGTCGATGCTTACATGTAAAGCCAAGCTTATTCCCAGATCTTATCTACCTCAGCAAAGGTCTAAAAATCAACCGCTGCCCTTCTTTGCTCTCCCGTGAAAAAGGTTTGACTGATAGATCAGCTCACCAGATCAGGACTTCATGTTTGCATTTACCATCAGTCACCCCACTGTTGCCATCTCAGCGACTTTCTTGCTATTTTTAGTGAAATTTCAGACAAAATAAAACTGGTTATTGGGCAAAATCGGAATTGGCAGGTCATACTTTTAAATCAGTTAATTTCAGTAAAATCAAAATTCAGTTCATTAAACAATACTAAATCTTATCAAACATTTATGAATGGAATGTAAGTTGTAAGCCCAGCCAGTTGGGTGAAGTCTCTGATTTTGTAGCAATTGTTCCTACAGAGCAAGCATGTGTAGGAGTTCAGGGGAACAACCCCAGTATGAATAGAAGACACTTCCTGCAGACTCGGTTTAAGTGTTAGCATCCTAACCTGGGGTTGAAAGGACAGGAAGAGGACAGGAAAAAACACGGATTCGCAAGCCCGGAGTGCTTTCTGTGGGAAAGAAAACAAAAGAATTGAGCGTTCAAACAGGGATACTTTAAAAAAAAACAAAAACAAAGAGTAATAAACAACAAGAAAAAGCTAAAAACATCATAAACTCCATCAATGGCTTGAACCATGAAAGAGATCCAACCAATCACACAACCACTGTGCCACAAAATCAGACCACAATTAATGGCAACGCTATTTGTAATGCAGTTCAAAAGTTTAGAAAACGACTCAACGAGGAAGTAGAAGACTCATTAGTATTTCATCCAGCAGTAAGGCTTTTGCCAGCACTTAACCATAAAATGTATCGTAAAGAATAGTCTTAAAGACACTAACCACAAGTTAAACGGTTCTCCTAGATCAAAGTCCATATCCTGCAGAGAAAAATCAACCCTTAAAAAAATGTGTTTTTCATATCCTGTTTAAGTGTCCGTTCAGTATTTGCCATCTCTGACAGAGGTCTTGTAGTTATTTATGGAAATAATTTTTATAAGATCCTCGCTTGCAACACACACGCCACCTTCCTCGTATGATAAACACAAATCTTAAGGGTTTGCAACTCAATTCACCGTTTTGATCAGCTGTGGGATTTTCTGGGCCATTAATACAGATGCATTAGTTACTCCACTTTGTGAGCCTCATTCACTGGACTGATTCCTCATGGCTTCACTCTTGCCACTGGGCAGGATGTGCTGCTCCTCTCAGACCTCTAATGTGTTAATAGATGCAAAGTGGTCAATCTGCTGGGAGACGGCGTACAGTCATGTATATCAACACGTAGGGCAACGAAGCATGTTGTTCTGCACACGTATCCATTCAGGCATAGGGAACAGATACAGGCAGAGGAGCATTAATACGGTTCAATGTTGATATTGATTCGTCTTGGATGGTTGTTGCAGACTGTTTACAAAAGTGCTCCATCCCATCTTAGAAGTGTTTGCTGCAGATGATGGTGTTCAGTGGAGGGAGAAAAAAAAAAGGCCTTTTCTCAGTAATGACTCCATGTTTGTGTCCCATCCAGACGCTTTCATTTCACTCCCCGCATACTTCATCTCACCCATGTGTTCTCCTTTTCTTTTCTTTGTCCCCCGTTCTTCCCGTGTTTTTCTCCACAGATTATCGCCAACCATCACATGCAGTCCATCTCCTTTGCTTCTGGAGGAGACCCAGTGAGTCGCCCAGCTCTCCCTCTCTCTCTGTCTCTCGCTCTCTTTGAGCCCAGACCTCACTCTGGCTACTTTCCATCTCTCTTCAGCCTGCATGTGCTTCCTTCCTATCTTAAGTCATTGCCTATTCCTATGAATTCCACTTACCTCATTGTTGCCTTATTAGCTCAGAGTCTCTGACCACATCACTTCCTGTCTTCTCCTTTTCAGCTTGCCTTACGATTTTAACCCTTGTCGCAACTTAGAGACTACAGCTGCTGCTTTACCCGTCTGGTTGTCTTTATTTCAGTCTTCCGATCTTAAACCTGCCCTTCACTTTTTCCTGCTATTGATTTTTCCCTTTCCTTTCCTCCTCTAACTGTGTTTCCCCTGTCTCGTTCCCACAGGATACAGCTGAGTACGTAGCGTATGTGGCCAAAGATCCAGTCAACCAGAGAGGTGAGCAAGAACAGCAGCTGGTTCTGTCCGAAACCACAGCTTTGACTCCTTTGTGGGGAATTTTTACATGAATCACCTGATTTCTGTGTTGAATTGTGCAACACATGGAAATGGAGCCTGAAATTGCGCACTCTGATTACGCAGTCATCATTTCTGCCTAACATTTCCATTGAAATATAAATCAATCCCATTAGGTGCATGAAAAAGCTTATCTGCTTTATTAGGGTTGGTATTTAAAACGCCGCCTACCACAGCTGAGACATTAAATACACCCGGGACAGGAAGAAAGAATACACAACATATCAAATAAGCATACCATGTAGGGCATCCATAAATGCTGAATATGTTAGTTAGCTTATATTAAATATCTGGCTTTGTGTCCCAAACATAGCCATCCATTCAGACCCAAGCTGATTGAGTTTACATTTTAGTTTCTTTAACCAACAATCTTCTCTGACAATCCTCATCATTCAGCTGCAGCAACACAGACTTGTGGCAGCAGTGAAACGGCTGTCCTGAAAACTGAAAATGCTCAAGGACTGAAGTGCCGCTTCTGTTTCTGTTCACCATGAAATCTCACAGAACAGGATTCAAAACCAGTTTGACCTTTCTGGCTTCAGTATTAAAGTAATTTAGCTGACTGAACAGTGGTTCTTTTGTTACATTTATTACCTATTACATGTGGGCTCCTACGTGGCTCTAAACATAGCCCTGTCCTTTTCTTGTTGCTCCGTGTTCCCTGGGCAACATGATAAAGTAACTTACGAGCTTTTATCAGCAAGTAGATGATATGCAGTTATATTTCTCTTTATCCCCAGTTGTTCCTGCATCTGTTATGTCTTATTGATCCAATGCCCCTGTGATTCAGTTACTACTGATAACATTTGGGTTATAAAAATACATACCTGTTAGAAAAGGACTGAGAACTACTGGACTAGATAATATAAATTTAAGTTGTTGAACTGAAAGAACAAAACTGAGATTCTTGTTATTGAAAATAAGATGCAGAAAAAGATAACAGATGTTTATTTTATTTTATTTTCTTTGCTTAAATAAAACAAGGTTAGGAATGTTTGAGTAGGTTCTGACAGTAATCTGTTCTTCTTCCACATCAGTAATGACTGCAGAGGAGTTCAGAGCGTGACAGGAAGGAGGAGCAAATAACTCATGGATCTAAATACCTCTGCAGGCTTCCTGTTGCTTTTAACAATGACTTTAGGATTTATTTGTGTTTTTTTTAAGGTTTTCACTTGATTAAACCCCCCATATCTTATAAATATTAATTAAATTAACAAATTATTGAAAGGTTAATTTATTTCAGTAACTTGGTTCACTTAGTGGAACGCATGACATAGATTCATCACAATAGGACTGATTGTCTTTTTTTCTTTAAATTAATGAAAACACAATATTTTAGATTAAAAGACCAATAAAAATCTATTTTTAACACAGAAATGTAGGCTTAATTCAAAGTATGTTTGATACCTGCTTAAAGGTTTTTGTTTTAAACGTACTTTCGCTTTGACGAGCCTCATATGAATACATATTGTGGTTTATTGAAATTGATGTTCCACCTAGATTAAAAGTAATCTACTGTTCATACATAAGACTCTTATGACGAGGGAAGAGATTAATTTTCCCCCAAACACTGTGAGAGTAGTTGACTTATTTAATAGCTTTAAAAAGGATCTTAGAATTTACTGTTTCACCGATTAAGTTACTTTATTGTATTTAAATCTTCATTTGGTCTGCCTTTTTCTTTTGTTATACTTGTTTTGCCTCCAACCCAGTTACTTTTACTTCATTTAAAGAATTTAACACATTTCAGATTTTTATTTGCTGTTGGTATAAGTTGACCGAACTTTATTGCTGTTTTTATATATATTTTTTCTCTGTAAAAATAAGTAATAATAATAGTTGAAAATATTGCTGAAAAGGTGCTTTATAAATGCATACATTTCTTTTTTGCATTTTCATTCTCTCTTCTCTCCTTTTTCTTTTTTCTCTTACTTCTTTGCTCTTTTCCTTTTGTCTGTTTTCCTCCTTTTTTGTTGTGCTTTTTCTTTCCCGAGTCCTCGCTCTTCTGTTCTCGTTCCTTATTTGTTCTTCTCTCTTCTTACCATTTCTCCTTCCCTCTTCTCTATTGCTCTCTTTCTTGCCCTGCCTCTGTTTGAATGGTGTTGCCTGTCTGAGTGCTGCATTCATTTCAAGGGCATGTTGCTGCAGACTCCTTATCTTTTCTGTGTACCTCCTCGACTGCAGCATGTCACATCCTGGAGTGCTCCGAGGGTTTGGCACAGGAAGTCATCAGCACCATCGGCCAGGCCTTTGAGCTGCGTTTCAAGCAGTACCTGAAGAACCCCCCCAAACTGGTCACACCTCATGACAGGTACAGCTCACATATAAACTGCAGCTTTTTTTTTTTTTTTTTTTTTTTTTTAATTTCTCAGCCACTCACTGTTTTTTTTTTTCTTTCACTTTTTTTCTGTATTTCATTTTCTAAACATCTTGTCTTTGTCAGAATGGCTCCGTTTGATGGCTCTGCATGGGAGGAAGAAGATGACGAAGCTGTCCCTCCTCCTCCTCCTCCTTCTGCTGAGGTTCCTTACTATAATAACTTTCCTGATAAGCAGCCTCCCCCTGGTGGACTGATTGACATGAGGACCCGTCCAGGAGCAACACTGGTAAGAATGAGTGGATTAGAGAGGGAAGAAATCTGCTTATGCCTAAATTCACCACTGGCCTGGTTACACTATGCTGGTTATTAACTTGTACTTTAGTGCATTTTCAAGTTGTAGTCTTGGAAGCTGTGGGAAATGTTACTGTAATCCAGAAGGAATAAATCTGCTTCATATAATTTTTGACCTTTGTGATTATTTTAGTAATACCTACATAATTTTGGTCTTCTGGTTGTTTTTTTGTTTGCAGCCCTATGGGCAGCCAGGTCAGAGCGACATTCACAAACAGCCTGTGCCTCCTCTACCAGGTGAGCTGCATCTTTGCCTCTCTGTGTCTATTCTTTGGAAATTCAGAAAGAAAGTGTTTTTTTTTTGTTTTTTTTAAACTGAAGACATGTTTTAGCCCTTATAACAGGAAAATGCTGTCTTATTTTCTTTGTGTTCTTTTACTTGAAAGAAGAACATGTCTCTGTACACCTTTTTATAATTTTTTTTTGTTTTTTTTAGTGGGTGCCAAAGAAGGAGGTCGGGAGCTGTTTGACGACCCATCATACGTGAACGTGGAAAAACCCAGACTTCCTGTAGCAGCTAATGGAAATGCTCACAGAGACGTTTTTGACATGAGTGAGTCTCTCTCGGTAGCTTAGCTTAGTTTAAAATGTAATTTCTTCACTTTCTGAGCTAAAATGCACGGTTGTGTGAAATGCAGAAATGCCACAATAAAGCAATTTGCTGTGAAATTAGGAAACACTGATATGAACTGTTGTAAATGGGATGTGTGGGTTGTAATCAAAACAGAAGAATAACTGGTAATTACTGTGTGCAGAAAATAAAGGTTGTACATTAACAGTGGAAAAAAAGCTGTTATTCCATCAGATTCAAACTAAAAACAGAAGCTTCTGCAAAGAGAAACAATGAGGAAATATATGGGACTAAATTGGCATTTTATAAAACATTATTGGCGAGCTTCACAGAGTTTTACACATTAAATTTGCGTTGTCTGCAGACTTATGATGCAGCTTGGAAGATATAGAAATGTATATTTCTAATTTTTTACGTGTGTTTGACTTGAGTATTTTTCTGTTGTACAAAATATGAGCAAGCATGAAAGATAATCAATTTTATTTCCAGAAATTAAATTAAAGCTTGTACCTGTCGATCCTTCAATCCACCAAACGGTATTCAAACTTGATCATTGGTCAGTCTGTCTGTCCACTCAAATGGTACTCTTAATTTCATTCTCCAGTGTGCCAGCACATTCAGGACAGAGAACCCTAATCAAGAAAACCATGTTGTGTTAATCTATTTATAGTTTAGAGGAGGAAGCAGTTTGCCTTGTTGAGGAAAGAAGGTAAAGTGCAGGAGTTGGACTGTAACAGCTGCAGCACAATGTACAACTGGATGCGTTACACAGCTCTGCTCTGCTCCTATCAATGCATCCCAAAAGATTTGCATTTGATTCACCCTGCGGTTGCAACAAGCGACACAACGGAGCTTGAAGATGTTGAACAAAAGCTAAAAATGGGAGAAGTAACAATGCACCAAATGGTGCAATAAAAACAAAAGCAGCAAAAGCTCCATTTAAATATGTTGGGTTTAATTCAACCTTAGGCCTCTAATTAAAGTTGCATCTGGCGCGGACACAATGCCTACGAGCTCGGCCCAGGTCAGGTGGGACGCTTTAGGCCTGATGTAAACTCTAGTGCAGCTTTCTCCTCCAGATGCAAACCAGGAGGAAGTTGTTAGGTTGTGCGTTCAGACCACAGCAGATGAATGATTCAGAATTTAAGAGGAGTCGTTTAATTTCAATATTGTTCTTGGTTACACATTGGTCTGCCTGTCCAACCATTAATTAATACATTTTTCGATCATTCTCCTGTTTATCCATCTGGTTGATCCTCCATCCAGTTATACATAAATATCAATTTTTCCTTCTTCCATCTGTTCATTTCTCAGTTCATCCATTCTTTTGTTCATCTGTCCTTCAAGCTGTCCATCAGTTTGTCTGTCCAACAAACCATCAGACTGTTTATTCCATCTAACCATTTTTCTATCTTCCATTGCGTTTATATCTTGGATCATGTCCTCTAAACAAGGCTACAATGTTACAATCTGTTTTCATTTGTTATCTTCAAGAACCGCTCGATGATGCCTTGGGAGTGTCTGGACACGCTGGCCCAACGTCAGTGGTGGTTCCGCCGTCGCTGGTGCAACAGCTGCAGAACGAAATCTGGTTCCACGGTAGCCTGAGTCGAAAAGAGGCGGAGAGACTGTTGACCCGAGACGGAGACTTCCTTGTGCGGGAATCTGGAACCACTCCCGGGCAGTACGTCCTTACGGGGCAGCAGGGGGGTCAGCCCAAGCACCTGCTTCTTGTCGACCCAGAGGGAGTGGTAAGTTGGGGGCGGGAGTTGAAGAAGCATTACATTTGAGTTGGACGTAGTGGTGTTGATGGTAACACTTGATGCTTTTCCCCACCCCTCCATTAGGTACGCACAAAAGACCACCGGTTTGGAAGCGTCAGCCACCTAATCAGCTACCACATGGACAACAGGCTGCCCATTGTGTCAGCCGGGAGCGAAGTGTTCCTGCAGCAGCCAGTGGAGCGCAGGGCCTGAAGCCACACGCGCCAATGAAATACTCCACCAAAAATAGACTCTCACTCCATCTCCAAATCCACACAACACACTCCCAAAATCATATGCTTTACTACACACGACACTACACACAGCACTCCCATGAAACGACACGAGTACAAGCCAAAATAATTAAAATACATCACCTGTTTCTCAGCAAAACAAAAAACAAAAAAAACAACAAAAAAAAAGAAAAAAACTCACTTTCTTATTGCTGTTGCCACATCTTCTGCCAGTCTGTGACCTGCAGTCTCCTAGAAACCCATTGGACTCACCCACCCACCACAGAGAGGCACTGCTGCATTTTCTGAACCAACTGTGAAGCAGGGAGGAGCCCTTCACCACCATCGCAACAGGGCAGAAAACAGATGCAATGCTTTTTCTTATTTTTTATGCGTTTATGAGGAGAAAAACAGAACTGCTTACGAATACATGGAATTGTTTTCTAAAATGGTTGAACTGTGGAGGAACATGAACAGACTTGGATTGAGATGGTTGGTGTCTTTATTTAGGAGGGGAAATATTTCTTCGCTGGAGTATTTATGTTGGGGGTGGAGGGGGGGGGGGAGAGAAACCAGGCGGTTTCGGGGACTTGACCGAGTTCAGTTCACCCTTCAAGTCTCACCGGAGAAGTAAATGTGACAAGACGGGCAAATATGCATACATGGGTGCGCAGCCCATCTTATGAGGAGTCACTCCGGTTTGAGGACTTTGGACCTTGGAGGAAAGCCTGTATGCAAAAGCTACGCTAAAGACCATCATATCCTTCATTGTGTTTTTGTATATTTTGTTCTGTAATCATGAGTCAAATAACTTACTGGACATGTGGAGTGCAGGAAGATCAAAACAGCTGTATCCCCCCCAAACCTTTTAAACACACATGCAAATGTATATACACATCTTTACACGCCATGCACACTCTCATGTCATGCCAAAGATCATAAACTCGGTTGCTATTTGCAAAAAAGACACAAAAAAACAAAAAAGAGAAGCCATGACTATTAGCAGTTGTCTCTAGGCATGGGCCGGTGTTATATTCTCATAATGTAAAAATCTATAATACAATCAAACAATGTAAAAATCTGCTAAAAAAAAAAAAAATTAGTGATGTGATGTAATTCCCTTTATTTGACACAGAATATCAACAGTTATTACTGCTTCTGCTGCTGCTAAAATTACACATGATATTGGTTGTTACAGTTAAAATGATGTGAAAACATTTATTTTATTACTAAACTGTGATATTTTAAACTGAAGCTACATATTTAGTCAGGTAGATTGCACAGTCGGATGCTCTCCAAACATGCGACTGAATTTGTAAAGTGTTGCGCCATGTTTTATCACCAGCTGACCTGTAATGGGCAGCAACAAGTAAACAGTTAGTGGCATTTTGCTACTCTATTCTCGTCTCATCTGCAAACCATTCGGTTCCACACATGTTTAAAACCGTGGTACACTCGCGTACTGGTTAACTGGCCCATGCCTAGTTGTTGCGTCATATTCATTTCTAAATGGGCTTGTTTTTTTAGTGGAGAAATAATTTGAGGTGATTGTGCCTGAATCCTGCGTCAAAGAGGAGATTTTTAAAGTACACTGATGTCAGCCACAGAGAAGAAAAAATGGTGCATTTTGAGAAGCAAGAACATTGCTTTTCAATAGCACTTTAGTGTGTGTTTGCATTGACAATCTATGAGTTGTAGCTTCAGAGTAAAAGCAAAGGTGAGAAATGCTCAGCAGTCTTTAAGTAAGAGCGTTCTGCTTGCAAAAACTAATGCAGTGTATTCTGTCATTGTGTTGTTTAATGAGATGAAATCATCTTTTTAACAAAAAAAAAAAATCAAAAACCTTTTATGAAACAAAGTGGCTCTACATGACTATAGATCATTTTTTGAAGCGGTTTCGATCTTCAGTGTGCTATTTTCAAACATACAAGGA
This sequence comes from Poecilia mexicana, assembly GCF_051168715.1. Lineage (NCBI taxonomy): Eukaryota > Metazoa > Chordata > Actinopteri > Cyprinodontiformes > Poeciliidae > Poecilia > Poecilia mexicana. The sequence goes on from NW_028263385.1 coordinate 15,590,486, forward strand.
TTAAAAAAAAAAAAAAAAAGAAAGGGGGGTGGAAGTTAATGCCGTTGTTTTCTTCTCCCCTCAGTTCATGACGCGTTTTATATCTTTTTGATTGTGCCTTGTTTCCTCAATGCAGACCTGTTTTTTTTCAATGCAGTCACCTTATGTACTTAATTCAGACGTAGTCAACTGCAGGAGAATCTCTCAGTTTAGCAAAAACTCTGCAAAAAGTAACACCCCGATGACGACAACATGCGGCTCCAGTGATGGCAATCTCCTCTGATGCACATTCCTGCATTCAGCTTCTAGTCACAGATACTTGATGTCACCGTTGGGGGGGGCGGGAGGGGGAGGATATGTTTCTTGATCACCTGTAAATAACATCAATTTTCGAGTGATCAGCTTAAATATTGTGTATTTAATGACTTACTCAATGAGGAGCGCAGACTGTACAGCATTAAGGTTGTTCATATTAGAATGTTAAGAGAGGTTGAAACCAAAAATGTCGAAATGTGAGAAGGGACCTTTTAAGTCACATGTGATCAAACGTGCTCACATACCCAGAGTGGCAACTGTTCAGATGGGTCAGAAATAGGAAAGCCAGGAAGGAGCTCTGTCGTTACTTTGTGTGTGCATGTTGTGCTGGAATAGACTCAGCTGACCCTCCTGTCATTAGTGAACCGGTCCTGTGTTGTTGTTCATCACAGTTGCCTTTTGTTGCATGGAAATATGTTTTTTAAAAAAAAGATGTTTTGTTGTTCGCAGTAGTAATAGTGTTGTTGATGCTGTTTATGATTTTAAGCCAAAGGTTCTTTTTGAATTGTGTGCAAAGATATTGATTTGTACTTTATATTTTCTTTTCATTCTGTTTTCCTTTATAGGGAGACATGTCTGTTTACACCTGTAACTGAAAATATAGATTGCATATATAAATATATATATATATATATATGTATATATAAATACATACATCACTCATCTTTGTGGGTTTTAGTTGCGTTTTAGCTGATTTTGTTAATTTACTGGCCTAAATTGCATTTAACTGAAATCAAAACAACAAAGTATCCTGTAGTGTGAGCCTACTGTGTTGACCAGAACTACCCACCAAAGCCTTGTCTAACTCTTTTGGTCTCGTCTTGGTAATCCGACAGACACAAAAGCTCAGAGATTTTTGTCTTTCAGGATTAATTGAGGGAGAATTATCAGGATTGTAATCAGTCCAATCAAAAATGTTGTTTATTCCCTAGTTCATTATGCAAGCGAAATAATGAAGCACAGATGCTTCATTCACAATAGGAGAGTAATTCTACTCTCCTATTACCAAGAAAGCAAAGTGTTATGATGAGGGGATTCACTAGTAAAATTACTGATTGAGATTTGGTATGAAGTATGAACTTAATGTACGAGAACAACCACAAATTAAAAAGGAAAAAGTGCCTTACTTTAGTAATATGAGGCACTTGAGGAAGTAGCTTGCATTTCTGCCTAAGTGGTTTGCCCACTTTCATCTCTGCTGCTGCTCTAGTTTGGTTTTCTGCTACAACGGCTCATTCTGAAAACCTTCACCCACAAGAACAACTTTGGATATCTGGACTTAATCTGGATTACTTCTGGAAATGATAATAAGCCTCACATACTGGAACGAGACAAAATTAGACAAATGTAGCATTTTGACAGTAACATTTAAAAAAAAAAAAAAAAAAGAAAGTCCAGATCTCTGACTCTGTCAGGCAAAACCTTCTTGATGAGGTCCAAGGTTTGGTCAGTTTCCAAGCTCAGCTCTCAGCAATGTGTGCCCCTGGGACAGGAGCCATCACCAAGAGCTAATCACCCAATCAGAGATGGACTTGGAGTAAGGCAGCAATTTTCAGTAAAAACTGATTTCGTAATTTCTTTTACACACTTTTAGACTGAGACAGCAAATGTATAAAGATACTGTAGAGATACTGTCTCGCAATTCAGGCTCACATTCGAGGTTCAAATAAATCAGCATTTGAAGTTACAACTATTAACAGATTATTAAAAAAAACCTTTTGAGCACGAGGTTAAATGCTTCTCTTATTTTGAAGATCACTTGAAGCCTTCTGCCAGAAATAAAGGATTATTTAGGGGATACCCGTGGTCCAGTAGGGATGTTTTGAAGAACCCAGAGAAAAGTTGTTCTTGTGGGTGAAGGGTCAAATCTGAGGTGTTTATGCACCTGCAAAACACTGCTAGAAATGTGTGAAGGTCCAACATATACTGTCCTAAACAAAAGGTGCGATGTGGGTGGGGACCTACTGGAACTCTCCCATTTGTCAGCAGAAGCTGTGACAGTGGGGTGTCCTAAGCAGTTTTTGTGTGAGGATTGAACACAGACGAGTGTGATAAACAAAGCTTTCAAAAATATCAGCAGATGAGACGAGAAAATCCTGGATGTGAATGGAGGCAGCTGCAGTTTTGGACAGTAGAGGCTATCGTAGGGCTGGCCTGACCTGACAGGCATCCTTCCACATGCGCTCTCACTGACGGGTCACCTTTGCCTCTGCATCGATTCTGCTTCCCAAGCCATGCACCCTCAGCGTCCTCTTCCCCAGGCCATGCCTGCGTCCTCGTTGGGGCAGCACCTCCGGGACATGACCATGGGTCTTGGACGGGGCAAGAACTTCCTGGGAGGGAATTTTTCCTATGGTTTCATCCAGTCGGTTAAGGAGTGTCTTTATTTCCTCCTCTGCTGCTGGTGTATAAAGGAGATCCTTGACTGAAGGACCGAAAGAAAGCACCAGCTGTAAACATTTGACGTACTGAATGCAATTTTAGTCTGCATTTGTTTGGAGCAAATGAAGAACATTCTTGGAAAAGCTGTGGTAAGTGATCTCTTGTGCAATTGTGTTCTTACCAAGCCAAATAATATACTTTTTTATATTTAGATCACTAAGCAAACAGTTTTTTCCTGACTGCAATATTTCAAATCCATCCATTTCTGTTTTAGTGTCCATCTGAAGTCCATTTTGAGGTTTGAGGAATCATTCTTCAAAGCTACTTGACTGGGGTCAACATTTTAGAGCATCACTCTGAAGATCCTGGATTTTTTTGAACTGTGCTAACCTTCTTTTCCTTGATGTGCCAATAAACTAAATATTTCTACCTTCATACGTTGTTTCTTTCTTTTTATTTATTATTTGATAGTTAAAATATGATGGATGAATGTCTGGGACTTAATGTGGAACAACTAAGTCCAGGTTTGTCTGTCAAAAGCATTGTTGTGGTGAGAAGTCTAATATTTCATTAAAAAAATCAGTACAACCCTGTACAAGTAAGAGATAAATTAAGATTTATCTGGATTTGTCCAGATTAAATATTGACTTCAAATATTTACCACTCAAAATGGGAATATTGTGAGAAACTAATGCTCAATAAGAGGCAGGCAATCAATGCAACTCAGAAGTAAAAGTAATATTAAGCAACCTAATTTCTTCTGGCTACCTAAAAATATAACCAAAAGTAACACATAAAATAATAGATTCAACAGAAGACAAAGTGCTTTTTTTTGGGCATTGTAAAACATATAAAAAAAAGTTATGAACTTCTTGTAGAGCATCTCTAGCATTTAATGGTTTTGCTTTGCATACTGAAGTCTGATGTTTTACCCACTTACTTTGCAGTAAAGCTCAGATTGGAGGGACAATGTCTGTGAATATCAGTTTGTAAGTTTCAAATTTAATCAACTACTGAGTTTTGGATAAATCAGTCTTACCCATAAAAATAATTCGATTTAAACTGTTGTAGATTTGTTTGTATGTTTTGAGTTGCTGCATTGCGGAGGGTAACCCTAACCCAATGCTCAAGAGTTTTGCTACTCTGATCAGCTTCCCTGTCCCTGCTGAAGAAAAGGCCACAGCATGATGCTGCTGCCACCTTGTTTCAGAGTCAAGATGGTGTGTTCAAGTTGATGTAGCTGCCTTCCTAAACAGACAAGACCAAGACTTTTTCCACATGGCTTGTGGTAACTGCAATCTGAAATTGTCATGGCTGTCTTCTGCCAATGGCTTTCTTCATATAAACAGATTGTCCTATCTTAGCTATGAATCTCTGCACCTCCTCCAGAGATACCAAGGATCCTCTTCATTGCTTTGTAAATTTCTCTTTTTGACAGGCATGTGTGTTAAGGTGGAGAGTCTTGGTAGGTGTTGGGTTGTGTCCTACTCTTTCCATATTTGGATGATCAATAAATTGAACAGTGCTCCTTATTATGCCCAAAGCTTAGGATATTGTTCCGTAACCTAACCCAACAGTTTTATCCCTGAAAGCTTTATCTGCTAAATGCTGGCATACTTTTTAAAAACATTTTTAAAAACGTGTAATTTTCATTTCATCTCACAATTATGTGCTCGTTTATCTTTGCACACCAAATAAATCTTAATCGCATATCCTTAGGTTTGCGTGTAACATGACACAATTTAAAATGTTTCACAGCGTCCACACCAACTTGTCAAGCAACCCATGAGCGTGCTTTTCGAGGAAAACTGAAACTGGGCTTTCATTGGTTCAGCGGTACGACAAAGGGGCGGGACTAGAGCGACCTCAGAGTGTGATTGGTCAACTGGCGTGTAACTCATCGAGTTCAGACTTCACCTTCAAAGTTCCCAAGTTGGTTGGAAAGAGACTGAACAGCCTGCTGTATCTCTCACATTCTCCGGGGTCTGGAGTAAAGTTCCCCAACACGGTAAGATAAGAACAACCGGAATTTGAATGTTTCTTACTCATTTTCTGTTGTTTGTTTATGTTAACCTCTAAAGAGCAGTTGTACATTATTCTTCTCCACACGGCACCGCCTACGTCGTTTCACGTTTTCCTGGTCGCTCGCTTCAAAAGGAAAACTTGTTTGTAATGTTTTGTTGTTACAGCATTAGAGGAACAATATGGCTACTTTTGGTATGCATCCAATATGTTAAAATTATACAAGTCTTCGTCACATTCCAAAAAATATCCTCGGTTTTTTTTTAAAGCTTTTATTCAACTTGAGCCATCCTCGGTTGACATTTCCTGTCTCATCCGCACATTCAGACTATTATATGTGCGTATTATGAGTGCATATCGTGGCTGCTTTGCATGGGAGCCACAAGTTCTTTTAGTTTTTGCTTCACTGTTATCCTTAAAGATACAGCCTGTTGTGTCGTTTAATCTCTTGACCTTTTTTGGTCATTTATTTTCCCAGGAGAGTTTCAGATAAGATCCAGTGCTGCGACAGTTGGCGTGTTTGTATGTTTTATTCAAGTGGAAAATATTGTCATCTGTGCACGTTGCGTATAATGCACGCAAGGGAAAACACTGAGTTGTGTTTATTTGAAGAGGTAAAGGGACGTCAGACGGAGCTGCGAGTTTATTGAAAAGCAAAAGGAAGGCTCCTTCTGTGCATAGGGAATACATTTGAGTTTTAACTCTTGAAACTCTGGAATAAAGATGCATTTTCTCCGAAAAGCATCAAGTTTTATGGTGCATGTAATCCTTTTAAAACTGTCTTTAGACTAGCCTGCTGCCTCTCTTGCATTCCCTGCGGCAATCTTCTGCATGCTCCCCCCTTCTTTTCTGTCTCTAGTCAATCTCATAGCAGCTAAATTTAGCTGCCATCTATTTAAACCATTCCACTATATGCTCCACAATGCTCCTTGTGGGGCCCCAGGCTAGATCCGGCAGACTTCTCTCGGGAGGAACAGGATTAGGAGACCTAAATTGCGCTGGGAGAAAATTGAATTTGGGGAGTGAAGTGTGTCATTGTGGGCATAAGTGAGGTGTCTCTGCATTTATAGATCACAGTCGGATGACATGGGTTAAAGAAATGAGTGTGTAAAGTAACAATATTCTTTTAGAATGTAATCTGAGCGCTATCTGTTGAAACCCTATTCACTCCATGTTCTCAAAAATATGGCGGAGATTTAAACTGCGCTGCTTGGAAGACGTCTATTGAAGAAACCAATCACTTTGAAACGAAAGGCGTCTTTAGCCTCTATCTTCAGAGCACTGCAGGCCTTAGTTACCAGAGTCTGTGCCAAAACATTTCTGTGCTAGCTAGTCAAAAGCCAGGGTGCCCACAAGGCCTCCTGTGCTCACAAACTACTAATGAAGAACTGAATTCTCCTAAAGCAATAAGACTTCCTGCACACACACACACACAGGCCCAGTTTCGCTAAATGTTTGTAACACTTTACAGTAGGTTCTATGTTAGTAGAATGGGTGAGGCTGAATAGCAAAGGCTGGCATCCAAATCCTTTGCTTGTGTAAACAGATGTAAATGTCTTAAAGCTGCAGGCCGCACAGGGATTGTCCTACTTGTCGATTATGTTCATTTTGTAGCTCGGCAGTTTGTTTATGAATAATATTAATACACAAAGTGAGATCTTCTGTGGACTATGAGAAATAAACGAAGAATCTGAAGTGACGCCTCTTCAGACAAGCTTTCTGCCCTTTTGTTTTTAATAAACCATATTTTAATTGGTTTGATTGCTTGCACACACACACACTGTTTTCCTATCTTAACATTTTGTTGTTAATCCATTCACTCTTACAGATGTGTTTGTGCATTAGGATACCACTGAAAAGTTCACTTATTCATTTCAGTTCTGCATTAGTGCAGCATGGCATGGAGGCATTGTGGTTCAGCTGAGGTGCTCAGGAAGCCCAGGTTGCTTTGATGCTTTGCTTCAGGTCATCTCCATTGTGGTTTCTGGTTTCTCTCCTCTTCCTCTTCTTGACGATGCCTCAGAGATTCTCTGATCTCGTATCTAGAGCTAGCTTAAGTTTCTTTTGCACTGTCCTTCTATTCCTTCCAATCAATTTTCCATTAACACGTTGGATGCTTGTTACAATCCATTTTATTCTACAGAAAAGGATGTTTGGGTGTTTAAAGATGCTACAGCTAGGTTGCCTGTTTCACAGATGGATGGTAAACAGTGTTAGGATGACAGGTCAGCAGTCTTCCCCATAATTCTGTGGGCCGGGGAAAAATTTCTTTTGGCCTTTTATTTTCCTAAATTGACCGTATGTTCTATTTTCTGAGAACACATGGAAATATAACTTATTTTCTTCATTAAATTTACTATATAAATGCTGAAAAAGATATTGTGTAATGTGTGTATACGATTGTCACTTTTTCAGTTGAATCACTAATTTGATCATTTTTCGAGATCCACATGTTAACAGAATATTGTGTCTAAACCAAAATCAGATCCCAGCTTTTCCAAATACCAGGTTATATGTTTGGAAAGGTGGTGTTTAGGAAACACTTCAACAAACAGGAACACTGCCCTTTTTTTTAAGGCAGTTTGAAGGTGGAAACTCTGAGTCACTCATGCCCAGAGAAAATCTAATCTTTTCATCGTTATCAAAAAAGTTTATCAAATGAGAGTCGTGCATTAAATATTTCCCTTAGAAACTGTCGAGTCAGGTTTTTGTGTGGTTAACAGTTGAGTTTATCTTAAAAAAAAAACCCTCCTGAACATCTCTCACCTTTTGGGCTGAAAATCGCTTCATCAAATGTTCTGTTGTAGAGAGAACAGAATTGCTTTTCATGTTCAAAGTGGAGTACAGAGTGAGGGAAAAGGTCAAATGAGAAGCTACAATCATTTTCACAGCAGGTGTACTGATCCAGTAGCACAAAACCACCCACGCTGACTCCAGAGATTTGCATAATGACTTACTGTAGAGAAAAATGGCCTCTTATTTTAATGAATGCGATTCATATTTGCCTAAAGAATCAGAAGAAATGGACTTGTACATTATTAGCATCTAAGAAGTAAAAAAAAAAAAAAAAACTATTGAAAAGCTCCCTTTGTGGAGATGTATTTGCTCAGCCTTCAAGCGGGCTCATTCTCAGAACTACTTACTTTTTTATTTCTTATTGTTTTGCAGTAAAAACTTTTGTGTTTTCCAAGGACACACATTTGTGCCGAGACTGGCCAAACTCTTATTTCCAGGTTATTTTTCTTCATCACTCCTGTAAAAGTGAAAAAGGGGGAAAAGTAAAAAATAAATAAAAACACCCGGTTATTATTAATGTCACAGCTGCCATATAACTCTTGACCAGAGGAATGCGATCTCAAGGTTACCATCAGGCTGTTTTAAAAGGATTTTTTTTCTGTAGAGGAGAGCTAATAAAACTTTTGACATTATTTATATATATATATATATATATATATATATATATATATATATATATATATATATATATATCAATGTTCCTGTGCTGGCTTGGAAAAAAAAACATTTCACTGTTTTACAGATCTAAATAAGGATAGAAGAAGAAATGTATTGTCTTTTCATATCATTGAAACGTCTGAATATTTATTACTACATATTTTTGTCATCATTTTGTCTGTCTATCCAGACAGACAAAATGGCTTGAATTCAACTGGCTTGAATTTGTAGGTTTTTAGGCGGAGCGTTCTACGAGTAATAAACATCACGAAAGGTATCAAATTTGAATGTGCAGGAGATCTGTTCAGCGTTCATGTCTCACCATGTTTTTGTCAGTAACTAGAGCGGGCCAGCTTCTTCTTGTACCTACAAGTGGAGGGAGAAAGGCTGAACTCCTGACACGTTCAGAAACAGAAGAGCACAGGCTTTCCTCACTCTCCACTCGCTTCATTTCGTGGAGCTATTACTAATCACGACATTTGTTTTCAATGCCGGTGTTGTGTTGCAGGAGACGGGCGAAGCCTCTGGGGGGGCCATGTCTGGGGCCGGTGCTGCCAACAACAGTTGGACCATCCTCACATCTGAGGTATGATCACTTTGAAATGTTAAGCAGTCGTGCGTGACCTTATTAAACATGTCTCCGAAAAAAAAAAAAAAAAAAGAGAGAGCTTTGTCCCAGTTTGTTTCTCTTTCAGGTCACCTGAATATGAATTAGGTTTGTGTCATAATGTTTATAAAACATTTTCAATGTGAAAGTTGTAAAAAAAAAAAAAAAAGAAAAGAAAAAAGAGGGACATTCTGTGTTATTAATTATGTAAATAAAAGGTTATTTACTATCAATAAAAATGGTTTCTGAATATTAAATTCACCTTTTAACATAGCAATTTTTCGATAGGTCTTTAATCAAGTGGTAATGACTCTGTCTCCGTCGTCATAGGAGACAGTTGCTGAAACCCTGCGGCCCCTTGCAGAGGGAACAAAGCAGCATGAAGAAAGCCACACATCTGCCACAGGTCTGTTTACAGTACGCCTTATTTATGTCACCTTTTTTTTCTTCATGTCCCACAAGAACATTAATAGGTTTTTGAGGTGTACAGTATATTGGTGAAATGTCAGGTTTTGTGATCAACAAATGAACTGACCCCTCCCTTCCTCCCATAGCTTAGAATAAAATCTGAAAAGTTGACCCTAATAAGTCCAGTCAAATTTTTCACAATCAGACTGCTTGAGCTCACTTCAGTTATTAGAGAATCTGATTAACCTGGAATAGTTTTTCTGTCATTACTCTCTAGAAGATGAAGTGATGGAGATGTATATAAACTTTTTAAAAATAAACCCTGTGTTTTTCTCATTAGAGAATTAGAAACGTGACTAAAGAAAAGGTTTGAACAACCCAAAATGTTTAATCATTTAACCCCAACTCTCCCTCCCCATAAAATCCTTTGTTTCTTCCTTTGTCTAAAATCACTTCACTAAGACGCTTCTAGTAGCCATCTACCAATCTTAGAGGACAGGGTGTCCTGCTCCTCGCTTTCGGCCATGAGATGCTTAAAGTTTTTCTTGCAAATGCGCAGCCTGTTAGTGACCTTGCAGCGTCTTGTGACATCAGGATCCGGCCAAGACTTTTACTTTTTCATTTTCAGGAGATTTGTGGTGAATTCATTGGTATGTGTTGGGTCATTGTCATGCTGCAGGGTCTGGTTCTACTTCAGCGTTAATATTTTTTACATGTGTTCTTAACATTTTCCTCAGGCAGCTCTGATGATAAGTATAATTTATAATGGATTCTGTGATGATAAGCTGTTGCAGCAAAGCATTGTGTAAACGCAACATTGTTCTGCAATCTTTTAGTTGAGGGCTCTGTTTTATTTTATTGCCTCAGTCTTTTTACATAAACACATTTCCCACTCTTTAACGATGACAAAGAACAGTCAAACTTTATTGTACTTGAACATCAGTTTCCTCTTGTTAATAAAACTAAAGCCATATCCACAATCACTTTGGTCAAAGGTGCTTGAGGTGCCAAAGTTTTACAACAGTCTGAATGGTTCCCTTTCAAGAACTGACTGTTAGGAAATGTTGAACTGCTGCTTTAAATGCTTCCTCTCCTCTGTTTTCTTGATTAACCAGGACCAGGAGAGAAAAATCAGCCTCCAAATAGCGCAGAGTCTGCAGAAGAAAGACTCCCAGAGGAGAGTTACCGAGTAAGACACCATAACTCATAACACCGTATTATCTTACAGTACTGTGTGCAATGTCCTCTAGCTTCATTTCTATGCATTTCTAACGAGCCAGTAATCATCTTCTGATGCTTGCTATTTCGCAATATTCCCGTTTAGAGGGTCACTTATTTTTATTTTGTTCACTACCCACTGACTCAAGAGTTTCGAACTTTTTAAAAACAATAATTCTTTCCTCTAGGTTTCTGAAGATCAAAATGCAGATTCCAACTCAAATCCTCCATCTGTGGATGCCTCTGGCACCTTGGACCACGGTGACGTTGAGAGCAAAACTGAGGCACCGACGAGGTCTTCCTCTGACCCGGATTCGTCCTCTGACTCCTACACCCTCCTGACGCCTTCCCTGGACGGGCCCCCAGTCTCACTGCTCAGCACAGAGACTCTTGGAGGTGCAGAGTTTTCACCGGCAGAAGAGGAACTTCGACTAGAAGAAACGCTTCATCTGCAAAATAAAGAGGAGCCACATCAAGAGGGACAGCAGTCAGGTAAGTGTTGCTGTGGTGTGTAAGTTATCCACCGCAGCTATTTGCAACTGCCTGTTGATATTAAATTTCTACTGGAATGCTCCAACCTTTTGGACAAATCAAATGTACCTATGACTACCTGTCATTAGTTTTCTTATTCAGATTTTTGTTTTTCAAAGAATACATAATTCCAGGAACTCTAACAAGGTTCCTGAAGTCTTTGAAAGAAAAACAGGCCCACAGCATCATAGATCCTAGATCTATGATCTAGATCAACAGTGAGCAAGAATTGCAAGAAGTCCATGTCACAAAGAATGAAGGCAGCTCCAATGGTAAAAGCGTGAGCAACCCTTTCGACAAGGCATACCTAGTAATAAAGTGGCAGTTTGTATCTCATTTATATCAAAGTTGAGTTTAAACATCTGAAGATTTTGTAGTTTGCAGTAAAGCACAGAAACTTAATTTAACAGCTGTCTAAATGTAGCCTCCTTAAAGATTCCTTTCTGTTGTCTGTTTAGGAATTGGTGAAAGGACAGAGGAGGGAGAGTCAGTGGAGAGGAGAAGAAAGTCTCTCCTGGAGCAGATCGGAAGAAAAGAAGAGGAGGAAGAAGAAGTGGAAGAAGAATTTCAGGTGCCACAGCGAGAGAATGACGGCGTGTTCTCTCTTAACAAATGCATCCTGGCTGCTCTCATTCTGTTGGGGCTCGGCACCGTCTTTTTCTCTGGTGAGCATCACCCGTGAACCTGTTGCTATGGTGTTTTAGACTTGTGTCTGATGTCAGAAACAATGACTAACGAGACTAAAGGAGGCTCTGAGACTGAGGTGTATTATGCCTGCAGGTGTCTTCATGGACTTCGATGAGGGTAGGTTGTTTTAGTCCTATTGTGTGTGCATCTAAGTAAAGTAATTCAGCTTTTCTTGGCCACGACATGTTTGTAAACATGCACGCAGAATTAAAGGACTTTGCATGGGATGCTTCTTAAAATTCACTTTAAAAGTCCGTTTTGCTTTTCCTTTTGTTTTGGAAGAGGGGTGTTTGTTTTATCCAAACATTGATATTAAAATGATGCATAAATTAACCACACTGAATTGTAAAGGATCCCGGGCCCTTCATATCATGCTTATGGCAAAAGGACTTTAAAAAAATTTATACAATTTTAGGTAAAAAAAATAAATACATCAATAACATGCATATGTGAAGACTTAGCCTACAGGAAAACAAGATTTGCACATTTTTATCCAGAAATTTGCAGACTGCCCTCTTTTCCCCATTTTAGAAAACTTGATGTTGGATTGGTAACTTCAGGGTTGAGGGGCTATTACTTGTGCAAGTTGGCTTTTTTGCTAAACCTGTGATGCTTATTTAACAATAGTCATCCACATTGACTCAACACTTTCCATAATGATTTGCAGAGGGTGACTATACAACAAGGGAACTGAAGGATACAGAAGCACCAGGGGAACAGGTCAGACTGATGCTCTCCTTCTCTGTTTTATTGGCATCACTTTTAATCGCTTTTATCCAATATCAACAACATACTACATGCATTCTGTAACATCATCAAGGTCATAAATAATGACTTTTAAAAACGCTAGCATTTTCTGGGCTGTGCTTGTTGGAAGACCAACATGGGCAGCCTTGAATAGCAGCAGTTCACCTCAAACTTCTGCTTCCTTAGAAATATTTTCGAGATGACAAGACTGTTTTTCTCTGTTTGCGATTTGACAGGAGTGGCTTAGTCCCGAAGTAGCTCCAGGTTTAGATCACAACAGCTCCGAGCTCCTGAATAAGTTAGCTGAAGGGAACCAGCAGATTTCTACACTACAAGCTCAGCTTCAGGTGTGACTCCATTCTGTCCAGTGCTTCATTTCTCCTTAGTTCGTTTTATTTATATATGTGTAAAACAAATGTGTCTTTGCGTAAATGTGTCAGCGAGTGCATAACATGCTCATGGGAGCTTCTTTACCTTTACTTTTTTTTTTTTTTTTTTCCTTCCAACCAGGCACAGAAAGAGGAGCTAAAAGTAGCCAAGGAGCAGGCAGCAGAGGGAGAGGAGCAGCGGCTGCTCTGGGAGGAGGTGGAGAAGGAAAACAGTAGGTTGAAGACAGAGATTGCATCTCTCCCTGTCCTTCAGAAAGAGAACGACAGGATGAAGAAAGAGCTGGATTCTGTCCCGGCCCTACAGAAAGAGCTAGAAACCCTGAGATCCACTGTGACAAACTTAAAACTCTCCCCAGGTACAAGAGTTAGGAGGTGAAGGGGATTAGTTACTAAAAACAGGAAGGGAAAGCAGAGCAAGTTTAGTCTTTCTTTTACTTTTCTTGCAGACTTTGTGTTGCTTTATTGACTTTTGTGTCTCTTCCAGCAGCCAGTGATGCTGATCAAGCCGCCATCAAACACTCTACATCACCACCTAGTGACCAAACAGAAGATGGCAGGCAGGATTCAGTTGGACCACCTGGAAAACAGCCATGGAAAACTTGGGGAGATCAGAAGCAGAAGAAAGAGCCAAATAAGGTTAAATATGAAATAAATGACAAAAAACAGCAGAAGGAGAAAGATAAGTCTGTTAGGAAGGAAGGAGATGGAAAAGAGCTTAAAAAGGGAGATAAAATGGAGTGGAAGAAGGGAAAACATGAGCATGGGAAGCTTGAGAAGGACAAAGATAAGCCAGGTAAGCAAAAGAGGCAAAGCGATGAGGCAAGTCCTTGGAAGCAGAAAGAGTTAAAGAAAGAGAAGGGAGGAAGAGGAAATGATGGTAGACCCTTGGAGGACAAGGAAGGTAGGAAAAAGTTGAAGGAAGACAGAGACTGGAAAAAGGGAAGCTTTGAGAAAGTACATGAACGTAAAGAATGGACAGGTAAGGAGAAAGGGGAGTGGCGAGGAGGAAAACATCGCGATGAGAAGCTGAAGGGAGAGATGGAGTGGAAGAAAGGGAAACATGGAGGCAAAGAAAAGCAGGAGAGAAAAGATTGGAAGGAGAAAGGAGATAAGAAAGACCCTGAGTGGAAGGATAAGATTGGTAAGGAAGGGAAAGGAAAGGGTGAGAGGAAGCAGTGGGACAACAGCAAAAGTCAGGGTAAAGAAAGGACAGCGACAGATGAGAGGAAACAGTGGAAAGAGAATGAGAGGAAGAGCAAAAACGGGAAAGAAGAGAAGAAATTCAAGAGGAAGGACAAGACTTCAGAACAGTTTAAGATAGAAGGGATGAAACTGAAAGAGAAAAAGCATAATGTAGACTGGGAAAAAGACCAGTCACACTCCCTGAAAAAGAAAAACGATGAACATGAATTTCCAGGTAACCATGGCCACAAGGAGGAGCACTTGTATGGTGAGCGAAAGCCCCATCACACCCACCCCAATCCCTCCATAGGACAACCAGAATACTGGCTCCAACAGAGACAACGCCTCCAACACGACCCCAAACCGCCGCAGCATTGCGACACGCTGGAAACCTGCGCCCAGGCGGAGGGGCTCCTCCCTGTCCCGTCATCAGAGTTCGAATCTGTACTGCAAACCTATCTGACCAAGATAGAGGAGGCCGGAGTAGATGGATCCAAAACATCGGAGCTCCGAAAGATCGCCTTGGAGTTCTTCAAGGATGGGATGTTTGTGCACAACCAGAGGAGCTTCCAGGACTTTGTGGATGATCTGGCAGATATTTTGGAAGACATGGTGGAGGATGGCGATGCAGAAGATAGTGACCTGGAGGATGAAATGGAAGGGTTTGAAAAGGAAGTCCTGAAAATGTTTTCACTTCCAGGAGGCAGGGAGAAGGAGAAGAGGATTAAAGGTGAATGGAGGAAGGAGAACAGACAAGAACGTGGCTGATTATGATTTGATAGGCTGGAGGACTCACTTTATTTAGGACCACAATTACTTCAGTGTGTTTATCAGGCAGTCGACCAACCGTTCTTTGTGCCACTACCATCTTTAAAATTTTACTCTTGCTCATATATTCACTGTATCGCACAGGCTGGCCAAGCTTACAAGTTTTAACGACTTTAACACCTACAGACTGATATTTTTTCCTATTCTGCTTTGCAAATAGCTCAAGACACACCTGTTTGGATGGAGAGCATCTGTTAACATTCATTTCCAATTCCCAAACAAGATCCCCAATTGGATTTAAACGTGGAGTTTTTAAGATGCTTTGATCTAAATCATTTCTTGTAGGTCCGGCTGTAGGTCTTTAGGGTCATTCTGCTGGAAGGTGAACCTCCATCTGCTGCCTCTAAATGGGTTTTCTTCCAGAATTGCATTGCATCTCTTTCCCCATCAGTTCAGAGTTTTCTTTCCCTGCTGAATCAGGCAGTCCAACACTATGATACTGCCACTACCAATTGTGTTCATGGTGTTTTCGGTCTTTCTCTTAACAGGATTTTGCATGTACGTCAAAAAGTTATGTTTTGGTTTCATCTTAGCAGGGCTCCACATCTTTGCTGTGTCGTCTACGTGGCTTTTTGTAATCTGCACACTGAACTTAAGGTTTACTTTCGAACATTGCTCTCTTCGTTCATAACGTCTTTAAAATCAAAAGTTGGGTCCAGGTTTTTGTATCGAGATACTTCAGATTATGTAAACATCCACTGGTGTTCAAATATCTTGTTTAGTAATGTTGAAACTTAAACCTGCTGGAGCAGTTTGGATGTTTTGAACTTAGTTTCTAGAATTTAATATTTTATTATTATTATTATTATTATTATTATTATTATTTAAACACTTCCTGCTCATACAGCACTGTGCACTGTTGATGTTTACTAAAGCTCCACTTATTGGAGATACAGGTTGTCATATTTATTCATCACTGTTTTGTGGGTTGCTAAACCATTGATATTAAAGCTGGTTTCAACATGGGTTACTAAAGAAAGTTGGATAATAATTTATATTTGAGAATTTGGCATTGATTTGTATTGTTTGTAAATGTTGCATCCAACATGTTTTGCCTAGAAAAATATTTAATTGTGTTCTTACAACAGGCATTGTGTGAAAAACAAATGTTGGGCACTTGAGGTACGGGCATGTTCAGTAAGTTTGCTTGTTTTTATGTCTTTAATTTAAATAGGTTGTGTTACTTTAAAATTTGTGTTAATATCTGTATGTTTGCACACTTTCTCATTGTGGTTCTTTTGTCGTGGTGAATTTGAGTTCGGATGTTTCTTGTTGCTTCTGTAACCTCAAAGAAAATAAACATTTTTTTTTGTGTGAACTTTGGGTTTTAACTCGTCAGTTAAAATAATTTCTCAGCGGAACAATAAATGCAACCATCCAAAAAATGCGTTTGAAATTTTAGGTCCCAAAAAGTGAAGACTGTGCTCATTAGTTTTGATAATTGTGGAGGGAAGTCTAAAAATCCTGAGGATTAATTTTCTGCCTTGTGAGATCTGTTAAAAGCAACCTTGCTTTCATAAAAGTTGCCATTTAATGTTCCTCTATAAGAGTGATATGCAAATCCGCTCCCTGTGTGATCCATAATCATAAGGTTTGAACTTCCCCAAAATATTCATTTAAATTGATCAATTGTGACATTTTAGTGAATAAACCTTTCCTTATCTTTTTGACCCTTCAAAAACTCCTGACTCAACTTTCTTGCTATACACAGAAAACTGCATTCTTGTCGTCCTCCTCACATTAACTTTGGCCAAGGTGAGATCTTAATCTTAAACTCAGAGGAGCCAGGGATTTTTCTACTGCTGCTGCTCAATTGTGGAATAATCTACACCTGAACACTAGAGAGACTACTTGACCACCTGCTTTTTAGTTAGTGAGATGTAGTTTGACCTTGTTTTAACTGATCGTATATGTTTGTGTTTTTACAGTTTGCAGCACTTTGTTTCAGCTGCCACAGTTTTAAAGCGCTTCATAAGTAGAGTTGGCCTGGCAATCTGAATGGACCAGAGGATAGCAGTTTGGAGAAGGGATGACCTCTGTGTTTCTCCACAGACACATGGGTTAAAAAATGCTCAAATGATTTTCAGGTCAGATGGAGGAAACATTGAGAGTTCCTGCTGACCAGTCTGATGTTTCCCCCTCTTAAGATTTTCCTGCATTTACCAGTTACGTTTCCACCACATAAGCTAGAGTGTCATCTATTTGTCTTGCCTTCTTTGCACACCTTCGTCCAGATCTTGGCCATCACCTAAAATAGTTTGCCGTAAACTGGAAGCTGAGCTTCAAATGGCTTCCTGCTGCTCTTCCATCGATTCCAGATTTGTAGGGTGTGTGGAAAAATGATAACTTGCCTGCCACATTTAAGATTACAGTAGAAAATGTTTTACAAGTTTCAGTCATACCTGGTCCATATGTTGTGGATGTTTGGTTAACCTTTCTGTCCAGGATGTTCGTTTTGTTCCTACTTCATTTTAACCAATGGATATTACGATGTGTGGGGAAAATACGCTGGTGGAATAAGAAACTGATTGAGTAGGTGGAAGAAACCAGACATGACAGCATGTTAAGTCAGGACCTGTTCAGCTTGTTGATCATTGCACTTGTTTGAGATGAGGAAACATCTCAAAGCTAGATATTAAATATCTAGCCTTCATTATGAAACACAAAGAGATTAAATATTTCTGATGAAATGGATCCAGTAGTGGGATAGTTGACTGTGATGGTTGACTGTGTTGCCTTGCAGCTTTTTGGCCTGTGGTTCAAATGTCAGCGGTGAACTTCTTGTGTTCTGCTCCAGTTACTTTGGTTTCCACTCACGTATTAACAACACATGTGTCAAGTCAATTATTAATTTCTCATTGTGTATGAATGAGCAGCCTTTTGTCTCCCTGATGGAATATCCATCGGTCCAGGAAGTCGTTGCATCTCTGTCCTGGTTGAACTTTTAGAAATCTGTAGTTTATTTGCAAAAGCAAATAATGCACACCCCTTGTAGTTTTTTATTTTTTATTTTTTCTATTTTATCAGATTCCAACCAGATACCAGTTGTGCTATTTTATGTTCAGGAGCAGCACACAATAGTGTGTAATTGCATAGTAAAAGGAAGAAGATACCTGATTTTTCCCCATCTACAAATCTGATCAGATTTTTGTACATTTGTAATCTGCCTTTGAGTCAGTATAGAGCCACATTGCAGTGCAAATAGTATATTTCTCTTTGCACATGGAGACAGATTTTTATCATTATTTTTTTTGCAAAACAGCTCAGATTCTGACTCAAGTCTTTTGCAGCCTCCAGAAAGTCTTCCAGGATTGTGTGTATTCAGTCGTTCAACTGGCCAGCTTCCTTGTTCACTGCTGACGCCGTTCAAGGTGTGTTCAGGTTGATATATATTAATGTTAGTCAGCTTCTTTCATGTGGTTATTGTGGCCCTGACATGGCTTGCTGGAGATTGAAATGGCGAGTCGGTAGGTTTGAAGTTGTGTGATGGGTTGAACGCATCACGATGCGTTCAAAGTTTGATGATGTTTAAAGTTTGAGATATTTTATATCCTTACCCTGCTTCAACCTTCTCCAAAACTGCGTCCCTCGGTCTTCATGATGCTGCATATTCACTAATGTTCTCTTACCAACGTTTACAGTAAATACATTTTAGCTTTTAGATGAAAAATACAGGAAAAGTGGGATATGAATACCTTTGCAAAGTACTGCAATTATTTATTTATTTATTTTTTAAATAACTCTCTAAATTCAGCCCCAGCTGGAAAATATTAATAACAAAGCATCTCTCATGTTTTCCCAGTGGAAATATCTTGATGAACCATTTAGTTTTGTTAGCTACCGCTTTCCTCTTCCTCTACAGCAGCTAAGGGAACGTAACGAGGGCCGTACGCTGCTATTTTAGGTAAAAAGTGATATAGATGTGCATGTCTGTGTAACAGCCGTTCCACAGAGACGTGAAAGCGATGTTTGGGGATATGTGGATGGCAAAGCCAATGTGCTTGTTAGGACGAACTTGCTTCCCTAATATGCCAGTTGTGCACATCCTCTTTTCCAAGGTGAGACCCAAGTGCCTCGTTCTCAACAGTTTCTGGAGCCCAGACTACATGGTCATCGGTGATAAACTGCTTCTGGTTTTCTCTCTGCTGCATTCTGCTCACAGCTTTGTGGACATAAAAAAGAAACATGTTTTGCTTCAACTGTGTGAATTCTCTTAAAAACTACCCGATGTGCTTGCACACATTTTTTGCTCATTTAACTTTTGTTGTTTCAATGCTTATTTACGGCCTGTTTATAGAATAAATATTGGTGTAGATTTCCAGTCATCCTAGACAAAAAAAAAAAAAAAACCCTAAACGTTTAAGGAGAAGGAAACTAAAGTTCTCCTGTTGCTTAAAGATGTCCTCCCTCCTATCCAAGCAGCTTTTTCAGTGCTGAACATGGGCTGAAAGAATCAGAATTATAAGTTGTGATCAGAATAATCATAGCAATTAATATTAATATAAAATTAAAATTAATATAGCCATTAAAAGGATTAGTCACTACACCTACGCACTTTTCAAACTCTGATTTTTGTGCCAGTAAATTTACTTGACTTCAGATGGACAAATTGTGACATCAGAAATTTAAAGGACTATAACATTTAAATTCACAATCAAAATAAGGATAGAGAGAAAAGAAGAGGCATGAACTTCAAGGCACCTTCGCTCTGTCACAATAAAACTGACGAAGGGACTCGTTACCAAGATCCGATGTGAAGCTGTAGCGCCGCCTCTCTGCAGAAGCCAAATTTGGACGTCAGCAGGTGCAGGGCTGCACACACTCCGATGCTGATGAAGAGAAATCTCTTGTAGCTCTCAGATCTCTCTCGAGCCTCTCCTTAGCTGGCCTTTGAATGTCCTGTCAACGGTGCAAAAGGAAATCTTGTTGGATAAGTAGGTTTTATCTACACCGTGGGTGTGTAAAAGGAAGAAAAAAAAAAGAATGTTGCAGGAACTCTAAAGGAGATTTAGTAGAGAAAAAAAAGTAATGAATAAAAACTCACAATCAAATCTGAAACAAGTTGATCAGGTTTGATAAATCTGATTGGGCTGAATTTATCGGATTGGTTCATACTCTACTCAGAAGTCGCCCATTCTTATGCCATCATGTGCTGAGCACAAGGACAAAATAGGAATTTAGGAAAATGTGATTTCATGATGGATGCAGAAACTTCTGCATCATAAACCTCGCATTAGGAAATGGTTTAACAAGCTCCAAAACATCATCTGTGGGAAATAAAAAAGCAGACTAATGTCATCCTGAAGGCCTTCTACAAAAAGTCTCAATGTGAAATGTCTGCATAAGATCAGATTTCCAATGGTTCATGTCACTACATGTAATTAATAATTACCAAAACCAGAGACTGGTTACACATTCTAGTTGTGCAATACAGGAATTGTGAATTGTCAATGGAAAAAGTTGAAAGGCAATGATTTAACTTCTTTACCAGGAAAGCTTGGCTTTAAAAAGACTGAGAAGCTATGGTACAACACACCAAACACTCTCTTTGAGGAGGTGAGATTTTACCCGTTTTATGGAGGCAAACTCTTTTTTTTGTTGGACTCAATGTACATTTGTATAAGATGGTTCCTCCGACACGCTGAGCAGGGACGAGTTTCAAAAACTGGTCAAGTCAGAGCTCTCCGGCTTCGTGGAGGTAGGAGAGGAGCAGTAACAAACTGAGGTTCTGCTGAGATGTAACGGTTTCGTGCAGCTGCTTTGTAAAGTCTGATGTGATCTGCTTAACTTCAAATGTTTCCCTAAAAGGCTGAGATTTTGTAATGGATCAAGAATGGCTAAAAGGTCGAGTCAGATGGCACATGTTTAAGATGCTGCCCCTGCCTCTCAGTAAGCTCAGAGTTGGACTAGACCTTTCCAAAACATACATCTTGTGTTTTCTGAGCCGTTCAGAGGTTAAGTTGTTCGCAAACTGAGGTCTGGATATTCTGCTTCAGGATTTTTTTTTTCTCTTTACTGGAGAGCAGAATGTATTGTTCTCTGAATTGCAACACGTAGTTTCAGGCCAGACATCGAGGAAAACGCAGCCTCCACAAAGTTTCCCTTTTGTCTTGTCAGACCACAGAATATTTTCTCAAAAGTGTTGAGGATCCTCAAGATAGTTTTCAGCAATTGTGAGAGAGGCCTTTGATAAGCCAGGAGCGGATATTGGTGGCTTTTACCTTGGAGCTTTTCCAGGAATTGTTGAGTCTCTTTCTTATTAATGTTGATGAACACTGACCTTAAATAAAGAAAACGATGTCTCAGTGCTTTAGATGCTGTTTGGGTTATTTAATGATGTTTGAAATGAGTTGTGGTAACTTTTGCCAGAAGGTTCACTGTTGTTCCATATTTCCTCCATTTGTTGGAAATGGATCTCAGTGTGATTTGTTTTTGAGATCTTTGTGCCTAATTCATTTTGTACAACAGCAAACAAGTGATTTGTTGACTCTGCAGATTGGATAATCGGATAATTCTGTGTTTGACAGAACAAAAAGTTTTTGGATTTGAAGAAGGGAGCGATTACTTTTCAAAAAGGCAAAGTTGGTTCGGGTAAACAAAAATGTTTTGAAACAAGCAGAAGAATTCATGAAGGTGCAAATATTTGTATCACTATAGTCCAAAACAACGACCTTAAAAACTTATGGAGGACAGCTTTTCCAGGCGTCATTGCTTCTTGATACTTTTAGAGATTTTTCTTCTCTTTTTATTCATCCTTAGTACAAAAAAAACACATATTGATGAAAAATGTGTTTTCTCTTTCAACTAGTTAATTCTTTGCATTTTTGTTTGTGAGCTGACAAGATATTCAGATGTCAAATAAGGCATTGACACAATGTTCTCATGTTTTGAGTTTTCTGGTTTCTGGCAGCAGTGAGCTCTGGATAAAGTCGATCATAAGACTTCTTCTTCCCCTGCGGCTGCATCTTGTCGGTGTGTTTTGAACACTACGGTTACCGTCACATTTGAGAAATTATATCTTGGCTTCATTCTTCGAAACACGTGTCCATGGCCATGTATGTTGAACATCCACTTTGCAGTCTAATAAAATAAAACACACGAGAGGAAGATTGCGTGCATAACACTTATTTCATGGTGGGGAAGTCAAGCCTTAATGGGCGTCATCTGACTGCTGTGGTCGTCATCAATTACGTGAATCCCAGCCATGACATTCCATGCGGTGTTGCACGGTTTCAATGAAAGGAAACAAATATGCTTATGTATAAAAAACAAGGAATTTCAAACAGAAAGAACTGGCGCCGCTCTCCTGCAGGCACTCGCGCTGTAAGACTTTCTGTTCCTTTCGCTTTGCATTCCTAACAAGAATGCCCACTGACAGAAAGTAGCTCTTCATGAGGCCTAACAGAGGATACAGGGCTGCCTTTTCCAAGTGTGGAAAATTCCATGAGTTTCCTCTGCGTGCAAGGCTGAGATCATCCGCAGCAGCCACACGGTGGTGACAGAGCCAGGGAATCCTGGGCCAAACCAACTCTGCTGATGCAGCATGTTTTAAGGCCTTACCTCTGACACTTTGTCCACTTGTGAGATTTCTTTTTCTTTACAAGGTCATCTGTTGCCTGTCAAGGTTGTGTTTTGTAGTGTCTCACACACGTGTTTTCCTGTTTTTCCTGCAGAATGCTGGCGACCCTGCTGCCATTGACCAGCTCATGAGCTCATTGGACAAGAACAATGACGGAGAGCTAAGCTTCCTGGAGTTCTGGCAGCTGATTGGGCCTCTTGCGAGCAAGCGTGGGGGGTTCAGCCAATAGAGTGTCCTTAAATACTTTTTTTTTTTTAAGTTTAATGTGTGCTACTGAACTTTCTGTGTGCCATGGAAGAAAAGGGAAATCCTCCAAAATGGAAATCACCTCAGCCAGTTTCCTCCGCTTAAGAGGCCAGTGAGTTTACTGACTGCACTAACAAAAGAAACCGTTTAAATTTACTCAGTAAAATTGGTTTTTGACATTTTGCAAAGCATTTTAGGGGTAAATTCTTATTGATATCTTGGTGTTGAAAATGCGTAAAGCTTCCAGCTAAAACCTTTTAAAAACATAGCTTAAAAGTTAATAAAACTCTAAAGATTAAGATAATTGTGTTTGTGTGGTTTGTCCTCCCACGTTAAAAGAAACAAAACTAACAAAAAATTTTTTTTGTGGTCAAGGTATAAAATGTCACTCAAATTGTGTCACCAAACTAAAACTGAATACAAAGTTTTAAAGACTCAAAGCTAAACTCACCTTGCGAGAATGTTTGACTTTTAATTTCAAAGCTAGATAACTACAAACTGAAAACTCTTGCTTCAGTACAAAAACATTGATGGCCACAATTTGCACTTCTTAACTATTGCGAAGTTGATATATATATCAAACATCCCATGTGAACATATCAGTCTTTCTTCTCTCTGCAGGAGATTTGACAAGTGAAAATATGTTTGAGTGAAGCAACATCTTGTGTTAAATTTAAATCAAAATGTTTGACTGGGATTTGTTGCAAAAACAAACAGGCTACTTCTTAGCCAGTATATAGAGACTGAAATGATTTTGAGATCTTATTTGAGTAAAAGGGATACTTTACAGTTTTCTATGTAGAAGTCTGGACTGTATTGACCAAATATGGTCCAAACTCTTACATGTAGACATATTACAACTCAACTGTGTCATTGACACTTTCAGATACAACTTACTTGAATTTGAACCTGTCTGTGTTTCATTTGTGAAAACAGCCTACAGATTGAGGCCCAAGTGAGAAACATGAAACGGTCAAGTCTTCCCTCTCTGTCTGCGTAGTTGACAGAAGGAGGGGCAAGGGCCGGCTACTGAGACAGTTTCAGTTGTACCAGAACCAGCCTTTGCCATTTCCCAACACACTCACTCACTCCCAGCTACATGTGCTCACAAGCCAGTCATTAAAGCTACTGGGTGGGAAAGCATTGTCTGAAAAAGCTCTGTGTGAGCGCTCTTGGCTAGGCTGATTCCTGGAAAACATCACCTCCCTCTCTGCCTATCCGGGACTGAGAGGTGTGGTGGTGACGGGATGAGACACGGACTTCATGTTTGAAAACTAGAAAAAACAATTCAATTAAATAAATAATGGAAAAAAAAAAAAAAAAAAAAAAAAAAAAAAAAACCCTTGTTTATGTAGGTCGGTTTATTCCGAGTTTCAGGGTGTGGCTCGAACATCTGGAACATCTCAAACATGCGCGCGCACTTGGTTTTTACATATAAATAGATATGCAATGATAAAAAATTTACATAAGTTGCTTTGGACTTATGAGGCAGACAATATTCCGTGAGTTATACTAGTTTTTTTCTTCTTTTTTGCTTGTGTTGCTTGAAACAAGAGTTCAAGCTTCGCCTCTTTCCACATTCCTCCTCTCTCAGGCACACGCCCTGTGACAACGAAAAAAAAAAAAAAGTTGGCTGGAGTGGAGGTTAAATCACGGAAAAGATATGCGCTGTTGTTTAATCTGGTGAGGAGGATCTGGAAGAAGGAAAGAGAGTAGCTGCTGAGAGTTTCTGTTCTCCTCTTGTTTCCTGCACTTTAGGTGAGTCCTGCTTTCTTTTGGAGCTTTCATGCCGCGCAAAGCTTTTTCTAATTAAAGCAGCTTTTAGATTCCAGGCTGCTTTTTTCCCCTCTCTCTCTCTCTCTTTTTCTTAAAACTCAAGACCATCTTCCTTGGGAGTGTCTGTTGTGGTGACCGCCAGGGCTTGTTTTCCCCTCGTTAGTAATTCAACTCCAATCCCTTTTACACTTCCACAGAAACCGGACTCTCCACTCACCCTTTTTTATTTATTTATTTGCTGCCTGTGTGTGTCACTTCTTCCTCCAATCGCTTGACAAATTGTCAAGATTAGTTTGAGGCTAAATTTAAACGAGAGACACCGTCACCGCCAAGCGCTGCAGCTTTATCAGAACCGTGCTTTTTTTTTTTTTTTTTTGGCACACGTGTGCCCAGTTCCTAAAACGCTCGTATTCAGTCTAGATTCGTGTAGTCTCTTATCAGCCTGAATTATTTAGTTTTTGATAAGATCCCGGTACTGAAACTCGTATAGCCCGGGTCTGATGTAGTTAATGACGCGGAGGAGGCCAGTGACCTGACTGCTGACAGGGACGAGGTGGGGCGGTCACACCTTAATGAAACAAACCTGAACTGGGTGGAGCGGATCAGTCACTGGGATTGACAATCCCCCCCAAAAAGAAAAGTTGCAGAGGTTCTGTGGATGTTCTGTTGAAGATCTTCCGAGATATCCGAGGGAAAAAAAGTAACATTTTTCATTCAGCTTAGCTTAACCCATTAAATGTGGCTGCTAAATAATAGACGCACAAGAAGGACCTACATGAGTCATTGAACCAGTTTGTACATGGCACCTCTTATGTACACATTAAGTCATCACCTGCTGCACATTCATACCAGTGTCTGTTTATGAGCGTCTAATGTGACACTGTAATCAATCAAGAAACAATAAATCAGCTCAGGCTGCTTACATGAATGTAGCAACCTGAGCCTTTTCAGAATAACAGGTTACTTGTGAAAATGTTACTGCCTAGCATCTTATTTCACACGTTCTAAGTACAAACGTAAGAAATCATCTACTCATAATACAATAGAGCTTTGGAAACACAAGTTGGCACAACTGATGTGAAATGGAGTTGCACAATATATCAATTCACAGTCACATGTATATTTGGCCAACATGCTCACGACCAATAGACGTCGTCATTAAGGAAAAGAAAGAAGGGAGTCAGGAAAATTTGGAGTCAGTTCAAAATTCAGCAATATATTTTTGTAAAATTGCAAACCTTTAATGTGACTTATATATAGGCAGTCAATAGTCAATACTGTGAATTGTTTGATGCAAACATGTCCCTATGTGAAAATATAATTTCCTGCCGCACCTAATTACTTTATTTTATCTTGGCAACAGCATCTGTTGTTAGGTGTTAAGCGTAACTAGCAACGATTCGGTCACGTCACTGTGAAGGCTGTTTGGCCCACTGCTTATTGCAGATTTGTACCAATTCAGCCATTTTGGAGGGTTTTCTAGTTTCCTTAAAGTCCAACATCTGCCCTTAAATTAGGTCTGAACTTTGGTTACTCCTAGATGCTTATTTTGTTCTATTAGAGCTGGTGTGTTTCAGATCATTGCCCTTGTACACTGAACACAAACTCAGTGCCAAAAATGCTCCTTCAGGATTGTTTGGTAGGGAGCTAAAGTCTTTGAGCCATCAATTACAGCAACTACCAAAGGCTATTTTGATGCAGATATTAAGATATTAAAATTAGAGGATGTATTTGAGAGACTCTGTGTCTCTCAAATAAATTGAGTGTAGGAAAACCTGTATATCTGCAGTCTGAATTCACATAAGGACCAGCGTACGTGCTGCAAATGTCCACTAAGCCGACACAAAAGAGTCAAACTCCCCCTAAACAGAATCATTGGGACAAATAAAACAAAAAGCGTAGCTTCACACAAGCATTCATTCCACATGAGTCATTCTGATCTTCACACACTCTGAATCGGAGCGAACATGTGCCGAGGGGAACCTTCGAAATATCCCCTTATGCATTTAGAACAAACACTGACCATTGCAGGTCACTTTTTTCCCCTCCCCAGCGTTTCCTCTCTTTTTTTTTTTTCTGTCATCCTGCCACCTCGACTCAAAACGTCTTGCTGTTAAATTTTTTCCCCGTCGTGCTGAAAGGCGACGCTGACGGATGGCGGTGTGCCGGACGGTTTTTCTTTGCACCGATGCCGATACCGCACACTCCAGTGTGCAGTCATCTTTGCTGTTTGGTTTGTGAAGGATGTAAGGAAGGTGTTGGGACATTCATAGCAGCTTATTAAATAACAATGAGCAGCATGCTGATGATAGATGTTTTCTTGCTGGTTGATTAGCTGTGTGCGCGTTGTATGTCGAGGTGAAACCAAACCCAGGGTTTGGTTGCTGCCTCTCGCTCACCTGCTAATTAGGTTAATGCAGCAGAAGTCCAAGCTGACCTTCTAATGATATGCATGTGTGTGTGTGTGTGTGTGTGTGTGTGTGTGTGTGTGTTTGTCTATTTGTGTATGTGTGTATCAATGTAGGTTTAGTGTAAGTTTTAAGGTGTGGCATCTGTGTCAGATAGAGGATCTAGCAGCTTCTACAGTTACTCCCAACGCCGCTGCCCCAGGAATCCGTCACCATCACTCATGCCGCGGCCTCTGGGCAGTTTCCGATACACACTGGAAATCCTGCAGAGCAGCCTCACTCCGCTCTGCTGATACCGATCAACTCGACTCAAGTGTCTCCAGCATTTTTCCAGGCTGGTGTTGTGCAAGAATGAGCTTGAGGTTTATTTTACAAGGACTAAAACTATATAGTAATGCTCATAGTTTACCACTTTAGAAAAACAAAAACAACAAAAACAAAAAAAAAAAAAGCCTGAACTGAGTTAACTGCCCTGAAATGAACTGGCTCACATTTACAAAACAAAACCCTGGAGGGAAACCTGTCACAGATTAAGACAGGTGGAGGTTAACGTTTCAGTAATGACACTAAACATACAGACTGATACAAACATATTGCTACTCTTAAATGTATGAAACAAGTTGTATTTACTAAAAAAAAAAAAAAAAATCAACTTATCTCTTACTGAGACCCAAGAAGTTTGACAAGCAAAAGCCATTAAGTTAAATTTTAACCAGAAATATTGTTGTCCTTCACAAATGCAGTAATTAAAACACGTTTAAAACTGAGCAGTTGGCATGAAGTTATTCTTAAGGTGCTTTCATAAGGCAGGAAATCTTCCTAATCAACTATCCATTATAAAAACTCGTGTCGTGCTTCACAACATGCAGTGTTACAACATTGCCATTTTTGCAGGTTCTTACTTGGGAATCTGCTTTTAAGCAACAGGAAATGAAGCTTTGTGTGTAATGATGATTACTGTCAAACAAGCCGTTCTAAGGCTAAGAAATGGCCACAGATCGTATTTAGCACAACGACATCATCATCATTGCTGATGATGATGTCGTTGATTCCATACTCCTCCATCCAAGACATCAGAAGTTTATGGCTTCGATTTGGTTGTTGTTTTCTAAAGTCGCTCGAGTCGACTTCACCAACAGCAGTTAGTTTTAATTGACTGCAGCTGTGAGCAGCTCTTTTTTTTTTTTTTTCTGTTGCTCAGTATTTGTGAAGGAAACCCCCACATCGACATTAAACCTAACAGGCAACACAACAGACTGTTATGTGTGTATTATTTTTGAAATGAAGTAGTTTTTTATAGACAGATGAAATTAAATTTTGGCCTGCATGACAATGTTGGAAAAACCAAAACCCTGGATTTCTCTGCAAGACGTTTATCCTATACATTTTCAAGATTTTTTCAAGCTTTCTGTTAAAAAAATGCATTTTTTTAACAGAAAAATACATTTTTTGAGTTGTAATGCAACATCCAGAAAAAGTTCATATGCATTTCTCTTCAAAAGACTATACCAATTTCCCCGATGATGACCTGAAAGGCTGATCTGTAGAAAACAGCAAAAAAAAAAAAGTTATAATTCCCATCTCATTAGTTTCACTGACGTTTCCTTATGTTTATTTGCATCTTGTGGGCGAACCACACGATGTTTTGGGTCACCTTCATAAATTAACACCAGCGACGCGCCATCTGTAATACGAGACAGATTTGTGTCCCTGCCTGCTTCTGTAGGATACCGTTTTTACTTCACTGGTAAAGTTCACAGAGGTCCAAGCGTACCTTTTTATTTGCCGTCAGCAGTCTTGCTGAAATATTCTCATTACTGCCTTCATTTGTGCAGAGTGTTGTGAAACAGGAGCTTCTGTTTCCAGCTGCTATTAGTCACTGTGGTGAGGGGTGGGAGGGCGCTCAGGTGTTGGTAATAATTTGCTCTGCTCAGGTGTCCCAGAAAACCACAGCGGTGCACCAGCGTGAGCAACATAAAGATCCTGATCTTGTAGGAGATGGATGAGATTTCATCATACCCGTTCTTCTAGTGCAGTGACATGACGGAATTGACATTTTTTGAGTTCAAAACGGTTAAAAATTTGGGTCAAAATCGTATCTGTTATAGCTCAGCAGCTTCATGGAAAGCTTCGTATCCAGGGATTGGTTCAGATTCCTTCAAATAGAGCAATGCACAGTGTTTGTGTTCAGGTTGTTTGCTTGACCACTTGAGTGATGTTTCATGGTTCGTACATGACCAGGGTGAGTCACGTCTTGCCGCAGCAGACGGGTATTAGGGAGGAGTAATCTGAACTTTCAGAGCCTCGAGTGTTTTTTTTATTTTTTTTAAATTTAGGATCAAATATCCGCTGCCAGAGATCATAGCTTTACCTTCATGGACTCCCACTTCACTCCCCTCACTGTTTTCTTCTCTGCGCTGACATAATTTGTGTTTCCCATCTTTCTTATGTAAAGCAAAGCTTAGCTGCGACACAGTTATGCAACCTTATTTTGTTTTATATTCTTCTAACTTTTTCTGTTAGTCATAAGTGCTGAAGAATGTGCACACATTATGAAAAAATGTTGCATAACTACAGAATGAAAAGTTAAATCAGCTGTTTGACATCTTGCTGTTCTGCCAGCATGTCTGTCATTTGATTCTATTTTCTTATTTGAGTCTATATTGATTTTTCTTTTTACTTCACTTCTCGCCTGATGTTTTTTTAAATGAAAACTTACTTTAATGAAGGTGAGAAATTAAACATTTTCAGCTCTGACAGGACGAACACAATCAGTACAACCAAAACTTTTCTGAATCTTGTCACATATTTCTTTGGCGATATAACAGACCAACACAAGGTTGTGCATATTCTGAAGTGTAAAGAAAATGCATAAATTTCAAATAATTTTTTTTTTTTTTTTACATAAAAATGTGAAAGGTGTGTGGGATGCCTTTTTCATCCAGTCCGCATGAGTCAGGTTTGGTCGGACCATCGTTCACTGCAATTACAGCTGCAAATCTTTTGTGTCTACCAGTTTTGCACGTCTAGTTTCCCATTTCTATGTAGGAGATGGATGAGATTTCAAAGTAGGTCAGTCACATTCAAAGTAGGCCTTTGCAAAAATCAATTATTAAGTCATCCAGTGACAGATTCTCAACTGAATCTGGGTTGGGCCTTAGGAAAGAACAGCTGGATTTAGGTGTATTATAGTTATTTATTCATGCGGCTGCTGAGTACAA
The DNA here is from genome assembly GCF_051168715.1 of Poecilia mexicana. Lineage (NCBI taxonomy): Eukaryota > Metazoa > Chordata > Actinopteri > Cyprinodontiformes > Poeciliidae > Poecilia > Poecilia mexicana. The sequence goes on from NW_028263385.1 coordinate 15,620,464, forward strand.
CAGGTTACAGTGGATTTTATTTGGAGGCAACACAGAAAGGGGTTTCTTACTTGCAAAAATGTTCAATAACTATGTGAAATTATCTTTCCACTTAACTATTCTGCACTTCTTGGTGTCGGTGTGTCTCATAAAATCCAGTGAAACACACGTTTATCATTACAATGTGGCAATATGCAAAGAAAAGACACTGTAAAAATAACCTCTTTTAATTAAATTCCCAAGAGATCCACTTAAAGGCATAATGTTTGAGAGTCTGGGAGTCTAAGATATGACCGTATCTTCCTTTGTCACTTCCCACACTCAGCTGTCCTCCTCTGCCCTTGTCTCTCCTAATTGTAGAGATATGGAGGCAGCCATTAAGACCATAGTGACAACGTTTCTTAGTTCTGCCAGAGGGAAAGAGGGCCTCGACAGTAAAACCTTCCAGAAAATGGTCAAGAGCAAGCTCAGTGGCGTCATGGAGGTGAGACCACGTACAATCGGTTGCTCTTTTACGCATCGCAGCTGAACCCGTTTAACCCAGATTGTTTCTTTGCGTCCCACATGGCAGGACACAGACAGTTCTTCTGCTATCAAGGAGATGCA